>NC_092216.1:15360727-15686821 GCF_030445035.2 Dasypus novemcinctus
TGGCTGGAAAACAATCATACAAGCTAACAATAACCAAAAAAAGGCAGGAGTAGCTATATTAATATCAGACAAAATAGACTTTAAATGTGAAACAATTGTGAGAGACAAAGAAGGATACTACATTTTAGTGAAAGGGAAAATCTGTCAAGAAGATCGAACAATCATAAATATCTATGCCCCTAACAAGGGTGCCTCCAAATACGTCAGGCAAACGCTGGAAAATCTAAGTGAAAGAATAGATACATCTACAATTATAGTGGGGGATTTTAATTACACCTCTATCAACCCTGGACAGAACATCTCAAAAGAGAATCACCAAAGAAACAAAACATCTGAATAGTATATTAGAGGAGCTCGATCTAATAGACATATATAGATCGCTACACCCAAACACAGCAGGATATACATTTTTCTCAAGCGCACATGGATCATTCTCCAAGATAGATCATATGCTAGGCCACAAAGAAAGGCTGAACGAATTCAGAAAGATTGAAATCATACAAAACATTATCTCTGACCACAGTGGAGTCAAGCTGGAGATTTGCAAGGGACAGAAGCCCAGATTTCACACCACGATTTGGAAATTAAACAGCACACTCTTAGAAAAACATTGGGTCAAAGAGGAAATCTCAAAAGAAATCAATGACTACCTTGAAACAAATGATAACACAACATACCAAAATTTATGGGATGCAGCAAAAGCAGTACTGAGAGGGAAGTTTATAGCCATAAATTCATATATCAAAAAAGAAGAAAGAGCAAAAATTGAAGAACTAACTGCACATTTGAAGGAATTAGAAAAACAACAACAAAGTAACCCAACAGGAAGAAGAAGGAAGGAAATAACAAAGATAAGAGCAGAACTAAATGAAATAGAAAATAAGAAAGCACTTGAACAGATAAACAAGACCAAGAGCTGGTTTTTTGAGAAGATTAACAAAATTGACAAACCTTTAGCAACACTAACAAAGAAAAAAAGAGAGAAGATGCAAATACACAAAATAAGAAATGAGAAAGGCGATATCACCACTGACCCCACAGAAATAAAGACTATCATAAGAGGATATTTTGATAAACTATATTCCAACAAAAATGACAATCTAGAGGAAATGGACAAATTCCTAGAAACACATAAGCAGCCCATATTGACAAAAGAAGAAATTGATGGTCTTAACAAACCAATCACAAGCAGAGAGATAGAATCAGTTATTAAAAATCTCCCAACTAAGAAGAGCCCAGGGCCAGATGGCTTCACAGGTGAATTCTACAAAACATTCCGGAAAGAACTGACACCAATCCTGCTGAAACTATTCCAAAACATTGAAACAGAAAGAAAATTACCCTACTCCTTCTATGATGCCAACATTACCCTAGTACCAAAGCCAAACAAAGACATCACAAGAAAGGAAAATTACAGACCAATTTCTCTAATGAACCTAGACGCAAAAATACTTAACAAAATACTTGCTAATCGTATTCAACAACACATTAAACGTATTATACACCACGACCAAGTGGGCTTCATCCCAGGTATGTAAGGATGGTTCAACATAAGAAAATCAATCAACGTAATACACCATATAAACAGATTGAAGGAAAAAAATCACATGAGTATATCTATAGATGCAGAAAAAGCATTTGACAAAATACAGCACCCTTTCTTGATAAAAACACTCCAAAAGATTGGAATACAAGGGATTTTTTGAACATGATAAAGAGTATATATGAAAAACCTAAAGCCAATATTGTTTAAAATGGAGAAATCCTAGAATCCTTCCCTCTAAACTCAGGAAGAAGACAAGGATGCCCACTGTCTCTGCTCCTATTTAACATTGTCTTAGAAGTACTTGCTCGAGCACTGAGGCAAGAACCAGAAATAAAAGGCATTCAAATTGGAAAGGAAGAAGTCAAAATTTCATTATTTGCAGATGACATGATCCTATACATAGAAAACCCTGAGAGATCTACAACGAAGATTCTAGAACTCATAAATGAGTTTAGTAAAGTCACAGGTTATAAGATCAATGCTCAAAAATCCGTAGCATTTCTGTACACCAATAATGAGCAAGATCAGGAGGAAATCAAGAAACAAATACCATTCACAATAGTAAATAAAAAAATCAAATACTTAGGAATAAATTTAACTAAAGAGGTAAAGAACTTATACACCGAGACCTATACAAGATTGTTCAAGGAAATCAAAGAAGACCTAAATAAATGGCAGACTATTCCTTGTTCATGGATAGGAAGCCTGAACATTATTAAGATGTCTATCCTACCAAAACTGATCTACACATTCAATGCAATCCCAATAAAAATCAACGCAGCCTTCTTTAAGGAACTAGAAAAACTAACTATGAAATTTATTTGGAAAGGAAAGAGACCCCGAATAGCCAAAGACATACTGAAAAAGAAAAACGAAATTGGAAGAATCACACTACCTGACTTCAAAACATACTATAAAGCTACGGTGGTGAAAACAGCATGGTATTGGCATAAAGAGAGACACATAGACCAATGGAATTGAATTGAAAACTCTGACATAGAACCTCACATATACAACCACATAATATTCGATAAAGCCACCAAACCCTCTCAACTGGGAGAGAGTGGCCTATTCAACAAATGGTGTCTGGAGAACTGGATAGCCATATGTAGAAGAATGAAAGAGGATTACCATCTCACACCTTATACAAAGATCAACTCAAGATGGATCAAAGACCTAAATATAAGAGCCAAGACCATAAAAACCTTGGAAAGCAGTGTAGGGAAACATCTACAGGACCTTGTAATAGGAAATGGATTTACGAATATCTCACCAAAAGCACGAGCAGCAAAAGAACTAATAGATAAATGGGACTTCCTCAAAATTAAAGCCTTCTGCACCTCAAAGGAGTTTCTCAAGAAAGTAAAAAGGGAGCCCACACAGTGGGAGAAAATATTTGGCAATCATATATCTGATAAGAAACTTATAACTTGCATATATAAAGAACTCCTATATCTTGAAAATAAAAAGATAAACAACCCATTTAAAAAATGGGAAAAAGACTTAAACAGACACTTCTCCGAAGAAGAAATACAAATGGCAAGAAAGCACATGAAAAAATGTTCCAAATCTCTAGCTATCAGGGAAATGCAAATCAAAACTACAATGAGATACCATCTGACTCCCATAAGATTGGCAGCTATGAAAAAAACAGAAGAATACAAGTGCTGGAGAGGATGTGAAGGAAAGGGAACACTCATCCACTGCTGGTGGGAATGCAGAAGGATCCAACCATTCTGGAGGACAGTATGGCGGTTTCTCAAAAAACTAGCCATAGATTTGCCATATGACCCAGCAATGCCACTGCTGGGTATATACCCAGCAGAACTGAAAACAAGGACACAAACCGATATATGTACACCAATGTTCATAGCAGCATTGTTCACTATTGCCAAAAGTTGGAATCAACCCAAATGCCCATCAACAGATGAGTGGATCAATAAAATGTGGTATATACACACAATGGAATACTACTCGGCTGTAAGAACAAACACACTGCAAACACATGTGATAACATGGATGAATCTTGAGAACCTTATGTTGAGTGAAGCAACCCAGACATTGAAGGACAAATACTACATGACCTCAATGATATGAAATAAACAAGCCTCCCTAGATAGCAAGAGACTGAATGATAGGCTTACAGGAAATCGGAGGGTGGAGGAAGGATATGAGCCGATGTCTGCAGGGGTGGAATTTAAGACGAGATGGTGGTAAGTATGAACACCAAGAAGAGATAAAAGGGGGGCAAGGGGTTGCCTTTGGTTGGGGCTTTGCGGGTATGAGGGTGGCTGGGGAGGGACGGAGGTGTAACGTTGCCCAAAAGTGGGGGGAGGGAGGGGTAGCATACGAACACAGGAGAGGGTCAGGTGTTGGTGGAGAGTAAAATGCCAAGAAAATCATATCAAAATATAATAAAGAGGGTTACCTCTTTAGAATGCTCGGAGGGGAGGGTCTGATGCAGGACGGGCTCCTGGGGAATGTTTAAATGCTCATTCTGCCAGAGTGGGTGACACCATGGGGTAGAAACCCAAGTAGTGAGAGTGGGGGTGGACCCACATCCTGGGGAGGACTAATGCCATCAAACAGAGGGAACTGTATCCCTCGAAAGAAAGGGTGGCTCCCAGGCATTGGGGCAGTTGAGCAAGTTAGGCCCTGAACACTATTCCATCTATCTCTGGAAGTGGCTCCTCAGGAAACGGAGGTTGGCTGTCACTGTGGGCACCAAGGTGGAAGGGAAAATGGACTTTAAATGTGTGGAACCAAAGTAAATGGGGGGTAAGAGAGGAGTTTCTTGAGAGTACACAAGGATGGATATAAAACATGTAATATTACACCATAACATATAGGAGATGACAGACTGATAATGTAAACCATAATGTAAAACATAGGATAACTAAAAATGTAAAGAACTGTGTATCCTAAAGTATGCACCATAATGTAAGCACAGATGTCAACTTGTTAGAAAGCTAATGTCTCAGACTCTGTACATCACTTTAAGTAAATATGATATGAATAAGTCGTAAGAGTATCACTGTGGAAGGGAAAAGGTTTTCTGGTGGCTGTGTGGGAGTGCTGTATATTATATATATACATTGCTGTGGTCTAGGACTCCTGTGAAGAAAAGCTGAATAATTAAGGGGGGGGGGGAAAGAAAAAGATAGGATGTGGAATTTTTTCAAGTCAACATTCTTTATCTAACTTTATCCAAGTTCTTTATCTATCCTTTAAACCCATCGCTATATGCCATTCCCTAGTAAGGGACCATGACATTATATTGGGCTTCAAATTTCGGGGAGTTCTGGATCACAGAGTGTTTCAACAATGGCAATGGAGGGATACTGGTATGGGATACCAATGACAGGTGATATATGGCTGACAGGGAGCTGTACAGAACATATGTCCAGGGTGCATGGTAATGTTTGGATATACTCATAGTGGCAAAAATTAAAACCACAGCAGGGGGGATACTGGGTTCCTGGCCAGTGGTGCTCTGTCGTGGTCCCTAGGGGAGTAGCGACAGTCTCCCAGGTACAGTGTCGGGGACCGGGAGGGAGTGAGGGTTCAACAGTGAGCCCCTGATGCTAATGACTATGCTTGTGAGCTGATAAACCTAAAATAAGAACAAGGCCTAGAGCAACATTGTGCCTGGGAATTTCCTCCTGTCAGCCTTCCTGTTACTCAAATGTGGCCAGTCTCGAAGCCAAACTCAGCATGTAAATGCAATGCCTTCCCCCCAGCGTGGGACATGACACCCGGGGATGAGCCTCCCTGGCAACGAGGGACCACTATCAACTACCAACTGATGATGCAACTGGAAAATGACCTTATACGGAAGGTTCAATGCGGATCAGCAGAATATCCATGTCTACATAAAATACCATGACTTTAAAATGCTGTTTGACCTAAAGTAAGGGGAAATGGAAAGGAGAAATGAGTTTATATGGCTATGAGTTTCTAAAAAAGAGTCTGGAGGCTGGCAGAAGGATTGCCCTCATGCACAACTGAGCAGAATCAGAGAGACAGATAAAGCAGATACAACTCCCAGATATTGGTTCCTTTGAGGGCTAAAGAGACCCATGGGAGTTATGGTCATGGCCGATGGGGTTAACTACCAGGGCAGATGGCCCTCTTTGGAAATGGTGTTTATGTGTGATGAATCTGGACCCAGATGGGATCTCCCTTCATAAGACGTTCATGCTAATGTGCTGGAGGTGCAGTTAATGTTGGGGTTTAAGATATATTTAGGGGATTTGAATCTCTGGACTGACAATGTGATAGCCAGGTCCTGAGCCTCAACAGACTCTAGCACCTACAATCTGATCTATTGGACTTACCACACTCAGCTAAGATGGAGTTGAAGAAGGACAACCACCACACCATGGAGCCTAGAGTGAATACAACTGAAAATGGGAGGATTGCATCCAGCATGCATGTGGAATCTGAGCCTCCTCTTGACATAGAGGTGCAATGGACACAACCAATCCAATGTCCACATAGAAGAGGTGGCATTGGATTGGGAAAAGTGGACATGGTGGACGATGGGTATGGGGAAAGGCAGGAAGAGATGAGAGGTGGAGGCGTCTTTGGGACATGGAGCTGCCCTGGATGGTGCTTCAGAGGTAATCACCGGACATTGTAAATCCTCACAGGGCCCACTGGATGGAATGGAGGAGAGTATGGGCCATGATGTGAACCATTGCCTATGAGGTGCAGAGGTGCCCAAAGATGTACTTACCAAATCCAATGGATGTGTCATGATGATGGGAATGAGTGTTGTTGGGGGGGGGGAGAAGGGGGGTGGGGGGGTGGGGTTGAATGGGACCTCACATATATATTTTTAATGTAATATTATTACAAAGTCAATAAAAAAAAAAGAAAAAATAAATAAAAAAAAAAAAAGAAAAGATACACCAAAAATATGGGGGTGGGGAGGGTGGGGGCGGGGAAGGCAGGGCAGGGCAGTTCCCGAACTGACCACCTGAACTGAAATCCCTTGTTCAGGGCTCCTGGATGGTGCCTCTGCCTGTGCAGTCACTTTGGGGGTGCCCCTGCAGGACCGTTCATCACCACATGTCAGCCCTTTTCCTTGAAGGCCCTCTTGCCCTCGCTGCCTACTCAGAGCAGCTCTGAGCAGCTGGGTGAGCTGTGAGAGCCACTGTCCTGTCCATCTTTGTGTCCTCGGCCACAGTTGAGTGTCGCACACATAGTAGGCACATAATGGTTAAGGAAGGTGGAATGGACAAATAAATGAGCAAAATAACAAACCACCCTTTCATTTCCTCCAAGAAATCCTCTCTCATTCTACGGGAAAATAAATGTTTGCCGTGCTTTCTTCTTCCTACTCCAGTTCACACAGAGATACCAAAGGCTCATTTTAAACTTGTTTTTAATAAAGTGTAATAGGTTTGCTCAGCTATTAGTGCTAAAAATAATACTAGTGCTACTTTAAAAAAATACTAGAACAAGAATTCTAGCCATGTAGCACAACACTGTAAATTATCTGTTCTTGCTTGATATTCTCAACTTCTATCAATCATTTGGATTTAAAAATGCAAATACTCCTTGTTTTGACCCTGAAAATATATATTTTGTAGCATGGGTACTCACTATCATGCCATGCTGAAGACAGGTACGTCCACATCTTTGTGATTACATTAGATTAGAAACTCCTGAGAAGAAAGGGACCTTTTCTTAATCTTTGTGTCCTTTTATTTGTTTCAGTGGCGTTATCCTTGGATGTTGATTTAGTAAGAATTAGTTGTATAGGCAAAAAATTCCAAGTACATGAGCTGTCCTTATTCATATTGAAAACTTGTTTAAGTGAATCAGGTTTGAGTCACAGCTTAATAAATCTAGACATAAAACTTTAATGTCACTGCAAAGCAAATGAACGTGTACAAATCATGGGAACAATTTTATAGAAATATTTGGGCTCCAATTTCTGGGGTAAATGAAAAATTTAATAGACAAAAATACAAGAGAAATGGAATAAGGAGCATTTGTAGGTAAGGTAGTCGGCATTCTCTTTGTAAGTGAGCTAAATAGTTGGTAGGAATTTAGAGGAAAACAGTAGAGATACCTGTTCATACATGATAGGAAAATACCCTTCTGTCACAAAGCAAGGTGGGTAGAACCTAGCAATTATCTTCTAAAAACTCTGTTCCTTTAGTTTTTGCATGCTTATTTGTTTCCTTTCCTTGGGGTGGAAAGGGAGTTTCAAGTATGAATCTATGTGTGTATGTATGGATGGATGGATGCGTATGTATTTATGGGATAACTAATTTAGGCCTGACTGTGGTAAGAGGTTCCTAAAAACTTAAAAGCATGGCTGCTGTGTTTCAACGAGATAGCAATAAGCCTCTGACCAGATAAATTTGGAGAATAGCCCACATGGGTAAAATGAGAAGCTGCTGAGCTGAGTTTGGGGTGTGAGATGTTGGGAGTGGAATAACATTTCAGGAGACATAGGCAGTAGAGTAAGTGTGGGGCAATGGGAGGATGCCGGGAAAGATGCAAGTCTTCTCTGTGATAATTCTGAATTTTTTTGGCCAGCTAGCTGAGGAGAGGGAAGCAGTGGAGATGAACCAGGGCAAGCCCTTTTCTTTTGTGCACATCAGGGAGCTCAATTGTGTCCATATTCTATCCCCTTGAAAGTAAGCTCGAGCTGTGATGCCAATGTACTGTTATGGGTTGAAAATTAGGTCCTAATTATCTCCTGTTTAACAGGCTGTATCACAGCCTCTCCAACATGGCTAATTTTATCTCTTACAAATCTATACAGGGATATTTTATTTTGTGCTGAGCTGAAATTTTCCAAGTTCAATGATTTATATTACTTAAATTATCACTCCAAAACCACTCTTTATTATTTTGTATTGTTCCATGCTAATAAATTTGCTTCTGGTTTTATATTTTCTTCCTAAGATTTATAAATTCACAGACTATAAATCCCTGAAAGCAAGTTAAGAGGTCATCTCTTTAACATTCATCCAATTTCAGATAAGAAAACTGAGATTCAGGGCAGTTAATGCAAAAGCAGTAAATAGAATATAACTCACATTTTTTCCAGATTTGTTAATGACAGCCAGGTATATTAATTTTATGCTCAGATGAAATTACATATTTTTTCCATCATAAGATTGCAGATTTAATGGGCCTCTATTTTTTAATCACATTTAAATTGGATTCTTTGAAGATTCTGCCTTAAGTTCAAGTTATACACAATTCTTCTAATATTTTTTACATCAAAAGCTGTAAATTTCAATGAGAGGAAGTTCACCTGGGCATGCATATAAGGTATATAAATATGTTCAAATGTTCATGGCGCATTGCCACAGTAGTTAGAGATTCACACAACTGAAAGAATACTGAATTTCCATCCTGGGGAGCTCTACCACATTCTCTAATGGAACAGTAACAATCCCCCAAGTACAGGGGCAATGATTACTGAAGAAGGATGGCCCATTGATGGGCCCTTGATACTGACAACAATGCTTATGGGCCTTCTACACTTGAAATTTCAACTTAGCCTAGTGTTGCAGGATGCCTAAGAGTTACCTCCTGAGAGCCTCCATGTTGCTCAAATGTAGCCACTCCCTAAGCCAAACTCAGCATATAAATGCAATACCTTTCCCCCAGCATGGGACATGACTCCTAGGGATGAGCCTCCCTGGCACTGAGGAATCACTACCAAGGACTGGTTGGTGATGCAACTGGAAAAAGACCTTGAATAAAAGAGGGAAATGGTAAAGACAAATGAGTTTATATGGCTTAGAGACTTCAAAATGAGTTGGGAGGTCATCAGAGAGGTAACACTTATGCATGTCTCAGCAGGATCTCATAGATAGCTAAAGTAGATACTACCCCAAACAGTGGGGCTCCTGAGGGCAACAGAGACACCCAGGACCTACGGTTATGGCAGATAGCTCTGGAGTTTGGTGCCTTGCCAGTGGGCCCTACTTTGGAGTTTGTGCTCCCGAGTATGACAGAGTTGGACTCAGATGTGACTTTTCTACATAAGCCTCTTCTGTCCCTTTTATTGAACCTATCGTTAGCACTGGAGTTGGTAGGTGTATGTCCAAAAGACTTGAATTTCTGGGCTGTCCATGTGAAAACTGCGCCCTAAGCCTCAGCGGAGTTGCAACACCTATTCTCCAGTTCATTGGACTCACCCAGGGCAGCTAACAAGTGGTTGAGGATGGACAACCACACCACCAAGGAACCAGAAGAGTCTACAACTACAAGCAAGGGAGTATCATCTATCAGCCATATGGGATCGAAGCCCCCTCTCAATTAGAGGTGGAATGGGCATCATTATCCCAGAATCCTCAGGATTGGGGAATAAAATATGGACTAGAGTGGACTTACTGGTATTATACTATAGACTTATTGTGATTCTAGCAATGGAGAAATTATATCATTGATGTGGAGACAGTGGCCACTGAAGTTGCTGAGGGCAGGGAAAGGGAAAAAGAGGTATAATATGGGGGCATTTTCAAGACTTGGAATTGTTCTGAATGACATTGCAAAGAGAGATACAGGACATTATATAACCTGCCATAACCTATAGAATTGTGTGGGAGAGAGTATAAACTACAGTGTAAACTATAATCCATGCTGTGTGGCAATGCTCCAAAATGTGTTCATCAATTGCAATGAATGTACCACACTAATGAAAGACGTTGTTAATGTGGGAAAAGTGGGAGGTGTGGGGAGTGGGGCATATAGGAATTCCCTATATTTCTTTAATGTAACATTTTATGAAATCTATGTATCTTTTAAAAATAAAAAAATATATTTAAAAACAAAACAAAAACAAACAAAAAAAGCTATAAACTAAGTTGTAAAAATACTATTCTCACAATCTGTGGTCAACTGAATTTTGTACCCTGCAAAAGATGTGTTCTTAATCTTAATCCACGTTCCCATGAGTGTGAATCTGTTTGTAAACAGGACCTCTTGAAAATATCTTTAGTTAAGTGTGGCTCCTTTTAGCCAGGATGGAAGCCTTATAAAGGGAAGCCCACTTTTTAAGAACAATAAGTCAGCGGGAATGGGATGAGCAGACACAAGGAGAGAGATGGCTATCTGATGGGGGGCAGGGTTGAGAACAAGGAGAACAAGGAACCCCAAGGATTGCTGCAAGCTAGCACTAGAGCGCTACACACATCAGGGGGAAGCAAGTCTTACCAAGGCCTTGAGGTTGGGCTTCTTGCCTTCCATACAGTGAGACTGCCATGCTTGCTAGTTAAGCCACCCCACTGTGTGGTATTTGTTATAGCAGCCTAGCAAACTTAGACACATAAGACAATTTGTTTTTTAACCCATCCTAAAGGTTACCTAGATGTAACAGTCATATATTAGGCATTATAATTTTCATAAAATACATTAGTCTGATTCTTCACTTAACATTTTATCAGCATCATTTTCTAGGATTCCAACTAATTTGAAATTATAAATTGTAAATGAATGGTTTTCTTTTGATTTACCTACCAAAACCTTACATACTATTTTCTTTTGTAGGCACTTTATACAGTTTTTACTATGACTATTCCCAGGAACACAGATTTTGATTTGTTAAAATTATTTCTTTGATAAAGGTTTAGGAATGAGTTAGTGGGACTAATGTTTCAAGAATCAGAATCTATTCTATATAGTCTGCCTGTGCTATAGGCAGAATAGCTGGTTTGTAACAAAAGGTCTCAGTTTGAGTTCCACTGCTTCTATAGTCATGTGATGTCAGCAAGTTATTTAGTCCTTTGTCCTTCAGTTTCCTTACTTAAAATAGGTACAGACATACCTATCTCATAGGGTTGTTATTAGGGCTGGGTATAAATAAATGTGCCATTCATTGGCAAAGCATGGTAGGTGCTAAATTAATGTTGTTTAATAATTTCTTTATGAGTCTTTACACATTCCTTTCCCAAAATGGTATGATTATTTCCCTCTGCCACCATCAATGAATCACCATCTCTTGCTAAAGTATTTGGATTATTTATTTGGTCTAAAATACCCTAAGTTTCATTTTGATTTTTTTTTATTTTCTCAGATTTCAACTTTTTTATAACAACCAAGTATTTATTATATTAGTGAGGAAAAAGTAATGTACAAAGAGAATCTACACCTATTAGTCAAAACACCAGGTGATATTTTTCTGCATATTTATCAAGCTTAAATGGTGATTCTAATCCCCATTGACATAAGAGTTCACTAAACATATAAATATACAGCATTGGACCCATGACTCTAGCAAAACACAGACCTTGAGAATCTGAAGAGATAGATATCTGGGGATCCTCCTCTTTCCTTGAGAAAAGTTGGAGATACTGTCATATGGTTGGGAGACATCATTCTGTGTTAATTCTGGGATGTCTCCAGGATCACGAAATTTTAAAAAATGAATATGATCATCACAGCAGGCATGTTGAGATCAAGTATGTATAATGGCACATTCAAGAGTCATTGCTCAGTTATGTGAACTAGTCAGTTCCAGCAATTAGGACAGTGGATGAGGCTACTGTACCACATGCTGACCACATGGTACTAACTCAGAAGCCCCACTTCTGGTGCTTCTTTAAAAATGAATTTTATTTTCATTAAAGTAACACATGGCTGTGAAGTACAGAAAAAGGAGATTCAACAACCATCTGTACCCTTGTTTCCTTAACATGGAGTGCATTAATGCTTAGATGTCTTTCCCTCCAAACTTTTATATACAGTTTTTAAAAACAGGCTCACATTTTTATATCATGATGGTTATAGTTACTTGTGCTTAGAGCAGCAAAAGAATACTTTTCTTTAACTACTAGTCAGCCAAATAATATCTTACTGGAATTAATATATTAATGAGCATGTTAACAGTTTTTCTTTTTTTGTTATTGCTTATCATGTGTTCTTGTAGGAATATAAGGCAGACTATATTAAATATTTAATTAGAGGCATATATATAGTACAGTACGTCACATCAATAGGAACTGATTTTACTACTAAAATTTCCAAGTATAATTTCTATTTCCTTCCATGGTCCACTGACAATGCTGTATATTTTATTTGATTTAGTGCCGCTTTCCCTTTTCATGGAGTCATTTTGTTGTAAATAGATATACAGACTGAGGTTGTTTGTAGTAAATCAAAGTAGAAAAATTAAGTCAGCAAATGAATAATTACTTATCTTTCCCCTATATGTAACCGTGCAAAAATACAAGATTTATAGTTTTACTTCGAAATAGAAAAAAACTGATTCTGCCTCAAGATGCTCATGAAAAGTCATTTTTCCTTTTCAGTAGTGTCTTTTGGGTGGATGAAGATGACTGTCATCTTTTTTTTTTTTTTAAGATTTTTTTATTTGTTTCTCTTCCCTGATCCCCCCTTACCCCCCCCCCGCCCCGTTGTCTGCTCTCTGTGTCCCTTTGCTGTGTGTTCCTCTGTGACCACTTCTATCCTTATCAGTGGTACCCAGAAACTGTGTCTCTTTTTGCTGCGTCATCTTGCTACGTCAGGTCTCCGTGTATGCGGCGCCATTCCTGGGCAGGCTGCACTTTCTCTCGTGCTGGGCGGCTCTCCTTCTGGGGCGCACTCCTTGCACGGGGGCCTCCCCTATGCAGGGGACACCTCTGCGTGACACGGCACTCCTTGCGCACATCAGCACTGCGCGTGGGCCAGCTCCACACGGGTCAAGGAGGCCCTGGGTTTGAACTGCGGACCTCCCCCGTGTGGTACACAGACGCCCTAACCACTGGGCCAAGTCTGCTTCCCTGTCATGTCTTTTTAAAACAATTGAAACTGGAAACTAAGTGAGGAGAAAAAAAGGCCACAGAAATTAAAAATCAAGATTTATAACTGAGTACTACAAACAGTGTTGCTAACCCTTTTGATCTCTACATTCATCAGTCCATCTTTGGACAGTCCCTAACAGAGGCTCTCAGACTTCTAAGATTAATAGAAATAGGTTTGGCTGGTAATGTTTATAAGAATCAACCCTAAATACAGGCTAAGCCAGAAGATGTATTTGAATTATCCCCTCTTGGAAGAGCTCTCCTCCTACTTACCCAAGTCTATCACACAGTTCATGCTCCAAACCTGTTACCTAATTGTAGCAGTTTAGTATTGTTTATTAATTCCGAAGATAGATACTGGATTATATTTGTAAACTGGTCTGTCCTCTGGGCATATTAGATTGTATTAGATTCAGAGGTCTCACTTTTACTCATTTAAATTATGATTAAGGCTTTGATTGGGCTACATCGGTAGGATGCCCACCAAGAGAGCAGGGACTCACAGAGAAAACACGGCAGAGGAGAGACCTGGAGTTTTGATGCTGGAGTCCCAAGAAGTAAATACACAGGAGAAGAACACAGAGGAATGGAGATGGTTCCATAAACACACACGGCAGAGGCCCAGGGAAGAGAGACAAGCCTGATAGTCTACAGCAGACCTTGTGGATAGAGCACAGCAGCTGAGCCCAGGAAGAAATGAGCTGCAGGACTTGCACCAGACTGACCTGAACGGGAAATGAACCTTTCTTGTGTGAAATCATTGAGATTCAGGGTTATTTTTGTATCACGGCAAAGCATATT
This sequence comes from Dasypus novemcinctus, assembly GCF_030445035.2. Classification (NCBI taxonomy): domain Eukaryota; kingdom Metazoa; phylum Chordata; class Mammalia; order Cingulata; family Dasypodidae; genus Dasypus; species Dasypus novemcinctus. The sequence goes on from NC_092216.1 coordinate 15,374,852, forward strand.
CTGTCCTGACTAATGCAGAAGAGAATATGGTTTGGGAGATATTAGATTTGTGGTACATTTTTTGTGTAGTAGAAGGAACACAGGCTTGGAGCCAGACAGGCCTGGCTGTGGATTGGGGAAATGATACTTAATAGCTGAGAGAAGGCTATTTAGGCTCTCAAATTGGTCTCTTCATCTGTACTATCAGGCTGTTACTCTTTACCTTCTTTTGGGGTTGCTGGGTCAAATGACCACATAAATATATAAATATAAGTAGATATAGACATAAATATAAATATTTCTATATAAATATCAGTGCAAAATTAAATGTTATTTTCTTGCTTTCCAGAATTATTTTTTTATTTTGGTGAAATGGTTATTACAATGGAAAATGAATATTAGAGTATATGATTGCCAACATTAAAGAATATTTAAATATATTTGCTTTTTTTTCTAGCAAGAATATATATAGTATATATTTGCTAGAAATTATAGCTAGAAATGTGTATTATATTCATGGTAATCACCTCTAGGAATTTTTTTCCAATGATATTGCAGTTTCTCAGAATTTGGGGAAATATTTTGTTTTGGGAGTGAGGTTATAGTTCAGACAGTAAGTGAGACTTAAAGTTTATAGTCACACCTGGAATTCAGCTGCCGTCTGCTTAAGAGGCTTACGAGGAAGCCTCAATCTGGCTTCAGACGTCCTTTAAGGTAGTAAGAATGTGTGCATACAAGGAGGAGACAGGGCTTTTCCTTTTTTACTGAGGCTACCACCATAATCACCAAATGAACATGGAGTTCGTATTTTTATAGCAGTTTATGTTTGTGAGAAGAAAATAGTTAGCTGGCATAAATTTCCCTCTATATCATCATCATCAACACCTAATGTGTGGGACTTTGATAAATTTAGTGTGTTAAACACAAATAAAAGCAACCGCAGGACTTATTCATTTCTGTATTGACTATTCATTGGGTCTCTTGTGTACCAGAAATTGCTGAGTTCTAGATGTTCTGTATGCAATAATAAGCCAAATTCACATGACCTGCATCCCCCTGTGGCAGACAAAGAAGGAAATCAGAAAGGAAAGAAAACTAGCCACAAACTGATACACAGTTGCCAGTTTTGTTAGTTCAATAAAGGAAGAAACCCCATCCTGCACCTGCCCTCCCCTCCTGGGCTCTCACCGAGTGGAGGACAAACACCTTGACCAAGTCCACAACTTGTGGGCGGATCAGCGGGCACTGTGGTGAGCAAGTGCTGAGGCAGCTGAGGATGAGTTCGGGGAGGCTGGCAGGGGCTGGCTCTAGGGTCTTACTGTTGATATGTATAATCAAAAATAGCTTCTGGGTTTTCTGAGAACGAAAACAAGGCTAAATTGCCCGAACTAGCATGGATCATGAGATAAAAATCCTCTTGGCCAAGCAAGCCCCTAGTTAAGTCTATCTGGCTCCACTGAAAACAAAGCCCTTAGACTAAACCCCTCGCTGCAGGACTAACAGATCCCTGCTCCCAGCAACAGAACCAAGCTCGCTTCTTTCTGTTTGTAGAGCTGCCTGCAACTCCCCAGCCCTGCAGCTGCTTTCACTTTTGTAAGTGATGGGTTTCCTTGCTGCAGCCATCTTGGTGTCCAGAATAAAATGCTGTCAACCGTAACTCAGCTCCAATTTTTCCTTCGACATTACCCATTCTGAGGACTGCAGGGTTTTTTTTTTAAGCTCAGTGCAGAAGTATCGAATGCTATTGAGAGGAATGACAGGAATGGATATGCAATTTTAAAGACATTCTGGATGGTGCATGGATAGAAGTTTCAAGGAGGGAAAGAGTGACAGAAAGCCTGTTGGGTGGCTACCTCACAACTCTAGGCACGATTCCATGGGAACTTGGATAAAGGGTGGAGAAGAATAACGGTTCCAGGAAAAACTGAGAGGAAGTATTAAAGCCCTGCTGGAGTGAGTCCTGAGCCCCAGGCCTGCAGGGAGGGGACCTGCAGCCACAAGAAGCATTCTCGGTGGCTTCTGATCTCAGGAACGGAGGAAGGAAGAGCGAGGGAGGTCTTGGCGGAGGAGGGGACTCTACTGAGGTTTTGATCTCAAGAACTTTCCTCCTCGTTTTTCTGGAGGGGAAAAATCCGTTTGCAGAGGTGAAGATCAAACGTGGGCATGTTAAGGACATGTTTCCTGCGAAAATCGTCTTAGAATTAATTATGATTTTTTCAAACAGAGAAAGGCATATGCAATAATGCTTATCTGACAAGAGCCATGTTGCTTGGTTGGGATGTCCCTTTTGCTTCTAGAGCCCACTTGATCCCAGGCTCCTCTGGAAGTAGTGAGTGAGCAAAAATGATGGCCTTAGATGTTCCATCTGCCCCAGGAATGCCTGCCAGTCTGACTTCAGCGTTATTGCTGACACACGGGAAAGTCGTACTTGTGGATCCTGGGATCTACACCCCATTTTATGACCAAAGCTCTCTTTTTACTTTAAAGACCAAAATTGTCCAAGGACACTTTATGACTTTCATATATACAGTGGAGCAATAATAGTACTTCACAGACTGGAGGGGCTCTGCAAGGTTTGCTTCATTGACTTGCATAGAATTGGCCTTAATTTGACTTACAGGGAGAAATATTCAAATTCAAATGAAATATTCAAATATTCAAATATTCAATATGCACAGGAAAAACTGTATCTTTCACGGAGATTCATAATGCACAAGAGCATGTGGTTTTGGAGAAATTTTGCATTAAGGAGCTGCTTGACTATAGCTTTTGGTATGCCAGTTTCCCACAATTTATTGTATGAAAAATTCAGTTCATGAAACTTGTACTACTAACTAGTAGAATTTTGGTATCCCCCATTGTGGACTTCAGTCTTTGGAAACACTCAGCTTTATATTTTGGACTTGCTGGGCTTTGGAATTTGCATGGAGTTTATTTGTGAGTCAACTCAGGTATGTGTAAGTTTATATATGCACTATTTTAAATATATTTTGCTTTATCCATATAGCCTCTACATTTTCCAGATTAGAAAGTAGTGATTCAGCAAATGAAAATCATTCTTGAATTCCAAAACAAAGCAAAATAAAACAAACAAATAACAACAAAAACAGAGACCAAATTTGTGACCCCTATCTTGTGTAATTATTTCCATTACATGCAGCCTCAGGTATTTCCACATTTGCACAAATTCACACGCTATACCCAAGTTATTTAGGGATGTGCTCTGAAATGGACAGAATAGGAAAAGTAAGCACTTTGTTGGGGGCAAATAGTCTTTTTTTTCCCAAATAAATTTTTATCTATAAAACTTTGTCAAGAATTATGCCGAAAGAAAAGCTTCATGTACTAATAGGACATTAGAATAGAGACATTTGGTCTGAAACCCAGAAAGAAAACAAAAGTTCAAACAACAGAAATTTAATCTGACCTGTTTGTATGGATTTGCGGCTGTGATCCACAAGGCCATGGGGCCAGCCCTGCACCAAAGAAACGTTTGCTTCCATCAGGAAGAATATTGCTTTTGTTAGTGTCTGGGGCTCATTTGGTTTATTTATTTTTTTGTTTGGTTTGTTGTACAATACAGATGATAGAACAAAGAAAATGGGGGAGGGCGAGATGACACCCATGCCCCAGGAAGAAGATCCTGGGGTGCGAAACTGCCTTTTGCACACTCCTTAAGGAATAGAGAAATAGATGTAGGTCCTGGACTGATCACTAATACATTGTTCTTTATTTGCTGGCCTTGGCATTTACTTTGTAGAGTACTTTTAAAACTGTGATTTTCAGACTTTTATCTCAGATTTCCTATATCCATACACAAAAGAGGATTTATTAATGGATGTTTATGATCCGGAGAACGTATCTTTTTTTTTTTCCTCTCCCCTTCCCCGCCTCCCCAGTGGTCTGCTCTCTGTGTCCATTTGCTGTGTGTTCTTCTGTGTCCACTTGCATTCTTGTCAGCAGCACTGGGAATCTGTGTCTCTTTTTGCGCCACCTTGCTGCATCAGCTCTCCCTGTGTGCGGCACCACTTCTGGGCAGGCTGCACTTTTTTTCACGCTGGGCGGCTCACCTTGCAGGGCGCACTCCTTGTGCGTGGGGCTCCCCTATGCGGGGGACACCCCTGCATGGCACAGCACTCCTGGCACGCATCAGCACGGCACATGGGCCAGCTCACCACACGGGTCAGGGGGCCCTGGGCTTGAACCCTGGTCCTCCCAGGTGGTAGGCAGACACTCTATCCGTTGAGCCAAATCTGCCTCCCTGGAGTAGGTATCTTTTGATCCACAAATACACACATTTATTGGATTGGGGAAAATCGTTATAAACATCAGAAAATGTGACCCATACTAAGGAACCCATTATTTCAAAAATATTTGAATTATTTAAGGTGTGCATTTATAAAGTACATGAGGGTCAGTGTGTAATTAATCAGGGATGAAACTGCTATTTGACACCTGATAATAACTGACTGGGTTCTTAGTATTCTTCTGTTAAAAGGGTATTTTGAGATCCTTAGGTGCGAATTTGTAAACATTCTACATTATGATTAAACTTTCCACTAATTTTAAAATGTTTAAATATGTGTTGCCAAAAAAAAATACTAGTACTTTCCAGTGGGAAGGGTAGAGGGGAAAAATAGAAAAATAAGCAAGAGAGTCTCCATCACTCCTTTGAGGTAATATGGAATGTTCTTAACATTGTAACACAATTAAGTTGCACATACAAGACTAGGATAAAGAGCCAGGCAGATATTTGGAAATCTAGAAAGTCTGGAGCGAGGCCAAGGTTAAGAGGGTTGTGACTGCCAAGAACCGAGAGTCACTGAACAAAATAAGCAATGCACAGTGGATCTTCTACAAAATGCAGCTTTGTCAGGATGATGTTGCACTTCTGAATGGATTAGGAAAACTTTAATATGCAGGAAAATAGTCAAAATCCAGAAAATAATTAAATCTTTAGAGGCGATAGGCCATACCATATATTTACAATGGCCAATATCTGGAAACCAACATTTCATAGTTGTGACACTTTTTCAATTGTAATGATTCAAGATAATAGCCAATTGTGTTGAAAAATGAGTTCGATGGAGATTCAAACAATTTCATGAGCTTCTTAATTGAATAAAAATTTCAAAAACTATTGTGATACAATTTAATTTTAATAACATTAGTTTGTATCTTTAATTTTAGCTTTACTGTGTTCTTAGGGAAGTCCCATCTTAAAATTTTCTAATAGGCTTGCATATGCCCATTATGTGATTATGAATCAATTTCACAGGTAAATTTCAGAGTTGGAATTAGCAATATCTGTAACATGTATGAAGAGTGTGCTATATTAAAGGCAAGACACTGAATTTAAAGGATAGTCCTCAGCTCACAGGAGGAGTGGGACAGAAGTCAGTATTCGGGCTGCAGGTAGGATAAAACATATCTTTATAGTCATTGGAAAATATGTCCCATGGATAGGGTCTCAAAAGCCTGGTTGCCGTGGGTCAGTTTTCGTCTAACCTGACTGCACCCTAGCACAGCTGGAGACCTGGCTTTAAAGATGCCAGTGGGAGGCACCAACCTGAGATGCTTGTTCTCTCATGGGGAGAAGGACTTCTCCATTTTTTAAAGTGCTCCTACTTGATTTGACTATGCATCTCGAGCTGGGTCACAAATGGAGTCTTGTTAGGTACTTGTGTGTTTTTCTGTTTAGTTTCTATGGGATTAGAAAGACCCAGTTCAAGCTACGGAGGAGAAATGTACAATTACTTTCCAATAAGTTATAGAAAACCCTTAAAATTGCAATTTAATATCACAACACATGTAGTGGTTCTAAACGAGCATTTTCCCTGGAAAGTGCTCAACAGTCAGGGCCTGAAGAAAATGTTTTAAGCACCTCTATTTTAAATTAATTAAATGTGGCTACAAACCACAGAGGAACCAGTGTTTGCGTTCAACTATGGATGTTAACTGGCTGGTTCTTGTTTCTTATAAAGCGGCCAATATGTGGTTGGGAGCTGTGATTATGTGAAATTCTGGTAATATTAAGAAACCATCCTGCTCTGTAACAAGCCAGGAATGTATAAATATGCTGGTGCCAAAACAGTTTAATCAAGTGTTCTAAGACAAGGACCAAGAGCAGCATCTTCTCTTGTTGCCTTTGATTAGTTTAAATGAATGTACTGGGTGACAATTAAATAAGTCAGCATACAGAAAGAGGAAAAGAAGCAAATCACCATCAGCTGAACATTCAGCAGCTGTCAAGTGGCAACAGACATATAAATTGCATCATCACCTCTTCCATGGCTGCTTTCTGTTGTCCTTCATTAGCATGCCACGACTTTTATTTGTTCCTCATACAGGTCACTTCATACATGGACCAGACACTTGTACTGTTCACAGTTCTTAGTTGGCAGTGGGCTTTTTTTCTAGAATTTCTAGTTGTCTTATTTCTTGTTGTGAGAATAAGTACTTGATATTTAAGGATGCACTTAAGTGTTTGTTTTTCTTATCCATGATATGAATTTTACAGAATCCATTTCACTTTTCTTAAAGCCTTTTTTCTTAAAGGTTGGCAAATTTTTGTCCCAATTTGGACCACTTGTTTCTAACTGTGCTTCTCAGCTTCATTATTTATTAGACTCCTAGGTTAGTTCGGCCATTACTTAAAATACACACATTCCCTTATATTTAATCATTTAACAGTTATTTGTTTTCCTGAAATATATTCATAAATATCTTCCAAGAGGGCATATAGGACATAAAATTTAGAGGCCAGAATATGTTTATACTGTTTCATGCTTGATTAGTACTTAACTGGGTTCAGATTTCTAGGTTGATATATTTTTATTGTCTCCATCCACATTCACAAATGAAAAGTCTAAAACAAGTCTGAATCTCATTCTTTTGTCAGTTACCTACATTGACTATCTCATTCTTTCTGAGGTTCATTTCATTCTTGGTGCTTTCAAATTGTACAAGGACATGAGCTTTCTTTCAGTTATCTTACCTTCTATTTGAAATCTTGTTTTCTATTTATTTTGTTTAATAGTTTATATTTATTTTTCTCTTTCTAAGAGCCCTATTAGTGTGATCTAAGCTCCTTGATTGTGCTACCAAATCTCTTATACTCTATCTTGGATTGTATATCTTTCTCTTTTGTCTTTTTTAGAAGTCTCTTTACTTTGTCTTCCAGATCTCCAAGGAATTGTTCACTTTAATCCTTTAAAAAAATTTTAAGGATTGTTTCTGGCTTCCTGATTATGCCCTTTTCATAGAAATCTAAACTTAGGCAATGGATGCAGTAATGATTTTAATTTTGCTGAGGGCTAGATAAGCATGTATGTATTTGTGTTCTTCACATTCTCTTCCCTGAATCATCTCTATTTCCTCTGAGATGACTTTTTATCTTTAAATTTAAAAAGTCTTTACCTACCTTCTGTCTGAAATGTATTTATGACTGATGATTCTTGGTTTGCTGAAAACAGGCTGGAGTGAGTGTATTTCACTGTGATTTCATAATATTCTGCTTTCCTATTAGCTTTGACCAGTAAAAGGGAAAGCTATTCAGGTATTCTATGTGGATGAGCAGAGTTTGTTGACTATCAGGCTTTGCTGGGTGAGCTGGTGAGGGGAATACTTAAGATCATGGAAACTCCTAAATGCCACAAAAAGGAGAGCCTTGACTGCTGGATACCAAAAATCACCCCAGTTACTAGTTTTCTTTAAATACTTCTTTCAACTTCTGGAGAGAAAACCCCTTTGGCTCTCTTGTGCAGGAATGAGGAAGGCAGTGGAGAAGTGCCTCTGTAACCAGTCCTAATTATCTACCTCTTTTTCCCACACTTTTGCATTCTCCCTCTGGTTCTCTGATCCTGGTGCTCACTTGGTGATGGGACCTAATGTTTTAGAAGATGACTTGCACTTGTTACATAATTAGCCCTTCCAGAAATCTCTTGAAATCTGTTATTCAGAGTTGACCTTTTCATTCCCAATTATGGACTTCTTCCTTGTTTTAATTGGTGTCTGAGAGGGAAGGAAGACCTACAATTGTTCTCAGTCCACATTGTTGAACCAGAAGATCCTGAAAGGTTATTTTTAAATAACTTAACTTATAAGAATTTATGGTGCTCTCAACATAAACATATATATACACATGTTTATGTTGAGAGAACCATAAATTTTTTATATAATTTTTTTTTTTTTAGGAGATACCAGGAATTGAACCTGGGACACCTTGTCCTTGTACATGGGAGGCAGGTGCTCAACCGCTTGAGATACATCCACTCCCCTCTCAACATATTTTTATACATGCAATGTAATCCAGTGATTCAATTCTAAGATCCAGAGAACACTGTAACCCCACCTTTCCCTGACTTTTTTTTGTTTCTTCTTCTGTAAGATGAAGAGATTGGATAAATGATCTCTAATAATCTTTCCATTCTAATATTCTACACCTTTGCACTCTAATATATAATGATATGAAAAACATTTTAAACACTAAAAATATAAAATATGTATCACTTGTAATTAGTTTCACAAACAATAAAACAATTATTAACAATAGTCCATTTCATTTGTATATTTACTCTAATCACTTAAAAATAGGCCTTATTTTATTGGAAATAAGTTTAATAAATAGAAGTATACATCTTAATTTACAAAATATATACAAAATTCATTTTGTATATACTTTAAGAAAAATATTTTGACTTTGTAAATAAGAAAGTTCATCTTGAAATATCTACTTTTTACATAGTTTTACTTTAAAAGACAATTGCTTTATTTTCACTATTTTCTATAATGATAAACATGGAAACTTAGATCCTGCCTAATCAATTCATGATCACAGAAATTACATAGAATCTCTTTTCAAGCAAAAACAGAGAGATTCCCTTTCAAACGAGTGTTCTTACACTTTGGTATTGGTATTTCCTCTACTTTCACGAGATTTGTTTAACATCTGACCCCTACTGTTTACTTAAATTTAATTGGAAATTTAGATTAGAAAAGGCAAAAATGCCTGTGGCGATGAACAGTGCCTTTTTTGGAAGTTGGAGAAAAATAGCAGTGGAAACATCAGCCGGGCATTTTGACCTAGAACTCTTTAAACCAACCTGGGAATTGCTAAGAGAAATAGAGCTGGGGTTGGGGAGATTTTCCAGTTCCGCAAGAACCAGTCTGCTGTCTCTGGATGCAGCCTCACAGATATGAAGCTCTGGGTCCCATTGTGTGGTATTTTGGAGAGGAGAGCTCACTTGTAGCTGGAGCAAAAGACTGAGCCATGCTGAGAGAGGGGCCTACCGTGACAAAGCCACAGCTATCTCAGAAATAGATAATTTAATCTTGGCCAGAACACAGAGGAGTCGTCTTGTCCTTGATGGCATGTTAGAGCCCCCCACCGTGGAGCTTGTAAACACCTATAGTTCAGGCCTCTATTTAGACCATTAAATGAGAATCTCTTTTCTACATGTTCAAAGCAGGCATTGTTTTTACACCTTCCCAGGTGATGACGACGTGCTTCCAAGGTTAGGGATGACAGTTCCTGAGAAAGACCCAAGGCACCTTGCCCTCATGCTGCTATGGAAGGACACCGCCCCCTCATCATGCTGATGGGGGATAGCTCCCTGGAACGGAGTTTGAGCGCACCCCGATGCACTCAAGTTGCTTCCCAGCCAGAGGAACCCCTCAGAGCAAGTCCCCTGCTGGATTCAACAGTGTGGAGGCAACCAGCGCATCTGCGCTCCTGGGCTGCTACCGATGGTTGTAAGGGCACCTCTAGAAAGCCACGTAAGGCTTCGAGGCTCACTTTCCTTGGCAAATGAAAGTAACTAGAATCATCACATCGGTTTATGGTGAAGCTTAAATGAGATACCACGTGTACAAGGCCTGGCAAATATCAAATATTCATTCTGAGTTTAATAAAAATGCACCATATGGATATATTAAAACCTACTATATATAATTACATATAATTCTATAACAACTATTATAAAACAGTAGTGCTATTAAGGCATCTATTACAGTAAGTGTATTTATGAGAAAATAAGATACATAAGTGTAATTCTCTCATTTCCCTCCTGAGTGGGATAGTTTGTTGCCCTTAAGATTATGATTCAAGAAACAAAGGCAAAGAGGCAATGCACAGGTGAGGAGATAAAGAGCTGCAATAAGGCAAACTCAGTGTCTTAAAATACGCTGTCTCTGAAAAGCATGGGGGAAGCACATACAGTGTGAGTCTGTGCAGAATCAAGATCGCCAGAGGCTGGGAAAACACTCAAAAAAATGAAGAAATCTATCACCACTCAATACACACCAACAAAACCTTCACGCTGCTTCAGCAACGTGTGTGTATGAATTGTGCGAGATAAAAACAGAAAATTCTAAATGCACTAGATTTGAAAACTGGGAGATCTACAACCTGAGAAGTACAGTGTTTCATTTATGGCTACAAGATCAAACAGACAGAATTTGCCATTTGTGAAAGTCAGAAATGTCAAATTCTAACTTTTTAAAACCTTATTTTTATCTTTAATAGTCTTCTTTCTCCTAAAGATAGATTAAAATCCAAAGGCTTGGGAAGCGGACTTGGCCCTGTGGTTAGGGCGTCCGTCTACCACATGGGAGGTCCAGGGTTCAGACCCCGGGCCTCCTTGACCCGTGTGGAGCTGGCCCATGTGCAGTGCTGATGCGCGCAAGGAGTGCCCTGCCACACAGGGGTGTCCCCGCGTAGGGGAGCCCCATGCGCTAGGAGTGCGCCCCGTAAGGAGAGCCACCCACCGCGAAAGAAAGTGCAGCCTGCCCAAGAATGGTGCCACACACACAGAGAGCTGACACAACAAGATGATGCAACAAAAAGAACACAGATTCCCGTGCCACTGACAACAACAGAAGCGGACAAAAAGAAGAAGACGCAGCAAATAGAAGACACAGAGAACAGGCAACTGAGGTAGGGCGGGGAGCGGGGAAAAGAAAGAAATAAATCTTTTTAAAAAAAATCCATAGGCTCTCTACCTCCATCTGTCTGCATAGGTGCTGACTGTGCTGCATAATCACTGCATTTCACTGAAGCTTCATTTTTTCACCTTCACCCTCTTGCGGCTCATGTTAAGAGAAACTGCTGAAATAAATTCCATGATTGGGAACCTACTTGGCTCCACATTTAGAAAAGCAAAAGGAGTGGAGAAACAAATGGAACTGAAATTGAATGGAAATACTTTCTAATGAGTGTTCTCTAGAACTAGTTTTTTAAATAGTATAAAACCACATTGCAATGATGAGGTGTGGTATTGGAATCAATGTTATAGAGACAGCTTTCCGACAGGCAGCTCAGAGGATAGTCATTGCGACTCTACAGTGACATTGGAAATAATAAGCAGATTTCCTTTTTTTATAATTTACTTTTGTTGTATCTTTTCATCTCAGCCACCCCCTTTCTCTCTCCCTTTACATGCTCTGTTATTCAATGGTGATTACCTTTTACTCTTCTAATTGTTTAGATTTTCTTGGAAATTTTTTTAAAAAACCTCATATTTTCTTACATTTTTCTTTGATGGACAATTACTTGAAATCTCCTATAATTCTCCTTTTGATGAACATGGTTAGTTTATACTCAGTATATTTCTTTTGGCCCTGGATAGCTCATGGCAAGGTCCATTGTACGACAATTGGTTTGCATTGTTTTGTCAATGATGCAACTATACAACTAGATTGCTTCAAGTCAGTCCAAAGTTTTACAAGATTCTAGATACAATATTAATGGGCCTGGGAGTGGTTATATAACTATGTGCATTATTTATGCCCCTAAAGATAGTTTACTGGAAACCATATATGTAAAGAATGCCAGAATAAAGGCATGTTAAAATATAAGACACTTTTGAGAAGTGTGAATTTTTCTCACGGGAAAGTAACTTTTACAGTATACAATGGAATTAGATATTTTTTAAAAAATGAAATAGTTAACTCTATGTTCCATCCTCTTATATTATGAGAATGTGGTACAATTCACAGAGCTATAAAACATTTTTAACTTAAATCCCATCTTTTCTGCTTATTTCAAATCATATTTAGACATTAACCATTTTATTTGAATTTCTGGAACAAATTATTTAAATAAGGCCAATTTCCATATAATTTCTAAGTAATTAGTAGATGATGGCAAAAAGTGACTTGTTTTAGATACTGAAAACATACTACTTTATAGTGCACTCCCATTGCCACGAATTTAGACTTGGAGTAAGATTCCAGAATTAAAAGCTGGAATGAATTCCATGCTGTGTGCCACATTTTGTTCCCGGCTCACAGGAAAATCCCTCTGGAACGCATGCAGGTTTCTTTTGTTTTGCTTTGTATTTTACTTGTGGGAAAAGTTGCGTGTAGGGGTATTTGCTTACATTTTCCCAAAGTTCAAAACCTCTAGCTAGCCACCATATCAGTTTTCTAGAACCAAAGCACAGACAAATTGCGAAGGCAAGAAGTATTTCTTCATGCGCAGAGAAGCTCCAGCTCGGCTTGGCAAGGCCCTGGGGTCCATGCTAAGAGGCCTGTGGTCAGCAAGAAGCACAGGGGAGGGGAACTGGGAAGGGACAAGTCCAGCCGCGGAACAACCAGCATGGGATGGCAAATTCATCAAGTACTGGAGAAAACATTTCCCTCGAGAAAATTCAACCTCTTCCCGCGCCACCCCCCTGGGACCCATGCACCAGTCTATGCAGCATTCCCCCATTCCAGACACAATTAAAACAGAAACCACAAGAAGCGTGTTGGTAGAGAGGAGGCCTCGGATATGTTTTTACTGTGGTGACGAGTGGTAAGTGGGCCACCTGGGCTACCTCGGAGAAGGCCAAGCAGCATTGGAAACCGACATGGTGTGGAAAGGGGCGGCCAGCTGTGGCCAGCAGCACCCCCAGAGGCTGGGCAGAGCCCAGGACTTCCAGTGAACTGATGACAGCACCAAGGGTTAAACAGGGAGAGTCAGGCCTACGGAAAACAGGCAGCCCCGCGGATATGCTGCAAAAGTGGAAAAGCGTGAACTCAGAAGTTCTTGGGCACACACACATATAATCCCCCTTCCCTACACACACACACAGGTCTACAAAGAATTTTAATGCCAAATATGTATCATTTTAAAATCACTTTGGCTTTCCATTGTGGTGGTTATCGGGTACTCGGGTATCATTTCTCAGTATTTACCTAAAGATTTCAAAGGATTGCTCATTCATGAGTGAACCAATGGATATGAAAAATGTCTCATAAATGATGTTTAAGGTTCTCAGAGTTCACGGCATTCATTGTAGGAGAGGTAAGAGTATCTCTAAATAAGCATTTTAAAAATATAATCCTTGCAAGATACTTTAGAACTTGACTTTTTAGTAGTAAACTCCAATTATAAAACATTAACTTACAGGGGCTTAAAATCAAGCTGAGGCTTAATTGGGTGGATTTTGACTCTACTTTTAATTACCTTTTTCCCCATATATATTTGGTGGCACAATATAATTTCATTTGCTCCTTCTGTCACATGTAAAAACATTCTTATAAACAAATGTATACAAAAGCTAGAGACAAAGCCAGTGGCCACTGAATGCTTTTTGTTTGCCTGCACCCTTTAGGAAAGTTTGTTAAAACTTCCTCCCACCATCTTCCACTGAAGCACAAATACCTACCCTTATTATCTTGTTAAACTCGTGTTATTCATTGAAGCAGTGACTCAGATAACCATGTGAATCAAGGCATTGATTTCTCTGAAGTGAAATGAATCACCTACAGCCATATGACAGGGTCAAAATGTGACAGCTCCTGAGGTTAAAAAGGAATAAAATCACCTAGCCACACCCTATAAAAATGCTGTTGATTGATGCTTAGATTCACATCATAATAATTATTTAATTTGGGAAGATTTTGATTTATTTACAGTTTTGAACCTTTCAGCCCAGAGCTCAAGGCCTCTTTTCTTTTATATAACTCTGTTCCATAGCTCTCTAGAAGTCTTAAATTATTCTCATGTCATTTCTACATATTCCTTATGGGGCTTATAACTAGAGGTTTTAAGATCTTCTGGCTATTTTCAGTGATATGCTGTCTCCTATTTTATTTTCTAATTGATATATGTGAAAGCTACATGCAACTTTTTTTTTTTCTTTCTGCTCCATAGACTGGATAATTTCAAGTGTCCCAACTAACTTCAGGTTACTGATTCTTTGTTCTGCCTGCTCAAATATGCTGTTGGGAGCTTCTAGCACATTTTTCAATTATTGTTATTTCCAACTCCAAAATTTTGATGTTACTCCTTTTCATAATTTCTATCTCTTTATGGATATCCCATTTTATTCATACAATATTTTCCTGATTTCTTTTATGTCTCTATCTATATTTTCCTTTAGCTCCTTAGAATACTTAAGACCATCGTTCTAAAGTTTTGTCCTCTGAGGCCAAGGTCTGTGCTTCCTCAGGGATGGCTTCTGTAGCTTTACTTTGTTTCTCTGAATGAGCCGTCCTTTCCTGTTTCTTTGTATGCCTTGTGATTTTTGTTGAAATTTTGATACATCAAAATCTTCTTTAATTTTTATTTTGAAAAGAACATTTTTAGTCTCTGGCGATTCTTATTTTTAAATCAAGAGTTTTATAGGAATTTTATTTAATTAATATGTTCCTTTGGAGTCTATTAATTAAATTTTTGTTAATATGTTCTGTCCGGGCCAGCAGAGCTGTCTTCAGATGCAGCTCGTCTATCACTACGGCAGATTCTTGAACCTGTGAGCGGGCTTGTAGTCACCCTGGCTAAGTCTGACATAGGCAGCATGTGTTTCATACTCTGGCTTTTTGTCCATTTCATCTCTTCACATATCTGTTCCAATGTCCTTTGTATATTGAGGAGTCCATCAAATGTCCTGATGCCACTCGTTCTGTTTTGTTTCAAAGCCACTAATATATTTATCTCGTAAAAATTGACTCTCCCATGTTTCTTTGTTAATTTTGGCAGAAGCGTGGATAGATTAGTGCATCTATTCTGTCAATTTCCGTCAAGCTCAGAACAGACCCTGTAACTTTTCTTATCCTAAACAGTTCTGCTGTAGAATTCATGGCTCACCGATGTGCTCATGTATCATTTATCCACTGCTGTGTAAAGCATTACCACAAAACTTAGTGGGTTGACAACACCGTTTATTGCCTCACAGTTCCTGTGGGCTGGGAGTCCAGCAATGGCGTAGCTGTGTCCTCTGTTCCAGGGCTCTGTAGAATGCAATCAAGGTGTCTACTGGGACTCTTGTCATCTCAAGCACTGTCTGGGCAGTATCCCATTCCAAGCTCCAGCGTTGGTTGGCAGGATGGCCACTGGACAGACCCTCAGGTCCCTGCTGGCTTTGGGCTCGAGGCCGTCCTCAGATCCCTGCCATGTGGGCCTCTCCAACATGGCAGCTTGCTTTATCAAAGCGCACAAGCTAAGAAGGTACGAGAGAGTGCTAGCAAGATGGTCGTTACAACATTTTGTAACCCAATCAGAGAAGTGATATCCCATCATCTTTGCCATATTCCATTCCTTAGAATCGAGCCATTAGGTCTAGCATACTCCAGGGAGGGTTTTTTTTTTAATAGTTAATAATAACCAATATTTTTTTACACTTTTTAAAATTAAAGTTAATAGATCACAAAGAACATTACATTAAAAATCATAAGAAGTTCCCATATAATCCACTCCCCACCTTCCACCCTGTTTTTGTAAATTGTATTTTTTAACATATATACATTTCAAAAATGTTACATTTAAAATGTAAGAGGTTCCCGTAAACCCCCACCCCACTCCTCCTACACCAACAACCTCCCCCATCACTGTGGCACACTCATCGCACTTAGTAAACACATTTTCGGGCACTGCTGCACCACATGGATAATAGTTTACCCTGTAGTTCACACCCTCCCCCAGTATATTCAGTGGGCTATGGCAGGATGTATAGAATCCATCATCTGACCCTGCAATATCATTTAGGACAACTCAAAATCCCAAAAATGCCCCCACATCACATTTCTTCCCTCTCCCTGCCCTCAGCAACTACTGTGGCCACTTTCTCTACCTCAATGCTACAATTTCTTCTATTACTAGTCACAACAGTTTTATAGTAGAATATTAGTAAGTCCACTCTAATCCATACTCTATTCCCGCATCCTGTGGACCCTGGGATGGTGATGTCCACTCCACCTCTACATCAAGAGGGGGCTTAGATTCCACATGGATGATGGATGCAATTCTCCTGCTTGCAGTTGTGGGCACTCTTGGCTCCCTGGTGTGGTGGCTGACCTTCTTTGCCTCCCTGTTAGCTGGCCTGGGTAAGTCTAACAAACCAGAGAGTAGGAGTGGCAACTCTGCTGAGGCTCAGGGCCCAGCTGGCACATGGGTGGGGGATGTCCAGGTGGGGGATGAAATAACTGCATGAACACCAGACGGTGGGGATCACTGGAGGCCGTCTTAGCCGCCTGCCTATTACACTTACATTACATTCTCTAACATTTAATATGATGATTTCACTGTATACATCTTCCATGTAAGCAAGTAGAACAGTTTCTTGAAGTAAATGGGGCACAGAGAACAAACTGCCAAAATAAATGAAAAATCTCCCGGCGTATTTGTAGAACCAGGACATCTGTCCTCCTTTATGATTATTTGGCCAATGCTACACAGAGTGTGTTACATGTACAACCTGGGAGTCTGTTAAGATACAGAATCTCAGGTTCTACTCTGAAAATCAGAATCGGCCTTTCACCAAGTTGCTTAAATTTACCACCAAAGTTTAAGAAGTATTGATCTAGTGCTGTGGTTCTCAACTTGCTCTGCCCGTCAGACTCACCGAGAAGCTTTAAAAGTCTATATATCTGGGTCCCACTCCAGAGATTCTGATTTTATTAGACTACAATATGGTTTGGGCAATGGGATTTCTTAAAGCTCCCTATACAATTCTCATATTTAGCTCGTGTTGAGAGGTGCTGATCTATCCCAGTGCCTACTATAATCTGTGACAGGAAGGAAAATGCCAAAACAATTTTCATTTGTATTATAAAATAGTTATTTAAAAATTATTTTCTCTATATTCACATAAAACTGTTGAGGGTGATTTATATCAGTTTGATATAATTTAGTGCTTAATCTTGCTTTGAAATAAAAATATTTCAAAAGTTTAACATTTCCCAAAATTCTTGATGATTTATTTATAAGAAAGATTGTGAAGTCCTAGGCGACACTGCCACACAGTTTGAGGAGGCATGTTTCACCCTGTCTTACTGCTGTTACCTAGAAGTGTAGGAAAACATTAGGATGATTACATTTTGCAGGTCCCTTTCCTTAGGAACCATGCATTGCCCCTGCTCAGCCTCTCAGGGTCACTCAAGGCTACTTCTCAGGCCTCCCATTGTACTGGTCTGATCTCTCTCTGGGCAACAAAAACACTAAAATTTCAGTTTCTTAAACATATCATGCTTTCTCTGGCCAAAAATTTCGTGAACATTGCCCCTTCTACTTGAATTTTCTTCCTTCCTTTCTTGTCCTCCTCCAAGATGAGTTGTATGTACCCTTTCGAACTCAATTTTAGGGCCACTTTCTGATAAAAGTTCTTCCTGAATTCTAAGGCTGAGCTATGATGCTACCTGATTTTGGTTGGTGCCTTTTTTTGTTAGTTTTCTTTATAATGTTTATCATGATCGGTTAGATGCTTTTGTATTTTATTCATTTTTTTTTCCTTAGCACATATCCTTATTGTTATTCCTTGATTGTAGAGACTGTGTTTGCTTTAATTTTTTTATTGGATTGAGTAAATCAATGAGTAAGCAAATGAATATCTTGGAGAATAGTTACACTAAGGAGTCTGTATTTTATTCTGGAAGTAATTAAAGTTTGTTTTTGTTTTAAACAGAGTAGATTAAGCTTTGGTGTGAACTCTAGTAAGAGAATTGGTGGAAACATCTTTAGAAGATACAGACAGGAGTCTGGAAGTTGTCAAAAAAGTCCAGGCAGATTTTGATATAGGCTTGAATCATGTATAGCAATGGGAGAAGACAGAAGACAGATTTCTGTGGAATAGTGAGATCCAAGTGGCTGGATTTAATGACCAAATGGATGAGGAACAGAATGAAATGTGGATGGAAATGGTTTTCCAGTGTCCAGCCTGTACAGAAAATTAAGTGGTGCGATAGTCTGAATTAGGAAAACCAGAAGGTACCTCAAGATCTGTATTTCTAATTTTCTGTCACAATCATAGCTAAAGAGATGGACCCTGCTGAATGTTATGGACATTAGTTGTTTCTCATTTGATTGGAAAAAATACCAAATGACCAAAACCAACATATGGCATTAACTTGTAATAAATTTTCTAAGCACATACAAAGCAAACTATTGCCTAGGACTGCTTCCCCCTCCCTGCCAATGTTATGTGGGATTTTGTAGACTATGTAGAAATGATTATAAACTGTTTTTATTTATTAACATATATTTTATATTTACAAATGGCATGTATAAACCTTCTTCAGCTATTTCATGTTTTCAAAACCCCACGTGGGAACAAAACAACCATATAACGTGGTAGAGTATAAATTTTACATCAGCTTCAGTGTTTCGGTACCTAATTTTCTTGTCAGGAGATCCTGTAAGCTTGGAAAAATTTGAACGTGATAGCTATAGGCATTAAGAATAAGGCAAGTGCAGAACTGACGAATTGGACTAATGTGACTAACTGCTGAACAATCAGAAAAGATAGATATTCGTGGGGGCAGAGTGTAAAAACAGACTACGAGGTGTCAGAAATGAAGGCAGTCTTCCTTTCTGCCCACTCTTCCAAGCCTAGAGTTGTGCTGTATAATAACATGGTAGCCAAGAGCCACGTGACTGCATGTAAATGGTTAAAGATTAAAGAACATTTAAGAAGCAGTTCCTCAGTTGTGTTAACCACATTTCAAGTCCCTAGCAGCCATATGGGTCTAGTGGTTAACATACTGGAAAGAGTCATTATAGTACATTTCCATCCTCGCAGAAAGTTCTACTGGACAAAATCAGAAGGATTTTTTTTTAACATTCAACTGAAGTATCAGGTGCGTCTAGAACTAATATTATTAGAAGGAGCAATTACTTCCTTCTTGTTAACTGCTTCAACCCAACAGTTTTTTTTTCAAAATTTGCCATTTGTTTAATTAGAGAAGTTGTAGGTATACAGAAAAATCGTGTAGAAAATAAAGTTACCATATATCTCCCTTTATTTATTATGAACACTTTGCTTTACTGTGGCACCTTTGTTTTAATTAAAGAAAAATATTATTATAATTGTACGATTAAGTATACTCCATACTTTACATTAGGATTCACTCTGCATTGTACAGGCCTATGAATTTCTTTTTTAATTAAAAATTTTTTTTTTATTTTTAAAGAAGCTTTAGATTACATAAATGTTACATCAAAAACACAGGGAGGGAAGCGGATGTGGCTCAATTGATAGAGCACCCACCTACCATATAGAAAGTCCAAGGTTCAAACCCAGGACCTCCTGGTCCATTTGGTGACCTGGCCCATGCACAGTGCT
The DNA here is from genome assembly GCF_030445035.2 of Dasypus novemcinctus. Taxonomy (NCBI): domain Eukaryota; kingdom Metazoa; phylum Chordata; class Mammalia; order Cingulata; family Dasypodidae; genus Dasypus; species Dasypus novemcinctus. The sequence continues at coordinate 15,394,375 of NC_092216.1, forward strand.
ACCAAATGCAATGCCATGCCACTCAGGGCCGTCCCCCACATAGGGGAGCCACATGCACAAGGAGTGTGCCCCGCAAAGAGAGCTGCCCCACATGAAAAGTGCAGCCCACCCAGGATTGGCGCCACACACACAGAGAGCTGACGCAGCAAAATGACACAACAAAAAGAGAGACAGATTCCCAGTGCCGCCTGACAAGAATGAGCAGACACAGAACAACACACAGCGAATGGACACAAGAAAGCAGACAACGGGGGGGAGGGTGGGGGAGGGGACGGCGGGGGGGGCCAGGGAAGGGGAGAGAAATAAATAAAAATATTTAAAAAAACACAGAGGATTCCCATATACCCCCTCCCACACACACGCTTTCCCCCGTTAACATCTTTCATTTGTGTGGTACATTTGTTACAGTTGATATACACATACTGAAGCACTGCTACTAACCACGGTCTATAGTGTACATTACAGTTTACACTTTGCACTGCACAATTTTATAGGTTTTGACAAAATGTATAATGGCCTGTATCTGTCATTGCAAGATCATGTAGAACAATGTCACTGTCCCCACAATGCCCCATGTTCCACCTCTTCTTCCCTCTCCCTCTCCTCAGAACGTCTGGTGGCCACTGCCTTTATATCAAGGATACAAGCTCTCCCATTGCTGGAAACCATAGGTCTACTTTAATCCAAAGCTGACTCCCCGCTGTTTGGTCAGTCCTCAATCTTGAAGATTTTGAGGTGGTGATGCCCACACTGCTTCTGATTAAGAGGGGGCTTCGATTGGATTCACCCAGGACAACTAACAAAAGGATGATGATGGACAACGCCCTTCCCAAAACACAGAGAGTGCCTACAACTGCAATCAATAGCTCTTTTAAGGACACTTTCCTTTGTTTTCTTAATTTTGCACTTTCATAAAAGGCCGCTCCTTGGACCGTTACCCTCGGATCTGCAAATTTCATCCCGCCAGCAAATAGTCCTCCACCCCACACCCAGGGCAGTCCATGCATTCCTCTCTTTTCTGCAGAGGAAATTAGGTACGCACGTGTGATTGGGCAAGTTATTTGTAAAGTGAGGATATATACACAGAGTCTTCAAAATATTTTTAATTATGTTACTGTGAATAAATTATATCTAAAACTTTTGCCAAACTTCTAAGCTTCATTTGGAAAATGGAGATTATAATAATATCTATCAAATAGCTTTTTTTTGTGATAAATAAAATAATGAAAAAATAAGTTCTATATGAGCTATATTTATAAATTATAAACATACTACAGGGAAGAAGATGTGGCTCAACTGATAGAGCATCCACCTACTATATAGGAGGTCCAGGGTTCGAACCCAGGGCCTCCTGGCCCATGTGGTGAGCTGGCCCACATGCAGTGCTGCCGCTTGCAAGGAGTGCCATACCACACAGGAGTGTCCCTCGATTAGGGGTGCCCCACATGCCAAGAGTGTGCCCTGCAAGGAGAGCTGTCCCACATGAAAAGTGCAGCCAACCCAGGAGCAGCGCAGCACACACAGGGAGCTGATGCAACAAGATGACACAATAAAAAGAGACACAGATTCCCAGTGCTGCATGACGAGAATGCAGCAGACACAGAAGAACACACAGCAAACGGACACAGGCAACAGACAATGGGGAGGGGTCGACAACAGGGAGAGAAATAAAGAAAAATAAAACTTAAAAAAAATTAAATTAAATTAACATACTATAAAAATAGATGAATTAATGTCACCACCACCAGTACTAGTTACAATATTTACAATATTATAATTACTATGGAGGACATTGGTCTTTTTAATATTTTAGCCAAAAATTAAATAGAATTTTCACCCAATTATTTTTCATCACTTAAAAAGGATAATTTTATTACGGGCATTGCATATATTTTATTTTCAAATTCCCATGACCCAAGGCAAACATATTCATTCATAGGTCTTCTGCAATTCATTTTAATCAGGGCAGTTTTTCTTTAAGTCTCATAAAAATCTAAAAATTAAATCCCCGTTGTTGGGGAGCAGATGTAGCTCAGTAGTTGAGCACCTGCTTCTCATGTATGAGGTCCTGGGTTCAATCTCTGGTATCTCCTAAAAAAAAAATCCCCACCACTATCAGAGCTCTGTAGATTATTACTGTCTGGTAAGAATAATAAAACAGCATAGAAGAGTGCTTTCCCCTAATTGTTCATCACCACGATAACATTCAATAATATGAACTGGACCAAATAGGCAGTCATTGTTGCCAAGATTTGCACACGCACAGGTGGGATAAATGCTCTGCCTCCCGGCATTCAGAGCTGGGCTGGGATCCTCTCTGAGTCAGGCAAGCTGAAGACGAGAACAGCAGCATTGCTTTCTGCCAAGTTGCTCCGCTTTCAATAGCAATGTATTTGTTCCAAGGTGCATTTCCAGTGCGTTTTACACATTTTCCCCACATTTCCAGGTGTGGGGAGAAGGAAAGAGGAGGACAGAGACGCAAATATTATCTCTTCCCACAATGCCCCCGAAGCGCCAGTTACTGTTCTTATTGATTTTAACTAACGTTTTCAATTGGGTTAAGAAGGCTTACCTCACTCTAAAACAATCAGCGATCACTTAGAAAACATTTCCAATAGTATAGGGAAAACGGTCACGTAATTAGAGCAGGGGAAAGTAGGCTGAGGATAATAAAATCAACCCGAGAGTGAGGCGCACGTGTGTAACTCAGGCCCAACTGCCTGGTTCTGTTTCTAAAGGTGGGAGGCAAGGGGGCCCCAGAGGGCGCGGGCCGCATTGCCTTCCGGCAGGTCTCCATGGACGTTATAATTCACAGCCCAGCTCGGGAGAGACCTGGACAGCAGAAAGCACGAGGTAGGTAATAAAATGCTGGGGCTCCTACGTGAAGTTAGAGGCCACTCCCTGTGACTTGCCAGACTGTGCTGCAGAGGGTCGAGGGGTCCCATTCTTAAGGAAATGAAGGGGTCTTCATACAAACAGGCAGCCTAGGTGTGTACCCCACAGAGCCCTCAGAGAAGCGCCGGAGGGCTCGACTTTAGAGCAGGATCCTACAAAACCTGCTTCAATATTTAGTGTTGGAAGAAACCGTCATTTACAATTGAATTAAGTTACACTTTGTACCCCAATCAATTAAATCAATATTATAGAGTAATTTATAATTAGGTTCATATATATTTACATATATGTAAATAATTATCATTGCTTTCCTAATTTAAGAATTGTCCTTAATTGGTGCACTTGTGAAACAGTTGACATTAGCGGTGTGTATTGTCAGGCTTCTCCAGGGAAAGAGAACCAGCGGAAGATACCCACATAGTAATTATTATGAGATTTATGCTAGGAATTGGCTCATGCTACCACTACTGCGGGATTTGGCAAATTGAATTCCATAGGGCAAGTTACAAGATGGGAAACCTCCGGTGCAGGTTTCCATGAATTCCCCCGGAGAAGCTGGCTGCTGAAGGGAAGACAGAAATTCTTCCTTCTGATTGCTGAAATCATCAGGTCTCCCTTTAAGGTCTTCAGCTGACTAGGCAAGACTTCTTCCATGGCTGAAGGCCATCATCTTTATCGACTGAAGATGTTACCAGCCACAGATTCAATCAACTGTCTAAGGATTTAAAGCATGAAATATTCTCAGTAATGATCAGGCCACGTGGGAACTTAACATGGTGACAATCAGGCACGGTTAACCAAACAACTGGACACCAAAACCTAGCCGAGCTGACACACAAACTCACCATTCTTTGGTCAGCGATCAGAGCAAAGTTAACCATCCGCTTGGAGATTCAACCTAGACCCCTGACCTGGGTAGCAAATGCCCTAATCTACCTACATAACCAGCAGCAGACAGGCAGGTCCTATTATTTGCTCGGCTTTTATAACTCATCTCTCAATGTCATTTACATACACAGTCCAGGCTCCTCTTTCAAACGAAGCAATCACTTTGAAATTTGGGTCAAACTATTTTTCTGATTAACTAGATAATTACCTTTACTTGGTTCTATGTAGGCAGTCGAACATGGATGCTGAAATCTGGAACTAATAGGTTACAGATGACCTGCCCTGAACCTTCAGTTTTATGTCCAGAGAGCATCAACACTAGTGCAAGCAGAAGTAAATGTGCCTGGGGGTAAATTAAAAACAGAAACTCATTTGCTACTGCGAAAAATCTAAAGCAACACTTGGATCCACGAAGCTAAATTTACATTAAAATATTACTCTTCTTCCTCAAAAGAATACGTCTAACTTACTAGCCTAAATTCTAAAACCACATGGCTTAAAGCTTCAAGCTTATACCCTTTCCAAACATGTAAATTAAAACTAGGGAATTTTTTTTTAACAAAGGGGAACATTGCTTTCCGTATACATATCAGCAAATCGGCTGGTAAGTTTAATAAAAAGTCATACATCATTTTAACATTCAGGAATTTTGCTTTAAAGGGCATCCAAGATAAAACTACTGACTCAGAAAGAAGCACACCATGTATTGGAGTTATAAAAGGTCGTTTCAAGGATCAAGAATGTGAGTAGTGAGTGAATATGATATTTCAAGCTAGAGTGATATTTTCTGAGCCATGATGATATTTAAAAATAAAACCATAGTTTAATCCAACAACAGTATCTTTTTCACTTTAGTAGAAATAACTATTTTTTGAAGGCAATTTCTGTTGTTTCAGGGATAATTTCTCCATTAACATTGAGCAGACCTACTTGACCTTTGTCAAACACATGAGATCCTAAAATCATGCAATTTAGGGAGATGTGAGTTTTTAAGTTGTAGGTAAAACCAAGATTCTTATAAATGCATTTACAAGGCCCCAATTAAAAACAAACAAGCAAAAATTAAAAACATTTAGCTTTTCTAAGCCAGTAGGATCTAGGATACAATTTAACCATAATTTATTTTATATGTATAAATACACATTTTGTTTTGTAGACCAAACAATGATCAGTAATTTCTGATCAAACACTTTCATATGCACTTTCATTTATGATGCTTTTTTTGCAGACTTTCAGTTTGAATTTCACCAAATTCACATTCAGTGTATGAACTGAAGTAATTTTCACTCTCATTCTATAACAGATCAAGAGCTGGTGTTAACATCTGCTTTGCCATAGAACACTTAGGAGCAAAAACACTTTGGGCCTTCAGTTTGTCTGGAAAACAAGCTGTTTGGGCTAATGGATCTTAAAGGTCCTTTGAGTCCTAAAATTTCTATGATTCTAAAGAATAACAGAATTCTACCTTTTAAAAAATTGCCACTAGGATTTCATAAAATTGGCAATAATCCCAAACTCCTGTTAAATGCCAAGCACAGCACTAAAGGGAAATCCTCAGAATTCCAGCGGAAAAGAAAGAAACACAAATAAATATATCCAACACAAAAGGGTCTACAAAATTGCCATGGATATTACAGGATCTCACAAGCTGTTGTGTGGAAACAGAAAAAGGGAGAGATGGATTCAGACTAAGGAGATGCATGATTTCTTTTTGGAAGAGGTGAGAACTGGTTGGGGCCAAGTGGTGAGGAGCACTGAATGTCAAGGAAAACCATCCCCAATTCTAGCATAATGCAGTAGTAATACAGGGACCAGTGTGTTTGAAGAGGAGAAGCTGAGAAGAATGAGGACTGGATTGCGGTGGGGAATGGCAGGAAGCCTGAGATGGAGAGAGTGGAGGCTGACAAACCTGGAGTCCCCTGGGGAAGGATGTCAGGCTTCACCTGATCCCCAGAGCCTCCGCGCTGTGACCTCACTCTCTTTTTCTATGATGCCATTTTTTTTCCTGCTGCTTCTTTGGCTCTTCCATGTCAATTAAAAAAAAATCATGATAAACTTTACTTTTAGAGAAGCTTTCGATTACAGAAAAGTTACATAAAAAAGAATAGGGGATTCCCATATAACCCCCACCCACGCGTACACACATTTTTCCCTTTAGACTAGTGAGGTACATGTGCTACAATTGTCAGTTTTCTCTTCAGGACGTGCTGCCTTGAAATGTCCCACAAATATTGCATTCACTATGGGGGCATTCTCAGCTCCATTTTCACTCAACAGTGAACAATGTCATCTTTCCCCGTAGCTCCCAATAGACTGATGACTTCCAAATTCATAACTCCATCACAGACCTCACTAACTGCCTGATCCTTACATCCTACAAACTGCTGGACTTCCCCCATGCTCAGCACAAGGGTCCTTTAAATTAAAGATGCTCAAAATTCAACGTATCATTTCCCTGTCCATATTCCCTTGCTCAGTCAAAATCAGGACCACCCATCTAATGGGTCCAGCTCCGAGTCATGCCTACACCTTCAAACTTAGCCCTTACCTTTAATAACTTGACTTTTAATAAAATGCCAAGCCTTTAAGATTCCATCAGTTTAGTATCTCCCAAATCCACCTCCGCATTCCACCAGCCATACCACGGCTTTTTAAAAAACTATTGCGGCAAACTCCTAATTACATCTACTTGTCTCCTTCACTACCCCTGTGGCAATTCATACTCCAAACAATTGTTGGAGTGAGCGGCACAAAAAGAAATTGATTACATAAATCCTCTGTTAAATTGTTTCAATTGCCTTTGGAAAATATCTGGAGAAGATCTGTCATAGAAGAAATCCAAAAGAATGGAGAAGATATTTCATAATCTGGTCCACATTAACCTCTATTTTTTTAAAAAAAGATTTATTTATTTATTTCTCTCCCCCCCACCCCACCCCGGTTGTCTGCTCTCTCTATTTGCTGCGTCTTCTTTGTCCGCTTCTGTTGTTGTCAGCTCGGGAATCTGTTTTTCTTTTTGTTGCATCATCTTGTTGTGTCAGCTCTCTGTGTGTTGGCTCCATTCCTGGGCAGGCTGCACTTTCTTTTGCGCTGGGCGGCTCTCCTTACGGGGCACACTGCTTGTGCGTGGGGCTCTCCTACGCAGAGACACCCCTGCATGGCAGGCTCTCCTTGCGCGCATCAGCACTGCGCATGGGCCAGCTCCACACGGGTCAAGGAGGCCCGGGGTTTGAACTGCGGACCTCCCATGTGGTAGATGGACGCCCTAACCATTGGGCCAAGTCCACTGCCCACATTAACTTCTAAACCTCCAGCTCTCCCTATTCTCCCTTCTGGATCTCTGTGTTCTTAAAAATATGCTCTTTGCCCCAAACTACATATTTATACTAATCCAAAAATCTCAACTTAAATCTCACCTCCCTTTGAAAGCTTTCCTAGATAGAGAGACATCCATACTTGCCCAGTATTACCCTACACATACCTCCACCGAGCATTTATCCTATTGTTATATAACTGTCTTTCCACTTTCTGGTCTCTCTTCTACTCTCTTGCATTCCTGAAGCTCTTCTATGTCTAGAATCCACAGTAATTTCAGGCACATTATTGGCTCTCAGTTAATATTTGTGAACAAATACATAAATCAGGAATGGTCCAAGGGAGTTGTAATAAATCCTGGATGGCTACAGTTGGAGTGGATGTGAAATAAATTGAGAGCAGTGAAAGACCAACTTGTTAGAAATTGGAGTAGAGAAGTCAAAGCAATGTAACTTTTAATCTCTTCTTTGGGACGGGGTGGGGGTTAATGGTGCTCATAATCAAAACATGTCCTAGGAAGAGGAATAAGTTTGGGCTGATCAGTGTGCGGTTCTCTCTTCAATCCATTTATTCATCTGGGGAACAGTCATGAAATGTCTTGGAGGCACTTGGAAGTCTGGAAGGAAAATCTAAAAACATGAAAAAGGAAGTTACGGGCCTGGAGATGTAATTGAGCCATAAAGTTGAGTGATACTGCCAGGAGTTTAGAGGAGGAAAAGCTGATGGTTGGTTATAAAACCTGAAGAGCAAAAGTAAAGGAAAGTGCAAGCAGGAGAGAAAGAATTCAGCTGGAAAGATGTAGAAAGTGCAATCAGATAGAGATGGAGAACCAGGAACGTGAAGGATAACAGAAATTGGGGAGACATGTGGCTTGTGGTTTCAAGTGCTGTGAGGCTACGCAGGTGACAAAAAGTAAAAATATCATCTGGATAGCAAACTCTCAAAGCAGTTTTGGTCATCAGTAGAGGTGGAATCTGTATTGCAAGAAGTTAAAATAAGAATGGGGAAAGAAAAAAGAGGAGTTGTTATGGATGTTAGAATATTCATTCAGATTATCAGTTTATTCCTTCAAGGGGAGAAGAGGGAGAAGAGTGCAAAAATTTAAGATAAAAATGGAACAGAGATGGAGTTTCTCTAAATGAGTAAATGCTGAGGATGTTTTACATTTTTTAGAAGATGGTCATGGAATAGGAGAACCTGAAGATGCAGGATAGACGTGAGATTATGAATGGAGCAAATGCCTGGAGATGATGGAAGGGCCACGGGACAAAGAGAAGAGATGGAGATGTTGGGCTTGACATGGAGAAGAGCTTTGAACTTTGCTAGCGTACTAAGGAAGGGAAAACAATACCAACATCATCTGAGATGGTAGGGGTAATATTCAGTGACAGTGTGCTGGATGATCTTAACTACAATATCAAAACACAAAATCTGAAATATAAAAAATCCACTTCGCATGAGTGAGAGTCATGTGCAAAATAGAATTGTCTCAGGAATCAAAACAGAAATAATTATGCACCCCCAAATTGAACACTAATAATTAGTACTGTATATTCAATTATTTAGTCAATTAAGTAAAAATTATTAACGATCATGTCCATGGAATAAGATTTTAAAAACAACCACATATACTCTCTTGACAAATTAGGTTACTAATACAAAGAAAAGCTGGTAAATTTTACATTTCCTCAAGCCTGTGATGAATTTATTCCACTTGACACAATAAGAACAAGCAAGAGCAGGGGGAAATTGGAACAACTTCCATTAAAAAAAGATTTTCAGGCATTATTACATTCTTTTAAAAAGCAGAAATAGATAACTTGATTTTAATTTGATGTTAAAACGTGTCAAATCCTTACTCTTTCTGTCAACTGCTAATGACACATTTTAGTTCATTATCACTAATTTGTATGAATAATCATGAGGTTGCACTATAATGCGATTCAAACCCTCATTAGAAGGGAAATCAATAACCTCCTACATCATGTAAACCTACCCTGGAAAAAGCAACTGGTAACAACATAGCCTAGTGCACTTTAAGAGAAGAGTACACTGTTGTAAGCACCAGCTTTCTGAAGAGGTATAACCAGAATTCAAGAAGAGAGTTTACAGCTTCAAAAGCACATTTGCACAGCTGCAACACGCATCAGTGAAACATAAACCTATAAGAAATCAGAGGAAAATAAGGGATGGATTCAGTTAATTGCACCAGAGGAGAAAGCTAAGTACTTCTACAGTAAAAGAAAAATAACACATGGAATCATTTTACTCAGCTAAATATCCGCCTTTCCAATTTATCTAACTGCATATCTAATATCATCGTCATGTAATTATGATACTATATTAAAATGTTACAGATATTTTATGATTCCATACATGAGCAAAGAGACATAAGTTTACTTTACCAATTAATCAGTTCAAATTAGAGATTTATAAATACACAGTATATTAAAAATGTTTAAATCCAATATCTGCATTTTATAGATTAGTAAACAGAAGCCTGTTCAAATTAAGGGACTTGTCCAATGTTGTAAACCAAAGAACAAAACAGGAATAGATATCTTTTCATAATTTTCTGTCTCTAGTTTTATAGTATTCTAGATTATTATACCATTCCCAAGTTAAAGTGTAATAATTCATTAGGGAATTCAGTGAGATGATTTTAGATTTCTTTCTCTGTTTAAACATGGCATTAGTTTCAGATTAAATCACAGGTTGTTAGGAACATAATTCAGTATTACCTTGAGTATTCCAAATTTGGTAGATATGATTTCTTATTGAAAACTGTCTTATTAAATTTCCTAGGGAAGGAAAGTTCACTAATATTTATTGAATACACAAAACGTTTTCTAATTAGACCGTTAAGTGTTAGTGTCCTAATTTTACATATCATAAGACTATGACTCGCAGTTAAATGATTTGGAAAAGTTTTCATGCAATATAGGCTATAGCTAGGATGAAAGTCAGGTGCGCCTGGTTTCATAGCCAATCTTCTTCCTACTATACTCTTCATTTTATTTTAGTTACCTTGACAATTTTTTTCTTATTATTTAAATATCCTTAAAATATAACTGAGAGTTTTAATAAAAATAATAATGTACTCTGGAGTTTATAACACATGTAAAAGTAAAAGGCATGACAACAACAATATAAAAGCCAGGATGGGTTATGCAATTAAACTACAGTAGGGTTCTTATGATGTATAAATTAGTATAATATCATTTGAAGGTAAACTGTAATAAGTTAAAGAAATATAATGTAACCCTAAACCAACTAATAAAATTTAATTAAAAAGTTATAACTAATAAGCCAAAAGGGGATAAAATACAATCTTAAAAGTACTCAATACAAAAGAAGTCAGTACAAAAGGAAAGAGGGTAGTAAGAAACAAATGGGACAAATGGAGAACAAAAACCAAAATGTTAGACATACACATGAGCATAATGATAATCTCACTTGCGATGGTTTGCTCGGTCGGTAGAGGTGGGGTCTGGCTGCGGACGAGGGGTCGGTCCAGCTCTGGACGAGGGGTCGGTCCCGCTTGGGACGAGGGGTCGGTCCCACTTGGGACGAGGGGTCGGTCCGGCAGCAGACGAGGGATCGGTCTCACAGGGGTTGCACGGTTCGGCTGATGGGGTCGCCCGGCGAAGCCGGCAACGAACTGGGGACAAGGGAGGCCAGGCCCTTGTCGGGGGCTGTCAGGACTGGAGGGCGCACGGCAGAAGAACTACCTCGGAGACAAGGTAAACACGCAAGTCCACTTTATTGAGGGAGAGGCAACAGTTCTATAGGGGCTGCGGAAGGCTGATTGGTCAAAGCCATGCCCTGTTCTGATTGGTTGCCAGCGAAAGGTCAGTGGGCGGTACTGGATGGGGGAGGGGTGGTGGTTAGGGACTGGCTGTCGCTGTTGCTGGGGGAAGGGGCAGGGTTTAGGGATTGGTGGCCGCTGTTGCTGGGGCGGAGGGCAGACCCGAGCCTCCTGCCCACGCCTGGCTGCCGCTGCTGTCGGGGGAGGGGAAAAGGGCAGACTGGAGTTTCCCGCCCACGCCTGGCTGTTGCTGCTGTCGGGGGAGGGGAAAAGGGCAGACTGGAATTTTCCGCCCTGCGCCTGCGCAGGGAGAAAGAAGAAGAAGGGTGCCGCCCCACAGGCATCGTGTGGCGCCATCCAGGAGGAGGGGCGGCCGCAGAAGCACCGCTGCCGAGAAGGGGAGACCCGAGGGCACTCTGCGCCCATGCCGAGCTCCCCTCAGGGGTGGCGGCGAGTCCGAACAGCCACCCCACCATGGGGGCAGCGGCCTGGCCTGCCGCGGCTGCTCCCCCGCCAGGCCAGCAAACCACACTTCAGCCCGAGGGGTGACCGCACTCACTAAATATAAATGATCTGAAACTCCCAATTACAAGACAAAAACTGTCAGATTGGATTAAAAAGACAAGACTCAGATAAACAATACTTATAAGCAATCCACATTAAAAACATAGACAAACATTGTTTAAAAGTAGAAAGGATGGAACATGATACTGTATGCAAGTACTAAACAAAAGAAAGTTCCAAGGGATATAATAATATCAGACAAAATAGACATGATAAAATTGATTATCAGGGTAAAATGTTAAATTAATAAATAAAAGTCATAAAGACAACCATTTTAAATGTGTATGCACATCATAATAGAGCATCAAAATGCATAAAGCAAAAAGTAAAAAAATGGAAAGTAGAAAAAAACAAATCTGAAACACAGGTGCATATTTCCCCAGTCTTGTCAGTAATTGATAGACTCAGTAAATGGATCAAAATATCAAAAGTATATAGATGATTTGAAAAACACTGTCAACACTTGTGCTTCCATCAAGCAAAAATAGAATGCACATGGGACACTTAAAAGATAGAGTGTATTTGGAGATATAAAAGAAACTTCAATATATTGAAAAGAAATGAATTTACATATAGTGTATTCTTTGACTACAAGAAAATTATATTAGAAATCCAGGGCAGAATGACATCTAGACAACCACCTAGATACATGGTACCTGATAACTCACACTGTACTTATGAGTAACCAATGGGACAAAGAAGAAGTCACAAGGGAAAGTGGAAATTCATTTAAATTGTATAAAAATGAAGATTAACACATTAAAATATATTGTATGCAGGCTGCACCCAATCTAGATGGTGGATTGGGTTCTGTTCACCAACAGAAGCAAGAACTGGCAGAAAGATCTTTCTCAAAGCTCCAGGATACAGTTAAAGGACTGAAATAACAGTCCAAGCATCAAATCAAGAAAAAGGTTCCTTAGCAGCAGTAGGAACTCCTAATATTCTGACTTCTGGCTGGTCCCTTCCCACCACTCACCAGATTGGTACCGAGTCAACCTGCATTCCCAATATCCGACTGCATTTCCCCAGTCCTGACTGCACAGGGAGCAGATACCATCCCCTTTTTTTTCACATACTGGCAGCATGTCTGTCTGTCCCAATCTGGTGGTGGCGGCTCGAGGGACTTGCTGTCTCAGAACCTGCCCTGCATGCAGAAGGCAGCTCACAGAGCTCTCCTACAGAATGCTGTGGGACAGCAGTCAGGACATGAGGTGACTATCTCCTAGGGAACAGGGGACATTCAGAACCATGTAGATAAGGGAGATCTTAGAGCCACATTCACATGCCCAAGACAAGACACGTGTGCAGAAAGGATGCACGTGCATTGGCCTGGAGTTAATCTCTACACTCATTATATGGATAAGCCTTGAAGGAGAGAGCTCCCGTAGAGCAATGTGCAGAGACTAGGAAAGGTGTTTTCTTTCTTTCCTTACTATTATTTTTTGTTAGCTCCCAGTATTTAAGGAAAGCTCCATCATGACCTTTGCTGTTTACAAGCTTTAAGATCAGAGGACACATTCTAAATTTCAGTAATAATACCTTAAAATATGAAAATGTCCAGTTTTCATCAGTAGACTGCAAAACACACAAAGAAAGAGGAAGTGGTGGTCCAGGCAAAGAGGAAGATTAAAGCATTCAAAACCATCAATAAGAAGGATCAGACCTGGGACACAGGAGACAAATTTTTAAAAAATGGTCTGAAATATGCCCAACAAGCTAAAGAAAAACATGGACAAAGAACTAAAGGAAATCAGGAGTATGAAAGATGAACACAAAGAGAATATCGATAGAGAGATGGAAATTATGCAAAGCAACCAAACAGAGCAGAAGACCACAATAGCAGAAACTGAAAATTCCCTAAGAGTTCAAGGCTGATTGAATCAGCTGAAACAGAAGAAAGAACAAGTGAACTTGAAGATAAGACAACTGAATTCAACTAGTCCAGGGGCTCTTCACCTGTTTTGTTCCACAGACCCCTTTGCCAGTCAGGGGAAAACCATGGACCCCTTACTAAGCCCACACTCTACTGTGTATTATTTATTAAATACATCACACTGCACCAACACGTCCCATGAGAATAATGTGGTTTTTTTTATTTCAATTCAAGCTCATGGACCCCTGAGGGGAGGGGAGGGAAGGGAGAATGAATGAATGGAGGAAGAGCAGGTGGGAGGGAGGGAGGACAGAAGGGAAAAAAAGAAGAGAGAGAGAGAGAGAAAGAAACAGCAAAGTAAATGTTCAAATTGCAGGATCTGGATATCTGGGGAGACACAGGGATGTTGAGTTCTCTGTGTGGGTTTTGTATTATTTTTATAACAGTCCTGTAAGTTTGAGATTATTTTAAAAAAATAAATAAAATAAAATAATGACAAAAATATATAGTATACAAAGAAGCATGCATGATTGAAAGACTGTATCTTCATAGTGAGGATGGTTTCATGGCTGTATATATTTTCAAGATGCTTTGAAATTTGCACTTAGTGTAGGAAGTCTAATTGTATGTAATGTATGACTCAACTTTTTAAATGATGCTACAGAAGGAATAAGTCAAGCCAAAAGCTGAGAGGAAGTATTTGTCATGCATATTGCCAGTCAATGATTACTCGTCACAATGGATGTGATGTTCAACTTCTACAGCACAATAGGAAAAATTTAAAAGACCAAGAGAAATACAGGAAACAATATGAAGAAGCTTTTCACAAACTGCCAATACACTGAAGAAAAGCTGCCCATTAATTGGAGAAAAGCCAATTATATTAATAGGAGAAGAGCCAATTCAAACTATGAAGAGACTCATGTGACTGGCCAGACGTCTATGCATCACGAGAGGTGGCGTGCAATGAAGTAGACGAATCAGTAACACCATTTTAGCAAAAGACTTGAGTTACCTAGAAAATTTAAACAGCAAATAATCTAAAAGTTTCATTCTATTGCTTAAAAATAATTTCTATATGCATGTATCAAAGGCGTATATGAAAATTTTATAGCATTATTTGTAATAGCTAAAGATAAAAAATCACCCGAATGTGCACTGAGAAAGAGAACAAACCGTTATACCTTAAAACAAATGAACACTATACAGTCATATATATGTCAACATATATGTCAACATGGATTAGTCTTTTAAAAGGCAAGTCAGAAGCATACATTTAATAAAATTCCATGAATATAAATTTTAAAAAATGGAAATCTGTACTTTTTGTAATATAAGCATATATGGGAAAAGAAACTATGAGAAGAGTGAGCAAAATCCAAACCAAAAAAATGACCAGGAATAGGACTGATCAATTGTTGAAATGATGAAAAGTCATTTCATCCAGTGGGCCAAAATATTCATCAGATATTTATCACAAAAGTAATAAAGAGTTAGCACAGAACTTAAATAATGGTCTTCAGACAGCCTAAAGTTAGAGGCAGTCCATAGTTATAGGTGGGCTAATTTATATTCATTTTATATGCATCTTTCTTCATTTAAGTTACACACTTAATGCTCCTCAATATACAAGAAAACCCAAAAATACTCCTGGAACGATGAGCAGTGTTACAGTGATCAGAATTCATACACTTAGTCTGCTAAATGCTACTAAATTGTACTAAATTCACAAAGCATTCAAGGATTCAAGGGATTCAGGGAAAAAGAAAGGCTACATATTCAGGATTCAGGTTTCAGTAGATAAATTGAGGACAGCAGTTTATTAGAGCTGAGTGGCATGGAACAAATATGTATTCACATTTGCCTGTTAGCCTTGATACCTGCCTCGTGCAATATTGGAGGGGTTTGTTGCAGCAGAAGAGAAGTAAAGAAACAGGCTCTGTGGGAATTTCATGATTTCTCTGTCTACTCGTTTCTGTTTTTATTAAAATAAACTTTGTATTTTAAATCCCACTTAAGATTCTCTGTGCAAAATGAATGCACACACACCCACTCTAGGATGCTCTTCCAACATAATCAGCCTTTCCTTTCCTTGAGTTGCATGTCCAGTAATTACCTTGGCAGGGAAATGGAGCACATATTTAACTTATTGAATTTTTTAATAAAGAGCTGAGTCCTTCTTCATGGATTTAAGGAAAATAAAATTATATTTGCTTGCAAAATTTCTTGGTTTTGAAATATACTCATTTTCTAGATTAAAATACAACAAAAACATTTCAAAACTTAACTTCAAATGGACAATTAGTAATACAGAGAACTCTGTTTTAATACTGAAGGCTGGGGAGTTCTTAGTTCTTTTCTAATACACCAGTCCCTCCTTTTTATCTAAATCCATCTTATGTTGTACAAAACCTCTAACGTTCTGGTTTTGAAAATGTTAGTCTCCAAATCAAAAACTTAACTCCTTGCCCATAAAATAAATCCAAACCATGAAACCAAACTCTGGCCCCACCCTACTTTTCCATCCTCCCACCCTGAGACTAATTTTCCAAACCCTTGGTTCAGATTGCTTCCTGTGCCTCACACATTTCCTACCTCAGAGGCTTTCTTTACCTTGTTCCCTCCACAATTAGTCTATCCACATGCCATCTTTTAGAATCCAGGCCAAATGCTATTTCATTTTCAATTGTTGGATGGTCTTAGCCATCTCAACCATGGTGATGATTGCTTTGTCTTCCAAAATCTCAGTCCTTTTGTCCTGTGCCTCTCTAGTGCCAGTTTTCTCTCTGTCCCCTGTGCCCCCAGTTAACTCCTTGTTGTGTATTAGAGAAATCAAAATCACTTCCTAAGAGGAGGCTCCTCAGACATCCCTGGCTATGGCATATTCCTACATGGTATGTTATCAGAATCCCTTGGAACTTCCTCTTCAGACTACTTCCTCACCATGGCTGTCATTCTGGTTTTGTAGAATGGTTTTATAAATGTCTGTTTCCTCCATCGGAAAGTCAGTTCTACCAGGGTGCAGTCCAAGATCAGGACAGCGTCTTCCGTGTAACAGACACTATCTACCTTTGTAAATGTGCTGGTATTACAGGGACAGATGCGGGGTATTTTGTGTTGTGCCATGGCCTAATGGATAGGCTAGGGGAAAGAGTAGACTACATGGTAAATTGTAGTCCATGCAGTGTAGTGGTGCTCCAAAATATATTCCCCAATTGCAGTGAATGTGCCATGCTGATAAAGAGGTTGTTGATATGGTAGGAGTCGGGGTGGTGGGAATTAGAGTATACGGCAACTTCATTTTTTCTTCTTCTTTATTTTCTTTTAAATGGTACATTCAAAAAATACGAGGTCCCCATATACCCCTAATCCCATTCACTGCACCCCTCCCACATCAACAGTCTCTTCAATCATCATGACACATTCACTGTGCCTGGTGAATACATTCTGGAGCACCGCTGCACCACATAGACATTGTCCACATTGTAGTCCCCACTCTTCCCCAGTCCACCCAGTGGGCCACAGCAGGACACACAATGTCCAGCATCCGTCCATGCAGCACCACCCAGGACAACTTTAAATCCTGAAAATACCCCGAACAATATTTCTTCTATGCCTTACTATCAGCAACCACCATGGCCACGCTCTCCACATCTCTATTACAATTTCTTCTCTTACTAATCACACTAGTTCCCAGCAGAACACCAGTAAGTCCACTCTAACTCATACTCTATTCCTCCATCATATTTTTTAATGTAACAATTTTATCTGATCTATGAACCTTTTAAAAAATAAGGGCAATTGAAAACAGTTAGGGAATATGATTCCTCTGATATCATTTTTCTTTTCATTATATCTTTGGCTATTCAGGGTCCCTTTCCCTTCCAAAAAAATTTCATCATTAGTTTTTCTAGTTCAATGGAAAAAATGCTGTGTTGAATTTTATAGGGATTGCATTAAATCTCTAGATCAGTTTTGGTAAGATAGAGATTTTAATGGTATTTAATCTTCCTATCCATGAACAGGGAATATTTTTCCAAATTTTTAAGTCTTCTTTGATTTCCTTAAGAGTGTTATGTAGTTTTCTGTGTATAAATCTTTTACTACTATTAGTTAAATTTATTCCTAGGTATTTTTTTAATTTACTAATGTAATTGGGTGTTTGTTTCTTGATTTCCTTCTTGGATTGCTCATTATTGGTGTACAGAAATGCTACTGATTTTTGCTCATTGATCTTATAATTTGTGATTTCATTGAATTCATTTATGAGTTTTAGAAGCTTTGTTGTAGGTTTCTCAGGGCTTTCTATGTATAGGATCATTTTGTCTGCAAATAGTGATGTTTTGACTTATGGCTTTCCAATCCAAACTGGAAATCTGTTTATTGTCTCAGTGCTCAAATAAGTACTTCTAACGCAATGTTGAATATGTGGGGTGACAGTGAACATCCTTGTCTCAATCTTAGGTGGAAGGATTTTGGGATTTCACAATTGTACATGATGTTAGTTCGTATATACCCTTGATTATGTTCAGAAAGTTTCCTTCTATTCCTATACTTTGTGCTGTTTTTATCAGGAAAGGTGCTGCATTTTGTCAAATCTTTTTCTGTATCTATAGATATGATCATGTGATTTTTTCTTTTGATCTCTTTATGTGGTGTATTACCTACCAGGGATGAAACTTACTTGCTCATTGGGTATAATTCATTTGATGTGTTGTTGAATATGATTAGTAAGTATTTTGTTGAGCATTTTAGCACCTAGGTTCATTAAAGAGATTGTTCTATAATTTTCTTTCTTGTGTTGTCATTGTTTGGCTTTGGTATTGTGGTAATGTTGGCATCATAGAATGAGTTAGGCAATGTTCCTTACATTTCAATTTTTTGAAAGAGTTTAGGCAAGATTGGTGTTAGGTCTTTCTGGAGTGCTTGGTAGAATTCACCTTTGCATCCTTCTGGTCTGGGGGTCTTCTTGGTTGGGAGGTTTTTAATGACTCTTTCTATCTCTTTACTTATGATCATTTTGTTGGGATCATCAATTTCTTCTTTTGTCAATGTTGCCACTTATGTGTTTCTAGAAACTTGTCCATTTCCTCCAAATGGTCCTTCTTTTTGGGGTATAGTTTTTCAATGTATCTTCTTATGATATTCTTTATTTCTGTGGGGTCAATGGTGATATCCCCTTTCTTATTTCTTATTTTGTGCATTTGCAATTTCTCTTTTGCTTTCTCAGTCTAGCCAAGGGTTTGTCAATTCTATTGACCTTCTCAAAGAAACTAAGACATACTCTCTTAGTTTCTGTTTATCTGTGAATAATTTGAACTATCTATCATTTTTGAATGCCAATTTTGTTGGATAGAGTTTTCTTGGCTGGTAATTTTTTATTTTAGTACCTGGACTATGTGATACCACTGCCTTCTTGTCTCCATGGTTTCAGATGAGGATTCAACACTTAATCTTATTAAGTTTCCCTTGTATGTTTTGGTTCTCTTTTCTTTGCTGCCCTCAGTATTTTCCTTTTGTCTTGAGCATTGGATAATTTGACAAGAATATATCTTTGGGTTGGCCTGTTGGTGTTTATACTGTTTGGGGTGCCTTGCACTTCCTGGACATGTACATCTATCTCCTTCAATATGCTAGGGAAATTTTCAGGCATATTTTTCTCCAAAACTCCTTCTGTCCCCTTTCACGTCTCTTCTCCTTCTGGGATGCCTATTGTGCATACGTTTGTGCATTTTGTGTTGCCATTCAAACCCGTAAGTCCCTGCTAGATTTTTTCTGTCTTTTTATCTATCAGTTGTACAATCTGTCATATATCAGTTATACTGTCTTCCACATCACTAATTCTTTCCTCTGCTTCTTCAAATCTGCTGTTATTAGTTGAGAGTGTATTTTTGACTTCCTGAGTGATGGCATTCATCACCATCATATCTGTTATCTTCTTGCATATGTTTACATTTTTTTCAGGATGCTCTCCAAATGTTTTCTTAATATCTTTATTATCTTCCTTCACTTCATTTAGTTGGTCCATGATATTTCTTTGGAAAATTTTGATTAGTTGTTTGATATTTATTCTGTCTCTCTTTCTGGTTTTTAATTTGTTCATTTGACTGGATCATGTCTTCCTGATTATTGGTTTGATTTGTATTTTTGTTATTGTCATTGCTGTCTGGTCGTCATTTCATCTTGTTGGGTTTGTTCACTTGATTTGCTTCTCCATCTAGTCTAAGAATTTTTTAGGTGCTGTTTTTGTGTGTGTCTGTTCAGTTTTCTCTTTGATACTTTTTCTTCTTATCCTATAACTTTGTTGTGGTCTACATTACATCTAAGGAAAAAGACTAGAGACAGGGAAAACAAAATAGGCAAGAAACAGAAAAGTATAATATGCCATTGGTAGTAAATGTTAGCAGAAGAACCATATAAGTCCTAGAAAAATATATATTGAACTCATGTAAGCAGAGTATAGTTACAGGAATAAGAAAGTGGAGTGCCTACAATGAAATGGGAAGCTGAATATGGAGAAGAATATGGCATGAAAGAAAAGGCTAATGTGATCCTGACAGAGGGAAAGAGAAAAGAAAGGACAATAAGATAAAGAGTTAATAAAAGATATAAAACAGAATAAAAGTGTTAGAAATGAAACCCAGAACAACTGGGGGCTGAACAAAAGAGGGAATGTTAGAGCCACAGCAGAAGGTGGAGTGTAGAAAGGTGTACAAAGGAAAAGAGATAGCTTTGGTAGCCCAAATCAGTACACACATAAAAGAGGACATTGAGGATGAGGAAGCACTGCAAACAATAAACAAGCCAGCAGTACCTAATTGAAAAAAGTTTTAAAAAAATAAAAGAAATGGAAAAAGAAAGAAGGAGAAAAGAAAAAAGGAAGAAAAATGATGGTGGGATGAAGAGGAAAGAAAGACAAGATAACAAGAAAAATAAAAACACACAAGCCCTCCAGCAAGGAGTCAACCAAACAGTAAAAACAAAACAAATCAAAACATTTCCCTCTTAAGCTTATATTTAGGGAAAATAAGAGATCCAAGAGAAGATAATACAAGGATTTTATCTTTGTTTTCCCTGTCTCAAAATATTAGCTAATATCCCAGTGGATCACTACTCTAAGAGGAACTGTGAACTGAACCAGAGACCTTGCACATTCAAGGTTGAAACTTCTCCACTGAGTCAAACCCTCCTTTAGGGTCAACCTGCTCCTCAAAAAGAGTCCCCTTCCAGGGACAGGATAGAGTCTTTTCAACTGTATAAACTGATTGGGCATCTGCCCTTTCTCCTTTTCCCTTTCTCACTTCCCTCTCTCTCTCTCAGCACAGCCTGTGTGAGAGCACCATCCAAAATTCAAATGGCATTTTGGTGAACCAAATCAACACCAAGAACAATGATTCTCAGTCTCTTTGAGAGAGAGCACCCACACATTGCTGGGAACCCTAAATAAGCTCTTAGAAACCTACCAAGCACTTCCTACTCTCCCCATCCCTTAGGTTTGTTACACAGGATTAATTCATTGCATGAATCCACCTTCTCCCAGAGGTGACCCTCAGAAGTAATGTAAAACAGCCTACCTCAGCAGATTTGCCTCTCCCCTCTGTCTGGTTTCTCTACAAGCCAACCGGTATGCTCCTCAAAGCTCAAAAAGGGGGTCCAGACAATTGAACCTGCAATCATAGTTCCCTTCTCCACCCTTTACCAGATCTGTCACACTTGGAGTGTTTTTCCTCTGGCTGTGTGACCAGTGAGTTTCAGGAAAGTCAGGGTTTCTAGCCCTGGGAGATGGGCAGAAACCCATGGTTTTACCTTGAGCTATCACTCTTCTTGTTGAGCTCTTTCCAGATTGATATCCAGCAGCCTCCTGCTCTGTGGGTTCCCAAAACAGCTCACTCAGGGAGGATTTTATCCCCACTGAGCCATTTTTTTGTAGGAGCATTGGTATGGGTACTCTTACTCTAAAGCCATCTTGCCACACGCCTTCAATTTTTTTTTTGTTAACTATTTGCGTGGAACATCATTTTCCACCCTTTCACCCTTAACCTGGTTGAATCCTCATGTCGGAGGAGAGTGTCTTATAGACTACATATACATGGCTCCTTGCTTTTCATTCCATTCTCTCAGCCTATGACTTTTGATCAGGGAGTTCAAGCTACTAACATTCAATGCTGTAGTTGTAAAGACATTGCTTACTTGTGCTGCAGCATACCCTTAAGTATCTCTTGTATTTCCTGTCCTTTGGTAAGATATTCATTCAATTTTTGTTTGTCTGTGAATTGTTTGAACTCATCCCCACTTTTGGACAGCTTTTCCAGATATAGAATCTTGGCTAGCAGATTTTCCTCTTTTTGTGCTTTAAATGCATCATACCACTTTCCTCTCTTCTCCATTGTTTATGACAAAAGATCAACAAAATGTTATTGAGGTTCTGTTATATATGATATTTTGCTTTTCTCTTGCTACATTTAGAATCCTCTCTTTACCTCTGAGAATTGTAGTTCTGCATAGAATGTGTCTCCATGTAGGTCTGTTCAGAGTTATTGTTTCGGGATGCATTATCCTTCTTGGAGATTGATATTTATGTTTTTCATAAGAGATGGGCAGTTTCTGGTCATTATTTCCTCAAATATTCCTTCTGTTCCTTTTCCATTCTCTTCTTCTTGGACACCAATAATGTGCATATTTGTGCATTTTGGAATTCTATATCTATAGCCAGACAATTTTTAAACTGCAAAATGCAGACTTCACTGCACCTTGTGTGTTTTGGTTTGCTAGGCTGCCAGAATGCAATGTGCCAGGAATGGGTCTTCTTTTACAAGGGGAACTTACAGGTTACAGTTCTGAGGCCATGAAAACATCCAAATCAAGGCTCATTAGGAAAGGTTTTGTCCCTGAAGATTGCCTGAATGTCCCCCTGGACTCCTCCGTCAAATGGCAAGGTACATGGCAGCATTTGCTGGTCTCCCTTCTTTTCTGGGTTTCCATGTTGCAGCTTCTGGCCTCCTGTGGCTTTCTCTCTGCTCCTGCGGCTTTCTCTCTGCTTATCTACCCATATTCATCCCACTTATAAAGGATGCCAGTAAAAGTTTAAGATGCACCCTGGTCATGCCTTACTGAGGCAATCTAATCGAAGGATACCACCTGCAGTAGCTTTACATCCACAGGAGGGGATTAGCTCTAAAGACATGATTCCTCTGGAATCCATAAAGGCCACAATCTACCACATAGTACTGACATTTATGGTAATGGAAGTGAGAGTTTAAGAGGTGGGAAATACATGCCTATATCCATGTCAGAAGGAAACCTGGGTTAGAAATGGAAGAAAGAGCATCCATATCTATTGGAAGTAGTCATTGTGTTTTTTGGCATCCAGAATGCATCCACATCAAAAGGAAAGCAAAGGGCGTAGTTTACATAGATTGGAAATCCACGTGCTTCCTGAAGAAGGAGGAATTACATGTTTCCATACCTTTAGAGCCACTGTTCTTTATGAAGAAATGGTCAGTCAGGGGTTAATCTATTTTGATCATTTATATCCATAATCTACTGAGAATAACACATTGTTCATATCAGTGAAGGCATACTGAAAATGAGAAAGTTACAAAGTAGAAAGAATAAATTCCTAGCTAAGGAACAAATCGTACGTAATTTGTAGAGCTAGAAAGCACATACTCATGAATATTCAAGACAGAGAAGGCCATGGTTTGCATGACCATCAAGTTTCCATCTATTTTCAAAGAAAATGATCAATTTTTATAAACAGATATAGGTATAGATATATAGCAATATACCTACATTCATAGTGTGTCTCTATTATCTATTTACCTTTTTCTACCTACAATTTAAGCACATGCATACATGTAGAATGCTTACAACCAAAATCAATAAAAAGGGAAGTCAGGTTTTACACAACTGTAAAAGTTTCATTTGAATTCAAGGTAAAAATAAACCCTTTGGTATTTGGAGCACTCACATTCACATTCAAGGCAGAAGTTGTTAACACTTTAATCCTCTTTCTCCTATATGAGAAAGCAGTTATAAGACTGTACTCATATTGCATAAGTTATGATGTAAGAGTTTATTTTCACTTGAAACAATCATCACTGTCCACACAAAAAGAAAGTTTACACTCATGTTGGCAAGACACTTCCCCGTTATAGGATAAGTATGGGTATAAAAATGGAATCTTGAATTTTGCATTGATATACAAATGAAAGGTTGAACACCCTGATAACACATAAACCTATCAAATGTCAAAAACATTAGTGGCTATAATTCGGATAGCTAACCTTTAGTCATATCCAAAGAAGTAAGTGGGCAGTATTTATTCTAATGGGAAACCCATATTTTATTTGAGGATGAAGAGAGGGAAGATCAGGTTATAAAGAAGGATCTTCCTAATTTCCAATGAGCATGAAGTGTAGAATTTATATTGATGAGAATCTGACATAGAGAATGAAGGTCAATAAGGTTTATACAGATAAGAAGTTTGTGTACATTATTGAGCCTGAGGGCAGAAGGAGATGGAGTCCAAACTCTGCATGCATTTCCATGGGGTAAATTGGCTTAATCCACCGTAAGTAGAGCATGTTTACTGAAAGAAGCAAGACAACAGGATTGGTGTTTTTGGCTTCTTTGTTCATTAGCTTTTTGATTAAACCTAGAATCTCATATGCGGGGAGCTGGTGCTCACATGTTCGAGCCATATCTGCTCCTGACAATAAGATATTTAGATCCAAGGTTTATGCATGAATAGCCTGGGAAGTAGAAGGCATCTTTTGTGTGGCGAGGGTAAGATTTACAGCAATGCACACAGAGCAAGAACCATTGGATCTTAAAATCAAGAGCCCATATCCATGCAAAAAAGTAAGCCACATCTTTTATAGTCAGTAAATTTGCATTTTTATGTAAGAAGGAAAGAGGTCAAGGATTATGCATCATTATATATAAAAGGATCAAGATTTATACAGATAGCAAATCCTATTCACTTCCTATAAGTGGAAAATAGGGATTTATGTAGGTGAAATGTAATAACCGTAACAAAAAGTAGAAATCCAGGTTTTTAACAAGCTGAAGGAAACTTCCAGATGCATATAACTTGAGTTTAGGGATGTCATTGCTAGAATTCCAGATGTGCAACATACAAAGAAGAAGTCCAGAACTAATAATTTAGGAGACTTCACACCCTTAACAACAACAATAAAAGAACTCAAGTTTTTAAAGTGAAACACTTTGCACCACATACCAAGATGACTGACAAGGCTTATAAAGCCAGAAATTGCTTCAAAGGGGAAATAATACTATAACTAATTCTAGGGAGAAGGAATGTTATATAAAGATTGCACAAAACTATGACAAAATGAAGAATTCCAGGGCAAAATGTGTACATTTCTGGAGAAGTATATCAGCATTTATGTAGAAGAGAATTTAGAATTAAAAATGGAAATCCTCGGTTATACATACAGAATATACTATTCATTGATGGGTAGAATGGGTGTAGGGTTTACTGAGCTGGAAAGTTTACTTTTAGAACAAAGAACAAGTAGAATACACAATTAAATTCACATCCCAAATAAAGAAAAATCAAAGGACAGATTATATTGGGTCTTTATCATAACAAAAATGCTGGCTACCAGTGGTTAAATTATTTTTTACAGCTATAAGATCCAAGAAGGCATTTTGGTTTAAAAGAACCATGAAACTCATATTCCATTTCTACATGCAGTATATGAAGATTTCAATTTCTGTTCCCCTCAGCAAGTATTTTCCCTTCTCTAAAAAAACAATCAACTGAGTGTGTGATGGTATCATATTGTGTGCTTGATTTGCATTTCCCCATTTGACTAATATCATTGATCATATTCCTGTGCATCTTCTTTGAAGATCTTTATTGGAGAAATGTGTCTTCCTGCACCTTGCTGTTTTTTCGATTCAATTATTGTCTTTTATTTTTTGAATTTAAAGTTTTTAAAAATATGCTATGGATTTAAGACCCATTACAATTTTGTGATTGGCAAACATTTTTCTTTTATTCTGTGTGTTGTCTTTTCATTCCAAGTTCATACTTTCCTGTGTGGATATCTACTTGTTTTAGCACCCTTTCTTGAAGATACAGTTTTTCACCACTGAATGGCCTTCACATCGTTGAGAAAGATTAATTGACTAGAGATATATGGCTTATTTCTCTACTTCAATAATCTTTTATTGAATGATACATCTATCCTTATGCCAGTAACACCCTCTTTTGTTTATAGTTCCTGTGGAGTAGGATATTCAACATAAATCCTCAAACTTTGCTTTCTTTTCTCAAGTATCTTTTCTTTACTCATCTTCTGTTGCACTTTATATGAATTTTCAGATCTGTCTTTTTAAAAAAAAATCTGTATACAAAAAACCACTGGGATTAATTAGGGATTACTTTGACTCTGTAGTTCAATTAATATGCATATTATTTAAATAATTTCAGAAATATTCCATAGTTTTCACTATATAAGTCTTGCAACTCCTCTGTTAAATTTATTCCTATCACATTCTTTTATATTCCACTGGAAAATGACTTGTTTTCTCCATTCCCTTTCCTTATTCTTCATTGGTATTGTAATGAAATACAACTGATTGTTGCACTTTGATCTTGTATCCTGCAACTTGGATGAAGCTTAATATTTAATAATAGAATTCTCAATATTGTTTCAGGAATTATTTGGAATTTTCTATATATCAAATCATGTAATCTGTAGTTCTAAATTTGCCATTTGGCTTCTTTGCATGCCTAAATATTTGAACATCCAATGCAAGGTTGAAGACAAGTAGGGGAATAAAGTATACACTTCTTGTTTATATGTCATAGTAAATTATTTCTTTCCAATTGAGTGGAATATTGCTGTGAGGTTCTTCTATATGCCCTTTTCCTATTGAGGAATTTCCCTTCTATTCCTAACTTGGTACCTATTTATACAATTAAACAGAGTTGAATTTGTCAAGCACTCTTTCAGCTTAACTCAATCATCATGTTTCTTTTTCTTCTCAGTGCTATTTATGTGATATATTATAATGATTCACCTGCGGTAAATTCCAGTTGGTGTTTATTTATAATTCTTTTAGTCCTCTGCTGAGTTATATGTGCTAGCAATTTGTAGATGATTTTGCACCTATATGCCTTTGATATAAATATGAACTTCTTGTCTGTGAAATCCAGTCACTTCATATTTGGCAATGATCAGAGCTTTCTGCCTAAACATTCTCAGTAATGGATGTAGTCTCTTCTACATAAGCTAGACCTCCTTTCTTGGATATAGATTGATTGCTCTGTGTCTGTTATTTGAACTTGGTTTATGTTGTTGTTCAGATCATTTGTTTCTACAGGGACCTTTGTCTGGTTGTTCTCTCACTTAGACAAAGTGATATTTTGAAATCCACCACACCAGGGAGCCAAGAGTGCCTACAACTGAAAGCAGGAGGATTGCATCCAGCATCCATGTGGAATCTAAGACCCCTCTTGATATAGATGTGGAGTGGACACAACCATTCTATGGTCCACAGGATGGAGGAATAGAGTATGGATTAGAGTGGACTTACTAATATTCTATTCATGAACTATTGTGATTAATAATTGAAGAAAATGTGGCATTGGTGTGGAGAAAGTGGCCATGGTGGCTGCTGGGGGTAGGGAATGGGAGGAAGAGATGAGATGTGGGAGCATTTTTGGGACTTGAAGTTGTCCTGGGTGGTGCTGCAGGGACAGTTACTGGACATTGTATGTCCTCCCATGGCCCATTGGATGGACTGTGGGAGAGTGTGGGCTATGATGTGGACTATTGACCATGAGGTGCAGTGGTGCTCAGAGATGTATTCAGCAAATGCAATGAATGTCTCATGATGATGGAGGTGGTTGTTGTTATGGGGGGGAGAAGTGGGGTGAGGGGGGTGGGGGTATATGGGTATTTCATATTTTTTAATGTAATATTTAAAAAGACAAAAAGAAAGATATATCCAAAAACTATTGTAAAGCTGCCTATTTATCCCTTTGTTTTTGTCATTTGGCATCACACATTTTATGACTATGGAGGTAGGTGTGGATTTAGTCAAGTTTTTAGACCCTTATGAATTGGCATGTCTCCTCACATATCATTTACTACTCTGTCTCCCATAACAATGTTTGTCTTAAATCTATTTAGCCTATAATTGGCATAGCCACCTATATTAATTTCATTGAGCTGTCATTTAAAATAACATAGACTGAGTGATTTAAAACATTATTAATTTGTTGTCTTGTGTATTTGTGGGCCAGATATCCAAAATCAAATTGTTGACTTTGTCATCTTCCATGTGAAGCCTTCTGAGAGCATCATCCCTCTTTTCTTCCTAGCTTTGGCAGGACTGTTGATGTTTGTGTTCTTTTGCTGTCAGCAGCAGTTTTTCAGTCTTCCAATGTCAGTTACGTGAAGTTCTTGCCTCATATTGTATTCTAAGTTCAAACTTTCCGGTCTTTTTAGGATGTATCAGGGTCAGCCCCAATCCAGCTTGGTATCATTTCTACTCTTACCAGAATGACTATATAGCCCAATATGTTTTCATTCTCATTTGCCATGGATTGGATTTCAACTTATCTTTTCAGGAGACACAGCCAAAACTCATTTCTCCACCCCAATTCCCTAATTACTAAGTGTTTGGAATACATTGTCCATTGTCTTATGTTGTTTTCATTTGTATCTGGTCAAAGTGACTCTTAGTGCACACTGGATTGTACTAAATACTTTCATCCATTTTGTTAATCTCTGTTTTAATTGGAGAGATAAGTTATTTCCTTTAACTAATGAGGAGATAGGATTTAGATATCCCATTTTACTATTGTTTACTTTCTTCCATTCCAGGTATTTCTTCAATGCCTCATTCATTATTCCCTGATTTTGTGCTTACTTGAAATTCTGAGTACACTGTGTTGATTCACATTTCATTACTTTTTTGGGGTATGTGTTAATGATATAGTATAGGAATTACAGATACCATCATGCATTTGTAACACTCTTCTTTAAATGAATAATGACATAGCTGTTTTAATGGTACATGAACTCATTTTATATAAAATGTGATACAAAGCTCCTTATATCACATTTTATATTTTGACTGAAAGCAATTATCTCATTACCACTGTTCATTAACAGAGATTCATCATTGTTGTTTTATCCGGTTATCATTTGAAACTTATCATGACAGCAAAGCGGGTGCAGCTCAGTGATTGAGCACATGCCGCACATGTACAAGGTCTTGGATTCAGTTCCTGGCACCTTAAAATAAAAAGAAAACACAAAACTGGACATGAAAGAAGGATATCAAACCACCAAAATTGAAATACTATTGGCGTTTTTATTGATCAAGGTAACTTCATTTGTTTTGTTCTTTATTTCTTCATATGGACTTCCCATTACAGTCTAGTGTGGTTTTAATTGTGGCTTGAAGGAGGCCCTTTAACATTTCTCTGAGAAAAAGTGTAGTAAAGAAACAGCTGTTCAGTGGCACAGGCAATGGCTGGAGAAAGAAGAAAGGATGATGATTGAAGATTTCTGCAGTGTTCCTGGATATTGGAGCTTAAATAAAGTGAGGTTTGAAATGAAAGACGAGGTTTAAGAAAGGGGGTGGTGGTACCAGGTGACATAATGGAAATTGTGGAGGTAGTGGTGAACATGAAGTAAAGAAAAGAATGTAGAAAAGCATCAGAAGGAAAGGTTGAAAGACCTTGACAATGTACAGCACGTGGACTAATGTGGAGAGAGCTCTCCCTGGAGGATCTGAAGCATTTTCAATTAGAGCCGAAAACTGTGCATGCCTACCCAGTGGAACTTCTGAAAGATGGAGTACAAGCTGGTGCAGATTTTTAGGCTCATGTAAAACCCAGAAGTGACATCATCAAGGGCATTTTTGTCTTCTGGATCAAAATTGGAACCTTACCACTGGTGACTCCAACTGTTGGGCTAGGAAGGAGGGGATTGAAAAGGCATGAATACTCATAGGTGTGGGAAGGGGTACTCCTTACTGAGAGAAGGTGTAAAGCAGGATAATAAAACAAAGTTTTAGGTGAAAGGATCAGAGATTCCCAAAGAAACACTAGAGGAGTCAAGTTTTATGGTTTTACTCCCCTTGCTCTTTAAGGACATGCAACAAAGCCTTGACCTCTATCCTTGAAACATTGTTGGAGGTGCTCTAGTGGAGCCTCCCTTTCTGTCTTGTCTTTATCTTTTTTCAAGAACCAAAATGGTTCCATATTTATATTTTCTTGTTTGACCCTTTGGGGGCAGTGCCCCTTTCCTTCTCTCATCCATTGGTTCTCTTTCTTCTAGACATGGTGGCTAACCTTAGAGTGTACCCTTGTTTAGTGATATGTTGCAATGTAACTTTTTCATCTATCCTTGAGTCATAGGAAGGGAGAGCAAGAGGGCCCACAGTGTTTTCCAATGTGGGGGAAGAGAAGATGGCTGCCCATTGTAGGTTCCTAACACCTTCTTGGACAGAAACATTTTCTCTTCATCCTCTGCTAGGGCAAGGACATTAAGCCAAGCATCGATGGCCTTAGTATGTAGGGCAGTAATATCTCTTGTACTGTCTTCAATAATGTCCTGCTTTTGAGAAAGTCTCCTGTGGTGAGACACATAATACCCAGCACCAAAACCCAAAAGTGACATAGTCTTTATCATAGTCTTTATTCTGGTGGTTGCCCTGTTCCCATAACAGTGAAGATACACTGCAGTAAGAGAGCAGGTATCATTTTATCTATACTGCTCCCAATTGGCTCAGGACTTTAGAGTTTGTAGGGTACCTTCCTGACACAGATTTGCCTGCCAGGCAGTCTGATTTTCACCTGATTTGTGTCCATATCTGTCTTTGAAGTTTTGAAACTCTTCCTCCCTAAGACCACATTTCAACAGTTTTGTTTTTAGTGATGCAGTGGTGGCTTGGTACTCTGAAAGCAGATCTCATTTCAGGTCCTTATCCAATGTACAGAGCTCTTGCCCATGAGCTGGGTGTCCTCCCTGGTTTCTGTGTGGGTGCTCCACTACACCAGTTTATTGGGCCCTATAGTTTTCATCTCCCTACTCATTTTACCATAATTATCTGATCTATCAAACGATCTTATCTGACACTACAGGAAAATTAGTTACATATCATTTATGGGATGAAATCTATGTTGTCAGTTATGTGGGATACTCATTTCTCTGGTGGAGGAACTGAGAAAAAATGTAAGACAGATCACCCAGAGTGTCACTCTGGGACAGTAATGCTGGAGAATAGTAAAGAAAAATAGGTAATGTTTTGGGGAATTTTAATAGTCAAGGCAGGGTGACCAGACAAGAAAACTTAGATATAAAGGTGTATCATTATTTCTGCTTTTCTGTATTATTATTGCAGGGGTTTCAGCCTCACTTATCCTCTACATTGAGGAAAAGCACCCCTAAGTTTCTCCTAGAGCCCTTGATATAAAATCTACAAAGAAACGTTACTGAGTTTCTCAGTCTAGGATCCCAGCAATTATATTTTCTGATCAGCTTTGAATTTTCATAACCATGTCCTTGACCACCAGTGGCATACAGAGAGTAGAGGCAAAGGTGCACACATTATGCAGAATAATTTTGAACTCATGAGGGAGAAAATTTAAGATATCAAGAAAGGGGAAGATAAAGTAATCCCAAGGAAGAATCTTTTCTGAATTAATATAATCTTTAAATATTTTTCAGAAATAAAATAATTTTTAATGTTTTTTTTTTCAAGGAAGCTTTAGATTACATAAATGTTACATAAAAAATAGAGGGAATTCCCTTATGCCCAATTCCTTCCACCTCCCACACTTCCCAACACCAACAAAATTCATTATGGTGGTACAAATGCTAAAATTGATGAACACCTTGAAGCATTGTTCCTAATTGTGGACTATAGTTTATATTATAAGTTACACTCTATCCCACCATATTTTTATAGGTTATGACAAAATGCCTAATGGTTTATAACTGTGATCACAATGTCATGAAGGACAATTCCAAAATCCCAAAGATGCCCCATATTAAACCTATTCTTCCCTCTTCCTGCCCACAGAATGTTGTTTACTTCCTTATTATCAATGATTGAGGTTCTCCAATTCAAAAATATTTATAATATTTATTTATTAATTATATATATTAAACTTAGATTACATAAGCATTCCATAAAAATATAGGGGATTGCCATGTGCTCTGCTCCCTACTCCTTCCATGCTTTCCCACATTAACAACATCCTTCATTAGTGTGTTACCTTTGTTACACTTGGTCAGCCATTTTGGAAACTTGCCACTAAGCATGGATTATAGTTTCATTTTAGTTTTCACTCTCCTCTGCACAATTGTGTGGGTTATGGCCAGGTGTATAAGATCTTGACTCTACCATTGCAATGTCATTCAGGGCAATTCCCAAGTCCTGAAAATGTTCCCATATTGCACCTGTGTGTCCCTCTTCGTCCCCTTGGAACCTCTGCCTCCACATCCATGATATAATTTCTTTCATTACTAGAATCAAAATAAGCCTATTTTCATCTGTATTTCATTCCCCAGTCCTGATGATTCTGGTATGATGATGTCCACTGCTCTTCCAATTGAAAGGGCCTTAGATTTAGGAGGCAGATGGACGGGACAATCTTGCTTGCAATTGCAGACTCTCTCTGTTCCTTAGGATGGTTGTTGTGCATCATCATCTCTTTTTTCTTTGTCCTGTTGGGTCCAACAAACTGGAGAGTGGGTGTTGCAACTCTGTTGAGATTTAGGGCCCAGCTGGCACATGGACAGCCCAATGACTTTAGTCTTTTGAATGTACATGTATGAACCCTAGTCCTAATTATAGAAGGGTTAAAAGACTCATGTATCAGGAAACTAAAACTGAGTCCACTTATGTCATATAGGGGAGCATTTTTAATAAATGGTGAGTATGTGCATGCATTTGTGTGTTCCAGGACACTGTCAGCTTTAACATAGAGATGACAGAACATCAAATACTACTTAAAGGCCAGAAGTACCTTCATTACCATGAAATGAATGGTCATAGTGGTTCTAGAGCAAAACAGAAATGAATAAAGAAGGAAGTGGTGAAAGATCAAGAGAGTGATATACAGTATAATGGGAAAGAGGAAAACATTATATTAAGAGTATATATCAGCTTCTGTGCTAGTTTGGGAAATTAAATTCAATGAAATAAATACAATTGGTTTTAGATTTTTAATTTGCTGCCTAGAAATTACCACTTTAGGTGGACTGAGGCTTATACAGGAAGAGCATGTATAGTATCCCTTGGGACACCAAAAATCCTGCTGCTGCAAAGGTTTGGAAGCAGGAGAGAAGAGCTGCCTGTTAAATGAAGTACTATTATTTTTATAAAAGAAACAAAGAAAGCTCAAGGAAATGTCCTTGAGGAAGAGGCTCACTTGGTGTAAAACCTAGACTCCTCCCTTAATTTCCTTACTTGTGCTGCACCCAATATCCCCCTTTATGAATATTCTTATACACATTTGCGGTCACCCCTCGGGCTGAAGTGTGGTTTGCTGGCCTGGCGGGGGAGCAGCCGCGGCAGGCCAAGCCGCTGCCCCCATAATAGGGTGGCTGGTCGGACTCAGCGCTACCCCTGAAGGGAGCTCGGCATGAGCGTAGAGTGCCCTCGGGTCTCCCCTTCTCGGCAGCCATGCTTCCGCAGGCCGCCCCTCCTCCCGGATGGCGCCACATGATGCCTGTGGGGCGGCACCCTTCTTCTTCTTTCTCTGCGCAGGGCAGAAAATACCAGTCTGCCCTTTTCCCCTCCCCCGACAGCAGCAACAGCCAGGCGTGGGCAGAAAAATCCAGTCTGCCCTTTTCCCTCCCCCCGACAGCAGCAACAGCCAGGCGTGGGCGGGACACTCAAGTCTGCCCTCCACCCCAGCAACAGCAGCCACCAATCCCTAAACCCTGCCCCTTCCCCCAGCAACAGCGACAGCCAATCCCTAACCACCACCCCTCCCCTGTCCAGTACCGCCCACTGACCTTTCGCCGGCAACCAATCAGAACAGGGCGTGGCTTCGACCAATCAGCCTTCCCCAGCCCCTATAAAACTGTTGCCTCTCCCTCAATAAAGTGGACTTGCGTGTTTACCTTGTCTCCATGGTAGTTCTTCTGCCATGCACCCTCCAGTCCTGAGAGCCCCCGACAAGGGCCTGGCCTCCCTTGTCCCCAGTTCGGTGCCTGCTTCTCCAGGCGACCCCCTCGTCGCCAGCTTCACTGGGTGACCCCGTCAGCCTAACCGCGCAACCCCTGTGGACCGACCCCTCGTCTGCTGCCGGACCGACCCCTCGTCCCAAGTGGGACCGACCCCTCATCCCAAGCAGGACCGACCCCTCATCCAGAGATGGACCGACCCCTCGTCCACAGCCAGACCCCACCTCTACTGACCGAGCAAGCCGTCGCACACATTGCCATAACAGAAAACAGGAAATATTACAGGTCTACAACTGTTCAACAAAATATTCTCCAAGCTGTATGAACGCAGAGTATCTGGCAGATGTTAATGGCCCCCTAATCAGGATGAGTGTTCTAATTAATAATTTGAGAAATGAGAAGATATACAAGTGTATTATATAATGTTAATAGACACCCTTTAATGTATGTTTTGCTCAGTTCACTGTTTCAAAAAGACATTAATATAAAATCCATGTTTACAATATATCATTAGATCTATAGAGAAGTGGAATATATAGTATTATATTTGCCAATGAAAGAAAAAGGCCAGTCTCCCCAAAGGGAAAACGTTATAAGCCTAAATGCACCCAAAAAGAGAGGTCCAGAATACTTGAATAAAATGTGACATGTAAGCGGTGGAAAGTTGACAATTCTACTTTGTGTAATACATATAAAATCTACATGGAGTGAGGTGGGGTAGGATGGTGTCTGAGTGAGTGCACTTCATAGTCACTCCCACAAAGGACTGGCTGAGTAGGGTTGGAATATCACCAGACTGGGCTGTTTCAGGCACTTGCAAGGCAGAAGGTGTTTGGACATTGATTTGGAGTGACTGTGACTGAAGTAGTGCTTGCTAAACATAGAAGTGTGGGTTTCTAGCACTGAGGTTGGAAATTTTGGGGGAGTGGGACCTCTCTCCCATGGCTGACAGCTACAGCTTTTCCAGAACTGTCAGTAGTGTGGTGGTATACCCAAGGCCTGTGTTCCCCAGAAGCGTGGTCCCCAGGTCCATGTCACATAAGTCCCCATAGGCCACATTCCAGAGACCCACATACCCTGAATCCACTATATCCCAGGCTTCCCTCTCCCAAATTTGGTGCTCCCTGTGATATGGGATTACCCTAACTCTCTGGTTTTGGACTGACTCTGTGATTTGGAGGGTTTTGGTGGGAGATGCAGAGGAGCCAAATGAATGCAGGTTCAATTTTCTGGTCCTCCCACCCTTGTTATTTTTTTTTTTTTCTTCAATTTTTGAGCTTCGAGGAGCATACCTGCTGGCTTGGGGAGAGCTGGGGAAGAAAGGAGAGGTGAATCTGCTGAGAAAGTCCAATTTACCTAAATGCCCTGGGATAGGAAACTTGGTCTGGGAGAAGGTGGAGTCAGAAAATCATCTAGCCCTCCTGTAGCACACCTAAGGGAGAGGGACAGTAGGACATGTTTGAAAACTTCCAATAGCATATTTGGGGTTCCTGGTGAGGTGTGGGTGCTCTCTCTTTGGAAATTAAGAATCATTGCTTTCTCTGGTGATTTTGTTCACCAAGGACCCACTTGAATCTCCTACTGGACCCCTCACACAGCTTTCCTGGGAAAGAGGAAAGTGAGAAAGGGAGAAGGTCAGACTCCTAAGCATTTTATTTAACTGCAAAGAGGATTCCTTGCTTGAAATTTTGTCTGGTCTGTTTTGTTGGTTTGTTATCTCGTTTTTTGCTTCCTCTTTATCCCCCTACAGCACTCCTCCTCCTCCTCCTTTTCTTCTTCTTCTTCTTTTCTTCTCCTTCTCCTCCTTTTCTTCTCCTTCTCTTTCTCATGCTTGCTTTCCACCCCCTTTCTTCCTTTCCTTTTCTTTCTTTCTCTTCCTTTTTATATTTTTTATATTAGATGATGCAGAGAGTGCTTCACATATGCTGTGTTTCCTCATCCTCTAATTCCTCTTTTCTGTGTGTACTGATTTTGGCTACCAATGCTATATCTTTTCCTCTATACCTTTCTGTTATCCATCATTTATTGTTTCTCTTACATTCCACCTATCTTTGTTTAGTCCCCAATTTTTCTGACTTCTTATTTCTAATACCTTTGTATTGTTTTCTATCTTTTTTTCACTCTCTCTATTATTGTTCTTTCTCTTCTCTTTCCCTCTCTCCTGATGATACTCATCTTTTCATTCATACTATATTCCTCCCCATATTCAGTTTACTGTCTCATTATAGGTACTCCACTTTTCTTATTGTTATAACTCTACACAGCTTACATGAGTCTAATATCCATTCTCCTAGATCCCAAATTGTTCCTCTGTTAACATTTACTGTCAACACTACTATTATCCTGTCAGAGTCAACAGACCCGAAGGGTATCAGGAATGACAGACAAAGAGAGAAGGGAGAAGGAAACAGAGAAAGAAAGAAAAAGAACAAGAGAGCTGGGATCAGGGGATCTGCGAGTAGAGACTCATCAGACAAATTTATTGATTACAAGGGGCTCTTTATATACCACAGTGTATGTGTCTCCAAGCAGGACCATGACAGCCTACATGCCAATAAGCACAGACCTAGTAGAAACATAGCTTACGTGACATTAAGGAGCAACTCGTATTAACTATCAGCGTTACCTATAGTCTAAGGAATTCTAGGAAAAAAACCTTATCTCAAGGTACAAAGTCTAAGTGTTCTATACATAACAAAAAGTATGAGCTCATCTTTTCTTTCAGCATTTAACAGCTTCATCCCATTTGCTGGGGACCTCCCAATCACTGTATTCCTTACGTTGCAAGCATAGTCATGGAGACAGCACGAGCATGGAGACATGCCTCAGTTTCCAACATTTCCCGCTTTTTGTTTTAGTCGAGGTGACCGTGCCTGTCTTAAGTTGCCCTCCTCTGAGGGTCTTACCCATCATTGACTACCGGCCAAGTTCTCCGACTTGGGAAAATGATTGAGGTGCTTTTGCCAGCACCAGATTATTTGCATGTCCCATGGCTGTTATGCTTTGCAATTTTCTTTGAAAGCACTGTCTGGCACAGGCGAGAATCATGAGCAACAGAATAAATATGATTAGCCCTATTCCTAAAGCTGACAAGAAATGCTGTGATTTCCACCAATTTACTGGATTAAACTTATTGAAATGAGAAATCAAATCATTAAAGATATCCTTATCATCAGCTACATTAATCTGATTGAGGGACATTTCTAATATTTTTCTGTAATTCTTCTATTTCTATTGACATATTACCTTTATGACCTATCAAATGATTCTCATTTTCCATACTATATCTGATGAATTATATGCAGAGTCATAAAGAAATTACTTTCATTCCAACCACACCTCAATCCCCTTAACAAGTTTAAATTATACAATTGATCTCCAATATGCAAAACAGCA
Source organism: Dasypus novemcinctus (assembly GCF_030445035.2). NCBI lineage: Eukaryota > Metazoa > Chordata > Mammalia > Cingulata > Dasypodidae > Dasypus > Dasypus novemcinctus. Next base: position 15,431,309 of record NC_092216.1, read on the forward strand.
GATTCTAAAATTAACCCAATTATTTAACTCTTCATCAATGTGCTCTTGGCTATGCCACAAATCACTAGCATTTTTATGACAATCATGCACGTATTGTTGAGTCTGTACTTTCATGCAAAGCTATCATAGCAGTACCAGAAGCTGTAATGATTCCCATCAGTCCTGAAATGCTTATAATAAGCAGTCCAATAAAGCATTTAGTCCATTTCAAGAATTTTTATGCAGCAATAATTGACTTTCAGAAGATGACTGCCAAATCTACATCATTCTCACCAGTATCGGATGCATTTTCTTCTTCTGGTCATGGCTATTTTTTCTCCATCCTGCAACACACTTCCTGATGTGTATGCAAGGCACCATTTTCATAAAACAGTGAATCATTCTTAATAGTTATCTTACCAGTTATGAAAACAATTGGATCTTCAACACAGGCTTTAAAATGATATGTTTAAGGGTCAAATACTGTCCTGTCTTATTTTATATTTCCCAGCCATTCATATGGAGGGACAATTCCAAAAATTATTTTCCACAAATTCTTTTGCAGGTTATGACTGTGTGCCATTAGTCCAAGGGGCCAGTATCCATTGTCCTTTGTGATGTTAACAGTTCCTGCCACAGTAGCATAAGTAGATGGCACACAGGCCCAAAGTCCATAGGCATACACAAGCTGCAAGTTGACAGTTCCAGAATTTGTAAAGTTAATGTGATGCATGGCAGCAATTGAAAAAAATTTTTGATTAAAGTTGAAATTGCCACGGGTCTCAGTGAAGTATTTTAATCTTCAGCCATATTTCCACATTTCCCCCTTTTTGTTTTAGTAAAGTAATGAATACAGCTTCAGTGGGTTTGAATAGTGCATCTGAGGGCTCATTCCTCTCAAGAGCAGGAGGGCTCTGATGTCACAGTCATTGGAGTAAGCATGAAGGAACTTATGGGGGATGTCTATGAGCTGTTGGCGAGTAACTGGAACTGCTGGGCTAGGCACCACAAGGTTTGGTACTCACGATGTTTGCCTTTCTGGTGGAGCCACTCTGCCTTTTCTCAGGTTTCAGTGGTAGGCCCTGGATCTTCACAAAGGTATCTGCATCAACAGTTTTAAAAGGGATGTTAGAGGAGTGGCAGGGACATGACAGTCACCTGGATGTTTTTTTTTCATAATCTGAGGGTGATTCATAACAGTCCATCATTTCTGTCTTGTTTTCAGTATTTGCAATTTACCCCTGGATAGGGGTGGCTGTCTTTAGAGTGACCAGACACTACTGGGTTAAGTCTTTCACTTTTAGAAGGGCCTCCTATGCTGCACACAATTGCCTTTTTATATTGTCCTTTTGGTCTCCTTCCAGAATTGTGACTAAAACTCAAGGGTTACTTTTAGAATTTTGCTTTTGCCACAAACTCCAGCCAATATGGGAGCTTGCTACATCCAATTCACAGGCTAAGTTAGTGCCCACAATTTACCTTCCTTTTATTATTTAAAGGAGCTTGCTGGAGGTTTTCCTACTTCCAGGAAGGACCTTTCCCAATTAATACAATGGTTTTAATATTTGAGACTAAGTGAGAGATGAAAGATTTTTAGCACTTCAACATTATTACAAACTCTATTAACAGGAGAAAACATTGCATTCTATCAGTTATAACAAGAGGGCATAGTTTTATCCCATCCAATCAAACCACATTTAGGAATTTGATAGAGCAGCAGGGACTTTGCAACCTGTCCCAATTGTTTGCTTAGTTCAGGCTTTTAAGAGAAGATACTATTATCTCTGATGTTTCTTTTCCTTCTGAAAAAAGGATTACTGGTTAACATAATGTCATCCATAGAGTTTCAACCACTGATTTTATGCAGCTAGATTATTATCACCATGCCAGGACAGATGGTTGGACTATGCATACAGCCTTGGAGAAGCACTGCAAAAGTCCATTGTTGGGTTTTCCATAGGTAGGAGAATGCAGGCTGGCTTGACTTGTCTAAGGAAATTCTTAGCACGTTTTAAAACAAAGTGATAGTGACATAGTTGGATATTAATTTTTTGCAACAAACTAACAATATTTGTGACTGCTGCATACTACAATATTTTTTTAATTTATGATAAGAGGTTGTTTTTGCGACACATACTCTTTTATAATAATTAAAACCATAATTAACCACATTGTACTTCTCTTTAATATTATGCTGAAATATTGGTAAAATTATACACTGTTAAGCATTCATAGGAAGCTTTTACTCGTAGAACTTTAATTAACAGAGGGTTAAAAAATCCTGTTAATTTTATAACACTTTTAAACACTTTCAACTTACAACATTAAATGAACTTAACTGTTACTTTAATTTTTCTTTCCAGTTGAAAGAACAAATCTCTTGTAATTAGTTTGAAATAAAAAGCTACTTTTCAGGATCTGATTTTTAGAAAGCAGGTTTAAACATTATTTCCTTTAAAAGAGATAAGACCCTTTCTTATGCAAACACTGAGGAAATGAGGTTAAATCACAAGAAGCTGTTTTGATAAAACACTTTCTTTGTATGCTGATTATTCAGGATAGAAATTTTTCATAAACTTTCACCAGAACAGACTAATGATTTGAGAGACTTTGAAAAAGGACAACATTTTTAACTTTGATACATACTACTTGATACTAAGGCTTTTTCAAACTTTATAGACAGACCCATCAAATCTTACTTAACTTTAACCATAAAAATTTATTTCCACAAACCTTCTACACTTTCAGTATTCATTCAGGTTTTGTTCCACATTTCACTCTTTCTCAATAATCAATCATTTTATTTTAGGATGAAATCATCTCCTGTTTCCTTAGTAATAAAAACACATTCCATATATCCCACATACTAAGTTACCAGGCAAACTTCTTACTTACAACATATCATTGCCATCAACACTAAACGAACTTGTTAAAATAATGAACTTTTCTTCACTTTAAATACTTAGTAGAATGTAATATCAGAAACAGTCCCCTAGAAGCCAGTTTGCAGGAAAGACTAGCTGCCAACAAGTTTACCTGTTATAAAATTACCTTTTATTATTATCATCATCAATTCAGTTTTATATATATATTTAATAATGACTTTTTGGAATTAGCCATTTAAATGTCTTAATTTAAACAATGTTTCATTAAACTTCTTATAATTATTTATGACCATATAGATTAATTATTTATAACCATATAGACTATAATTATATTATTTTAAGACAAATTGTACCTTCACAGAACACATTCCCTTACTTAAAGTTACCACAATACCTTCTACAACTTGCCACATGCAAATTAAGTTCCAAGAGTTTATGAAAAATTAGCCGTCCTCTTTTAGGACAAAACACATCTTTTAGAAAAAACTTATTAAATTTCAGTCAGCATTCCCATAAACTTTTAACCTTCTTTAATATTCATTTAAGTTTTACATCCTTCATTTTATCCTGTGAAGAAAAACTATTCATTTCAATCTAAGGAAGAATAACTTTTTTGAAGACTTATAGTTAATTTTGTTAATCAAGACTTATAATTTTTATCATTGTAGATATCTTATTAAGATTTAAAAACTTATGTATTAATATAATAAACTTAAGTATTAATATAAGTGCTAATTTAATTTTTGGCCATTTGAATAGAGCTCTTTTTAAAATTTTTATTAATTTATATTTACCATCCGGAGGTGTCACAATACACACTGACATTGAATGAACAGACAAACACAAAACAATTACAACACATTAACAGAAACACAGTTTATTTACAATCAACTCAATTCTTACTTTCTTGGTATAGCTGCTTTTAAGTCCTCTGTTACATATCACATCTTAGATTGTATTTTTTAAGATTTCTTCTGGAATCCATGTTGCCTGTAATATGCAAGCTTGTGCTTGGAAACATTATTAGTTATCAGCAATCAGTTAATTAGTTATCAGCAATCAGTTAAGATAACTTGAGCAGCATAAATGTAGTTAAGTTCTTATTTTGCAGTTTAGATGGACCGTTAACACACATTTTTGGATTATTACTCCTTAAGACTATACTGAGACGAAGTTCCGGAGAAAACTATTGATTTAAAACTGAAAATTCCTTTTAGACTTTGATAAAAATTTGGTACTAATTTTATTATCTTGTTTAAATAAGCCCAATCAGAATTAGCATGGAAACAAAACAAAACACAAATGTTGCCACAGTTTTCTCTTTTTCCAGTGGCTTAACGATATTAACCCTCACTAGCCCACAGCCACAGTATCATGTAGACAGCAGGGGGTTTGCAGAGTTGCTGCCAGAATTGTTTCCTCATTTTAGTTAACACTTTAACGGAGAGCTTTCTTACAAGCCTGATTTCCCTAACAAGGACTTTATTTAGTATTTTTACCTGTTTTAAATCTTTCAATAGTTTAAAAGGTTTCGGCTCAGGATGAAACTCAACACCACTTGCAGATTATTTGTATCTTGTGGTATTAATAGCATGTAATGTTACAGGGAAAGCAGATAATAATTGTTTAACATAAGGCAAATCATCAGCAACATCTGAAAATGTTTCTAACTTAGGCTTATTAACAGAAGGCAATTCAGTAGGTGCAAAGGGTTATACTGGATACACAGAAGGTATTTCATTAAGACACTTCACTGAGCTTTTGTTAATGAAAGAGTTAATACCAGGATGAGGGGAAAAACCGGACAGTTCCCCATTCACCTCAAGCTCCTGTTCTTGTTCCAATTTACTTTCTTTTATTTCAAATATACTTATGGGCTTAGATAATATACTAATTTCATCTTTCTCTCCTTTTTCAGACTGTAAAGGATCTAAGGCAGCAGCAATTTGCTGGCACAAAGCCCACACAGATAATAGTATAGTTTCTCCCTTTTTGATATGCTCTATGTAGTGCCCTCATTACCTATTTCCACTGTTTAAGATTTAAAAGAATATTTAAATCTGCAGTTTTCACCACAACTCCGACAGTTTTTAAAAGACTTTTCAGTACCTGTGAATATTCTTCCAGACGTTACATTTGATTTCCCATACCCTGATGCTAGTGGAGACAAAATCGATTAAAATTCTTACCTTTATTTTCTGAACCAGGTCACCCTACGTTGGACGTCTCAACCTTTCAGGAAGGTTTCTTGTTTCCGCGTTCCTGATACGACCATGGAAGAATCTCTGCTACAGTAACTACTTCGGGTCCCAACGTTTGGGCACCATTTGTCAGAATTGACAGACGCGAAAGGTATCGGGAATGAAAGACAAAGAGAGAAGGAAGAAGGAAACAGAGAAAGAAAGAAAAAGAATGAGAGAGCTGGATCAGGGGATCTGCGAGTAGAGACTCATCAGACAAATTTATTGATTACAAGGGGCTCTTTATATACCACAGTGTATGTGTCTCCAAGCAGGACCACGACAGCCTACCTGCCAATAAGCACAGACCTAGTAGAAACATAGCTTACGTGACATTAAGGAGCAACTTGTATTAACTATCAGCGTTACCTATAATCTAAGGAATTTTAGAAAAAAACCTTATCTCAAGGTACAAAGTCTAAGTGTTCTATACATTACAAAAAGTATGAGCTCATCTTTTCTTTCAGCTTTCAACAGCATCATCCCATTTGCCGGGGAACTCCCAATCACTGCATTCCTTACGTTGCAAGTGTAGTCATGGAGACAGCATGAGCATGGAGACAGCACGTCTCTCCTTGAGAGGCCACTGTTCCTCATTATCCTTTTTCTTTTATTAATCATTTTGCTTTCTCTTGCTATAATACTTTCCTTCAAGTGCACTTAGCTAAAAACAAGGAAATAGAATAAGAAGAGCAAAGTGACAAAAAGAAGATTTAACACACATGCAAAAACAACTAAACCCCAAGACTAGACAAAGAAACTAAGCAACTGAAAAACCCACCAAGAAAAAATGATGACCAGAAGAAAACAACAAAAAAAACTACAAACCAAACTAATAATCACGAAAACATGGACCAATCCAATGAACAAACTAAAAACCAGGAAGAAGAACAGAACATCAAACAAGTAATTAATGCTTTCAAAATATATTAGGGACCAATTAATGAAGTGAAGGAAAAGATTAAGAATAAGAAGAAAACACTTGGAGAGAATACAGAAGAAATTGGAATCATGCACAAAAAGATAATGGATATGATGGGGATGAAGAGCAGAATCCAAGGAATAAAAATACACTCTCAGCAAATAACAGCAGATTTGAAGAGGCAAAGGAAAGAATTAGTGATGTCGAAGACAATACATCTGAAATAAAGCAGATAGTAGAATTGATAGATAAAAAGAAGGGAAAAAATGGCAGGGATTAGGGACCTGAATGGCAATGCAAAATGCACAAATATACACATTTAGAGAAGAGAAGAGAAAGGGAACAGAAGGGTATTTGAGGAAATAATGGCTGAAAACTTTTCCCAGACCTATGGCAGGAGATGGATGTTCACATCTAGGAAGCACAACAAACCCCAAGTAGCATAAATCCCAACAGACCTACCCCAACACATATACTTGTCCAATTATCCAATGCTCAAGACAAAGAGAAAATACTAACAGCAGCAAGAGGAAAGAGAACCATCACATACAAAGGAGGCACATAAGATTAAGTGCTGATTTCTGATCTGAAATCATGGAGGTAAGAAGATAGTGGTCTGACATAGTCTTGATAATAAAAGAAAAAATTCCAAACAAGAATATGCTATCCAGCTAAACTAGCATTCAAAAATGATGGAAAGTTAAAAATTTTTGCAGATAAACAGAAACTAAGGGAGTATGCCAACAAGAATTTTGCCCTTCAAGAAATACTAAAGGGGCTTTTCGGCAAGATGGTGGCTGCGTGAGCTTGCCTGGTAGTGTCTCTGCAGGGGGTGGCTGGGCAGCGTTGAAGGCTCTTTGGGACCGCGCTGTTTCGGGGATTTTTGCTGGTTGGAAGGTGTCTGGACGTCAATTCGGTGGGAAGGTAACAGAGAGGATACGTCTATAATATATAAACGGAGGTCCCAGCTGGGCTCAGGAAGTTCCCTCCTTGGGTGGGCGGAGCCGCGGTAGCGGGTGCTCCTGAAGCTCCGGAGCCGCGGCGGCCAGGGTTTTTGTTTTTTTTTTCCTTTTACTAGAGGCTTTGCAGTGCTGAGAAATTCGCGGATACTGGGCTGGCTGGTGAGGGATTGTTGGGACAAGACTCCTTTGCAGATTGATTTGGGGAGACAGACGGTGTTTTCTTGTGAAGTGGGGGACGTTTTTGGTCGCTGGACAGGGGGTGCAGTGCTTCCGCCTGGAGCCCCATCCCCACAGGTCCGGCAGCCGATCTGCAATGGAATTGGATTTTGGACAATAAGGGGACACAATTGGGAAACTGTTGTAGGGTGCAGTGAGGGAGGAGGACACGTCTGGAAGCTGATTGGAGGATATTTTGCGAAGTTTGGGATTTCGGATCTTAGAGTCTGTTTTCGGCGTTTCCAGCTGAAGCCCACCCCACCCGGCGGGGCTTGGGATCTGGGTCATTGAACTGGCCATGGTGTAGAGGCGCCCTCAAGTGGCCATTGCGAGGGAGCACAGGGAGGGAGCTGTCCAAAGGCTGATACCCTGAGGAGTTAGGTGAATTTCAGGGATCAGAAATTCAATATAAAATTCGCGGATCTGGCTTCCTCCACAGGGCTGGCACCCAGCTACGGGGATCCCTGAGGGCTGTGTTGCACTGCGGGGCTCCTAAGCTTTCTGTGGACCAGATTTGAGCTTGCCAGGTCTGGGTCCCCTGAACTCTGGCGGTCCACACCCCAGACTCACACCTCTTGAGTCTTCAGTGTTTCAGACTTTCCACCCCTGAATCCATCACGCTCTGGGGTCTACCTGGGGTCCTTGAGTGCCCTGGACCTCAACGTTTGCGTTTTATCTTTAATGGTTCATATTGTTTTGTTATTGTTTTGTTTTTATTTTCACTTTATCTTATTTTTTACTCTTTTTGACGCCCTGATTGCTAATATTGCATTATTCCCTAGTCTTTTCTCCTAGCGTCTCCCCCAAAGTCCTTCTTTTTTTTTATATATATACAGATATTTAGGGGTTTTTTTGGTTGTTGTTTTAGATAGTGTTGCAATTGTGACACGTGTATACCTGTATCTCTCTCCCCCCATCTGTTCCCCACCGCTTGCCTATCCTCTTTTTCTTTCTTCCTTTCTTCTTGTCTTTCTTTTTTTCTTTATTATAATTAGTGTTTTTTTTTTTCGGTTCTCTCTTTCCCTCTTGTCCCTCATTTTCCACTTATTTTATTTTAATTCAAGTACACAATACGTGCTAGGGAACACCTCACATTGGCTGGGTTTTCCCATCCTCCACTGCCTCATTTCTGTGTGAACTGATTTAGGCTACCTACACTATCCCTCTTCCCCTGCATCTTGATAACCACTATCATCTACTGTCTCTCCTATATTCCACCCCCCACCTCCCATTCTTTGATCCACAAAGTGTCTAACTCTTAATTTCTAATACCTTTGTTCTGTTTTCTGTCTGTTATCCACTCTTGAAACTATTACCTTTCTTTTCTTTTTCCTTCTCTCATGAAAACAATAGCTTTGTAGTTCATACCATATTCCGCCTATATTCAGTCATCTACTTCATAAAAGATACTCTACCTACAGCTATAACTCTATACAATCTACGTGAATCTAACCTCCATCCTCCCAGATCTCATATTCTTGCTTTGTTAACATACATTACCAATACCACTTTACACTTTAACCTTGCTGACACAATTGCCTTTTCCCAACACTAATACTTTCTTCTAAAGTGAACTTAACCAACAACAAGTAACTTGAGTAAGAAGAAAAAAGTGACAAAGAGAAGATATAACACCTATGCAAAAATAACAACTAATTAACCTCCAAAAGCAGACAAAGAAGCTAAGGAACTGATTAAATTCGTCAAAATAAAGAGATGACCAGAAAGCAACAAAAATCTACAAACCAAACCAATAATCAGGAAAACATGACTGAATCCAATCAACAAACCAATAAGCACGAAGGGGACCAAAACTTGGCACAAGCAATGAAAGAACTCAGAACATTCATCACCAACAAATTTGATGCAGTAATGAAAGAGGTTAACAACATGAAGATATCACTTGGAGGGGAAATTGCAGACATACACAAAAACATAACAGATATGATGGGAATGAACACCACAGTTTCAAGAAATCAAAAATACACTTGCAGCAAATATCAGCAGACTAGAAGAGACAGAGCAGAGAATTAGTGATGTGGAAGACAGTACCTCAGAAATCAAACAGATAGTAGAAGGGGTCAATAAGAAGATAGAAAAAATCCAATTCGGATTTAGGGACCTGAATGACAATGCAAAACGCTCAAACATACGTATTATAGGCATTCCAGAAGGTGAAGAGAAGGGAAAGGGGTCAGAAGGAGTGTTGCAGGAAATAATGGCTGAAAACTTCCCAAATCTACTGAAAGAGACAGATGTACATATCCAAGAAGCACAGCGCACTCCACAAGTCATAAACCCCAACAGGCCCACCCCAAGACATATACTTATCAAATTATCCAAGGCTGAAGACAAAGAGAAAATCCTAAAAGCAGCAAGAGAAAAGAAAACCATCACATACAAGGGAAGCTCAATTAGATTAAGTGCTGATTTCTCTTCTGAAACCATGGAGGCAAGAAGACAGTGGTATGATATAGTCAAGGTACTAAAGGAAAAAAATTTCCAACCAAGAATACTCTATCCAGCTAAACTAGCATTCAAACATGATGGAGAGTTCAAAATATTCACAGACAAACAGAAACTGAAAGAGTATACCAACAAGAAACCTCCCCTTCAAGAAATTCTAAAGGGAGTTCTGCAGGAAGAAAGGAAAAAACAGGAAAGGCAAAGTTGGAGGAGAGTATAAGACCAACAAAAACAACAAAAAAGACCAAAAAAATATACAAACAAAATATGACAAACACAAATCCAATCAAAATATGGCTAACACAAATAATTCCTTGATAGTAATAACACTGAATGTCAACGGATTAAACTCACCTATCAAAAGATTCAGACTGGGACATTGGATAAGGAAATATAACCCATCCATATGCTGTCTACAAGAGACACATCTTAGACCCAGAGATGCATGGAGATTGAAAGTGAATGGCTGGAAAACAATCATACAAGCTAACAATAACCAAAAAAAGGCAGGAGTAGCTATATTAATATCAGACAAAATAGACTTTAAATGTGAAACAATTGTGAGAGACAAAGAAGGATACTACATTTTAGTGAAAGGGAAAATCTGTCAAGAAGATCGAACAATCATAAATATCTATGCCCCTAACAAGGGTGCCTCTAAATACGTCAGGCAAACGCTGGAAAAACTAAGTGAAAGAATAGATACATCTACAATTATAGTGGGGGATTTTAATACACCACTATCAACTCTGGACAGAACATCTCAAAAGAGAATCACCAAAGAAACAAAACATCTGAATAGTATATTAGAGGAGCTCGATCTAATAGACATATATAGATCGCTACACCCAAACACAGCAGGATATACATTTTTCTCAAGCGCACATGGATCATTCTCCAAGATAGATCATATGCTAGGCCACAAAGAAAGGCTGAACGAATTCAGAAAGATTGAAATCATACAAAACATTATCTCTGACCACAGTGGAGTCAAGCTGGAGATTTGCAAGGGACAGAAGCCCAGATTTCACACCACGATTTGGAAATTAAACAGCACACTCTTAGAAAAACAGTGGGTCAAAGAGGAAATCTCAAAAGAAATCAATGACTACCTAGAAACAAATGATAATGATAACACAACATACCAAAATTTATGGGATGCAGCAAAAGCAGTACTGAGAGGGAAGTTTATAGCCATAAATTCATATATCAAAAAAGAAGAAAGAGCAAAAATCGAAGAACTAACTGCACATTTGAAGGAATTAGAAAAACAACAACAAAGTAACCCAACAGGAAGAAGAAGGAAGGAAATAACAAAGATAAGAGCAGAACTAAATGAAATAGAAAATAAGAAAGCACTTGAACAGATAAACAAGACCAAGAGCTGGTTTTTTGAGAAGATTAACAAAATTGACAAACCTTTAGCAACACTAACAAAGAAAAAAAGAGAGAAGATGCAAATACACAAAATAAGAAATGAGAAAGGCGATATCACCACTGACCCAACAGAAATAAAGACTATCATAAGAGGATATTTTGAAAAACTATATTCCAACAAAAATGACAATCTAGAGGAAATGGACAAATTCCTAGAAACACATAAGCAGCCCATATTGATGAAAGAAGAAATTGATGATCTTAACAAACCAATCACAAGCAGAGAGATAGAATCAGTTATCAAAATCTCCCAACTAAGAAGAGCCCAGGGCCAGACGGCTTCACAGGTGAATTCTACAAAACATTCCGGAAAGAACTGACACCAATCCTGCTGAAACTATTCCAAAAGATTGAAACGGAAAGAACATTACCCAACTCCTTCTATGATGCCAACATTACCCTAGTACCAAAGCCAAACAAAGACATCACAAGAAAGGAAAATTACAGACCAATTTCTCTGATGAACCTAGACGCAAAAATACTTAACAAAATACTTGCTAATCGTATTCAACAATACATTAAACGTATTATACACCACGACCAAGTGGGATTCATCCCAGGTATGCAAGGATGGTTCAACATAAGAAAATCAATCAACGTAATACACCATATAAACAGATTGAAGGAAAAAAATCACATGATTATATCTTTGATGCAGAAAAAGCATTTGACAAAATACAGCACCCTTTCTTGATAAAAACACTCCAAAAGATTGGAATACAAGGGAATTTTTTGAACATGATAAAGAGTATATATGAAAAACCTAAAGCCAATATTGTTTACAATGGAGAAATCCTAGACTCCTTCCCTCTAAACTCAGGAACAAGACAAGGATGCCCACTGTCTCCGCTCCTATTTAACATTGTCTTAGAAGTACTTGCACGAGCACTGAGGGAAGAACCAGAAATAAAAGGCATTCAAATTGGAAAGGAATAAGTCAAAATTTCATTATTTGCAGATGACATGATCCTATACATAGAAAACCCTGAGAGATCTACAACGAAGATTCTAGAACACATAAATGAGTTTAGTAAAGTCGCAGGTTATAAGATCAATGCGCAAAAATCAGTAGCATTTCTGTACACCAATAATGAGCAAGATCAGGAGGAAATCAAGAAACAAATACCATTCACAATAGTAAATAAAAAAATCAAATACTTAGGAATAAATTTAACTAAAGAGATAAAGAACTTACACAATGAGAATTATACAAGATTGTTCAAGGAAATCAAAGAAGACATAATAAATGGAAGACTATTCCTTGTTCATGGATAGGAAGAATGAACATTACTAAGATGTCTATCCTACCAAAATTGATCTACACATTCAATGCAATCCCAATAAAAATCAACGCAGCCTTCTTTAAGGAACTAGAAAAACTAACTATGAAATTTATTTGGAAAGGAAAGAGACCCCGAATAGCCAAAGACATACTGAAAAAGAAAAATGAAATTGGAGGAATCACACTACCTGACTTCAAAACATACTATAAAGCTACGGTGGTGAAAACAGCATGGTATTGGCATAAGGAAAGACACATAGACCAATGGAATCGAATTGAAAGCTCTGATATAGAACCTCACATATATAGCCACATAATATTCGATAAAGCCACCAAACCCTCTCAATTGGGAGACAGTGGCCTATTCAACAAATGGTGTCTGGAGAACTGGATAGCCATATGTAGAAAAATGAAAGAGGATTACCATCTCACACCTTATACAAAGATCAACTCAAGATGGATCAAAGACCTAAATATAAGAGCCAAGACCATAAAAACCTTAGAAAGCAGTGTAGGGAAACATCTACAGGACCTTGTAATAGGAAATGGATTTATGAATATCTCACCAAAAGCACGAGCAGCAAAAGAACTAATAGATAAATGGGACTTCCTCAAAATTAAAGCCTTCTGCACCTCAAAGGAGTTTGTCAAGAAAGTAAAAAGGGAGCCCACACAGTGGGAGAAAATATTTGGCAATCATATATCTGATAAGAAACTTATAACTTGCATATATAAAGAACTCCTATATCTTGAAAATAAAAAGATAAACAACCCATTTAAAAAATGGGAAAAAGACTTAAACAGACACTTCTCCGAAGAAGAAATACAAATGGCAAGAAAGCACATGAAAAAATGTTCCAAATCTCTAACTATCAGGGAAATGCAAATCAAAACTACAAAGAGATACCATCTTACACCCATAAGATTGGCAGCTATGAAAAAAACAGAAGAATACAAGTGCTGGAGAGGATGTGAAGGAAGGGGAACACTCATCCACTGCTGGTGGGAATGCAGAAGGATCCAACCATTCTGGAGGACAGTATGGCGGTTTCTCAAAAAACTAGCCATAGATTTGCCATATGACCCAGCAATACCACTGCTGGGTATATACCCAGCAGAACTGAAAACAAGGACACAAACCGATATATGTACACCAATGTTCATAGCAGCATTGTTCACTATTGCCAAAAGTTGGAATCAACCCAAATGCCCATCAACAGATGAGTGGATCAATAAAATGTGGTATATACACACAATGGAATACTACTCGGCTGTAAGAACAAACACACTACAAACACATGTGATAACATGGATGAATCTTGAGAACCTTATGTTGAGTGAAGCAACCCAGACATTGAAGGACAAATACTGCATGACCTCAATGATATGAAATAAACAAGCTGCCCTAGATAGCAAGAGACTGAACGATAGGCTTACAGGAAATCGGAGGGTGGAGGAAGGATATGAGCCGATGTCTGCAGGGGTGGAACTTAAGACGAGATGGTGGTAAGTATGAACACAAAGAAGAGATAAAATGGGGGCAAGGGGTTGCCTTTGGTTGGGGCTTTACGGGTTTGAGGGTGGCTGGGGAGGGACGGTTGGGTAATGTTGCCCAAAAGTGGGGGGAGGGAGGGGTAGCATACGAACACAGGAGAGGGTTAGGAGGTGGTGGAGAGTAAAATGCCGAGAAAATAATATCAAAATATAATAAAGAGGGTTACCTGTTTAGAATGCTCGGAGGGGAGGGTCTGATGCAGGACGGGCTCCTGGGGAATGTCTAAATGCTCATTCTGCCAGAGTGGGTGACACCATGGGGTAGAATCCCAAGTAGTGAGAGTGGGGGTGGACCCACATCCTGGGGAGGACTAATGCCACCAAATAGAGGGAACTCTATCCCTCGAGAGAAAGGGTGGCTCCCAGGGCATTGGGGCAGATGAGCAAGTTAGGCCCTAAACACTATTCCATCTATCTCTGGAAGTGGCTCCTCAGGAAACGGAGGTTGATTGTCACTGTGGGCACCAAGGTGGAAGGGAAAATGGACGTTAAATGTGTGGAACCAAAGTAAATGGGGGGCAAGGGAGGAGTTTCTTGAGAGTACACAAGGATGGATATAAAACATGTAATATTACACCATAACATATAGGAGATGACAGACTGATAATGTAAACCATAATGTAAAACATAGGAGAACTAAAAATGTAAAGAACTCTGAATCCTAAAGTATGCACCACAATGTAAGCACAGATGTCACCTTGTTTGAAAGCTATTGTCTCAGACTCTGTACATCACCTTAAGTAAATATGATGTGAATAGGGTGTAAGAGTATCGCTGTGGAAGGAAAAAGGTGTTGTGGTGGATGTATGGGAGGGCTGTATATTATATATATGCATTGCTGTGGTCTAGGACTCCTACGAAGAAACGCTGAATAATTGGGGGGGGGGGGGAAAGGATAGGATGTGGAATTTTTTCAAGTCAACATTCTTTATCTAAGTTCTTTATCTAACTTTATCCAAGTTCTTTATCTATCCTTTAAACCCATCGCTATATGCCATTCCCTAGTAAGGGACCATGACATTATATTGGGCTTCAAATTTCGGGGAGTTCTGGATCACAGAGTGTTTCAACAATGGCAATGGAGGGATACTGGTATGGGATACCAATGACAGGTGATATATGGCTGACAGGGAGCTGTACAGAACATATGTCCAGGGGGCATGGTAATGATTGGATATACTCATAGTGGCAACAATTAAAAACACAGCAGGGGGGGTACTGGGTTCCTGGCCAGTGGTGCTCTGTCGTGGTCCCTAGGGGAGCAGCGATAGTCTCCCAGGTACAGCAGCGGGGACCGCGAGGGAATGAGGGTTCAACAGTGAGCCCCTGATGCTAATGACTATGCTTGTGAGCTGATAAACCTAAAATAAGAACAAGGCCTAGAGCAACATTGTGCCTGGGAATTTCCTCCTGTCAGCCTTCATGTTACTCAAATGTGGCCAGTCTCGAAGCCAAACTCAGCATGTAAATGCAATGCCTTCCCTCCAGCGTGGGACATGACACCCGGGGATGAGTCTCCCTGGCAACGAGGGACCACTATCAAATACCAACTGATGATGCAACTGGAAAAGGACCTTATATGGAAGGTTCAATGCGGATCAGCAGAATATCCATGTCTACATAAAACAACATGACTTTAAAATGCTGTTTGACCTAAAGTACGGGGGAAATGGAAAGGAGAAATGAGTTTATATGGCTACGAGTTTCTAAAAAAGAGTCTGGAGGCTGGCAGAAGGATTACCCTCATGCACAACTGAGCAGAGTCAGAGAGACAGATAAAGCAGATACAACCCCCAGATATTGGTTCCTATGAAGGCTAAAGAGACCCATGAGAGTTATGGTCATGGCCGATGGGGTTTACTACCAGGGCAGATGGCCCCTCTCTGGAAATGGTGTTTATGTGTGATGAATCTGGACTCAGATGGGATCTCCCTTCATAAGACTTTCATACTAATCTGCTGGAGGTGCAGTTAACATTGGGGTTTAAGATATAGTTAGGGGATTTGAATCTCTGGACTGATAATGTGATAGCCAGGTCCTGAGCCTCAACAGACTCCAGCACCTACAATCTCATTTATTGGACTTACCACACTCAGCTAAGATGGAGTTGAAGAAGGACAATCACCACACCATGGAGCCTAGACTGATTACAACTGAAAATGGGAGGATGGCAGCCAGCATCCATGTGGAATCTGAGCCTCCTCTTGACATAGAGGTGCAATGGACACAACCAATCCAATGTCCACATAGAAGAGGTGGAATTGGATTGGGAAAAGTGGACATGGTGGACGATGGGTATGGGGAAGGGCAGGAAGAGATGAGAGGTGGGGGCGTATTTGGGACATGGAGCTGCCCTGGATGGCGCCTCGGGGGTGATCACCGGACATCGTGGATCCTCACAGGGCCCACTGGATGGAATGGAGGAGAGTATGGGCCATGATGTGGACCATTGTCTATGAGGTGCAGAGGTGCCCAAAGATGTACTTACCAAATCCAATGGATGTGTCATGATGATGGGAACGAGTGTTGTTGGGGGGGGAGAGGGGGGGTGGGGGGGTGGGGTTGAATGGGACCTCACATATATATTTTTAATGTAATATTATTACAAAGTCAATAAAAAAAAAGAAAAAAAAAAGAAATACTAAAGGGGTTCAATAGGAGGAAAAACAAAACAAAACATGAGAGACAGAGTTGGAGGAGAGTGTAAGAACAACTAAAAGGACAAAAAGAAAAAATTCAAATAAAATATGACAAACACAAATCCAAGCAAAATATGTCTAATATAAGTAATTCCTTGAAATTAATAACAGTGAATGACAATGAATTAAACTCACATGTCAAGATAATCTGACTGGAAGACTGGCTAAGGAAATTAGATCCATCTATATGCTGTCTACAAGAAACACATCTTAGTCCCAGGGATGCAAGGTGGTTGAAAGTGAGTGGCTGGGAAACAATCTTAGAGGCAAATAATAAGCAAAAAAAGGGCTGGAGTGTTATATTACTATCAGACAAAGTAGACTTTGAATGCAAAACTATTGTGAATGACAAAGATGCGCACTACATATTAATGAAAGGGATAATCGTTCAAGAAGAAAGAACAATCATAAACACTTATGCTCCTAACAAGGATGCCTCCAAATATGTGAGGCAAACACTGGAAAAACTAAGTAAAGGAATAGATGCCTCTACAATTATAGTGGGGGGCTTTAATATATCACTATCAATTTTGGACAGAACATCTCAAAAGAGAATCAATAAAGAAACATAGATTTGGAACAATATATTAGAGGAGCTGGACCTAGTAGAAATATACCAAACATTACACCCGAAGAGAGCAGGATGTTCTTCTCAAGTGCAGATGGATCATTCTCCAAGATAGGCCACATTCTAGGCCATATAGAAACTCTCGATGAATTCAGAAAGATCAAAATAATTTCTCTGACCACAGTGGCATGAAGCTGGAAATACACAAGGGCCAGAGACCCAGATGTGTGAACAAGATATGGAAGTTAAACAAAACTCTCTTAGAAAAACAGTGGGTCAAGGTATGAAATCTCAAAAGAAATCAATAACTACCCTGAAATGAATGAAAATGATAATACAACATGACCAAACTTATGGGATGCAGCAAAAGCAGTAATAAGAGAAAAATTTATAGCCATAAATGCATATATCAAAAAAGAAGAAAGCCCTAAATTTGAAGAACTAAATGCATACTTGGAGGAATTATTAAAAAACAACAGACTAAACCCAAAGGAAGAAGAAAGAAATAACAAAGATTACAGCAGAACTAAATTAAATTAAAAATAAGAAAGCATTTGAAAAAATAAACAAAACAAAGAAGTGGTTCTTTGAGAAGATCAATAAAATTGACAAACCCTTAGGTAGACTAGCAAAGAAAAAAGAGAGAAGATGCAAATACACAAAATAAGAAATGAGAAAGGGGATATCACCAATGACCCCTACAGAATTAAAGTTTATCATAAGAAGACACTTCAAAAACTTTTTTCCAACAAGAAGGACAATTGAGAGGAAATGGACAAATCCATGAAGCACATAAGAAACCTATATTGATGAAAGAAGAAATTGACAGTCTCAACAAAACAGTCACAAGAAAAAAGATAGAATCAATCATTACAAACCTCCCAGCTAAGAAGTGTCCTAGGCCAGATGACTTCACAGGTGAATTCTACTAAACATTCCAGAAAGAACTAAAAGCCAGTCTTTCTTAAACTCTTCCAAAAAAACTGAAACAGAAGGAACATTGCCTAACTCATTCTATGATGCCAACATTAACATAATACCAAAGACACTACAAGAAATTACAGACCAATCTCTATAATGAACCTAAATGTGAAAATCCTTAACAAAATACTTTCTAATTGTATTCAGCAATGCATTAAACAAATTATACACCATGACCAAGAGGGATTCATTCCTATTATGCAAGGATGGTTCAACATACAAAAATCAATTAATGTAATATGCCACATAAACAGATTGAAGGAAAAAAATCACACGATCGTATCCATAGATGCAGAAAAAGCATTTGACAAAAAACAGCATTCTTTCTTAATAAAAACACTGCAAAAGATTGGAAAAGAAACTGTCTTTTTTTAAAAAAGATTTATTTATTTATTTTTCTCCCCCCCACCCCCACCCCAGTTGTCTGTTCTCTGTGTCTATTTGCTGGGTCTTCTTTGTCCCTTTCTGTTGTTGTCAGTGCCACAGGAATCTGTGTTTCCCTTTGTTGGATCATCTTGTTGTGTTAGCTCTCCGTGTGTGTGGCACCACTTTCTTTTGCACTGGGTGGCTCTCCTTATGGGCTGCACTACTTGTGCATGGGGCTCCCCTATGCAGGGGACACCCCTGCATGGCAGGGCACTCCTTGCACATCAGCACTGTGCATGATCCAGCTCCACATGGGTCAAGGAGGCCTGGGGTTTGAACCATCGGCCTCCCATGTGGTAGACAGATGCCCTAACCACTGGGCCAAGTCCATTGCCAGAGAGAAACTTTCTGAACATGATAAGGGTATATATGAAAAACCCACAGCTAATATCATTTACAATATTGAAATCCTAAAATCTTTCCCTTTATGATCAGGATCAAGACAAGATGCCCACTAACACCCCTTCTATTTAACATTGAATTAGAAGTACTTGGTCCATCACTGACGCAAGAACCATAGATGTAAAAGTCTTCCAAACTGGAAAAGAAGAAGTCAAAATTTCACTATTTGTAGGTGATATGATCCTATACATAGAAAATCCTGAGAAGTCTACAGCAAAGCTTCTAGAACTTATAAATGAGTTCAGTAATGTTGCAGGTTATAAGATCAATGTGCAAAAATCAGTAGTATTTCTGTACACCAATAATGAGCAATCTGAGGAGGAAATCAAGAAACAAATACGATTTACAACAGTAAATTAAAAAAAAATAACTAGGAATAAATTTAAAGATATAAAAGACTTATACTCAGAAAACTACACAACACTGCTTAAGAAAATCATAGAAGACCTAAATAAATGGAAGAATATTCCCTGTCCATGGATAGGAAGGCTAAATATTATTAAGATGTCTATCCTACCAAAACTGGTCTACAGATTCAATGCAATCCAAATTAAAATCAGCACAGCAGTCTTTAATGAAATAGAAAAACTAACATGGCTTTTGTTTGGAAAGTAAAGAGGCCCCAAGGAGCCAAAGACATACTGAAAAAGACAAATGAAATTGTAGGAATCACACTACCTGACTTCAAAACATTCTACAAAGCTACAGTAGTGAAAATGGCATGGTATTGCCACAAGGATAGACATACTGACCAGTGGAACTGAACTGAAAGTTCTGATACAGATCTCCTATACATAGTCATATGATATTTGACAAGGCCACCAAGCCCACTCAACTGGGAGAGTATGGCCTCTTCAACAAATGGAGCCTAAAGAACTGGATATTCATATGTAAAAGATTGAAAGAGGATTATCAACTTGTGCATTATACAAAAATCAACCCAAGATGGATATAAGACCTAAATATAAGAGCCAAGACTATAAGACCTTAGAAAGCAACATAGGGAAACATCTACAGGACCTTGAAATAGGAAACAGCTTTGTGAACTTCACACCCAATGTATGAGCAGCAAAAGAACACTTAGATAAATGGGATTTCTTGAAAATTAAAGCCTTTTGCACCTCAAAGGAGTTTGCCAAGAAAGTGAAAAGAGAGCCTAATCAATGGGAGAAAATATTTGGTAACCATATATCTGATAGGACACTACCTCCTATAGTCTGGTTTATTGGACTTACCCTGGAGAACTCACAGGGAGGTGAAGAAGGTCAAACACCAAACCAGGGAGATAAGAGTGCTTATAACTGCAATCAGGAGAACTACATACATCATCCATGTGGAGGCTAAGCCCCCTCTTGATACAGAGGTGGACTGGACATAACCATCCCAGGGTCCACAGGATGGAGGAATAGAGTATGGATTAGAGTGGACTTACCGGTGTTCTGCTGGGCAACTATTGTGAATAGTAATGGAAGATATTGTAACTTTGATGTGAAGAAAGTGTCCATGGTAGCTGCTGAGGATGGAGAGGGAAGAAGAGATATGATGTGGGATATTTTCAGGATTTGGAATTGTCCTGGGTGGTGCTGCAGGGACAGATGATGGACATTGTGTGTCCTGCAATGGCCCACTGGGTGGCCTGGGAGAGTGTAAACTACAATGTAGACCACTGCCCATGTAGTGTAGCAGTGCTCCCGAATGTATTCTCCAGGTACAGTGAATGTGCCACAATGATGGAAAAGGTTGTGGATGTGGGAGGAATGGGGTGAGGTGGGTGTGGGATATATGGCGACCTCATATTTTTTAAATGTAACATTAAAAGAAAATAAAGAAGAATAAAACAAAACAAAACAAAAAGTCTTCAATGCATTGTAACTGGTAATCTAATAAATGCAACTCAACTGAGTTTAAAATTATCAAAGGATATCACAACCAGAGAAATATTAATAGATTAATATACACACATAATATGTTTCTTTTTGGGATTCAAAATAATGTCATACTTCCATACTCCACCTACTGAATCCCAAAAAGCTATTATAATTTTCCAAAAATCTGGGCATAATTTTAGTGGTAATACTGATTTAAAAATCACATCAAAATCAGTTATAGGAATAGTTTTTCTTGGATCATAATTACCTTTAGGTTTTAGATCTGTGAAGCTCGACAAATTATATGCATCCAATAAACAAATAGGGCACAGATATAGAATAAACATTTGCATTACAACAAGGATAATTTGGGAAGGAAATATGCATCCCAGATCCCTAACAGTTTGAAAACCTGCAGGGCCTACATAAGAAATTGTAAACATACATAAAAAGATAACAGCTGATGATGAAAAATATGATGCAAGAATTTAAAAATACACTAAAAGCACATAACAGCAGATTTCACCAGGTAGAGGAAAGACTTAATGACATAGAAGACAGTACATCTGAAATCACTGTAGAAGTAATAGACAGAAACAAAATCTGAGAGTCATAATAAGATGATGGTTTCTTCTACTCCATGGGGCCTCATGATGGCCCACCCTTTCTACAGGTTTGCCAAGTGGCCATGTTTTTTCTTCCACCCTCATCAAGCATCTGGGTGGTGACTGAGCTCCAGATATCACCCTCCAATAATATTGGGGTGATAATCACTCTTTTCCCAATCTCTGGGGTTCAGTCTCAACACCCTTATTAGAGTGAGGAGATGTCAATATCCTCCCTAATCTCTGGCATACAGGTCCAACCCGCTCAGAGCTGTGGGGTGGACACCTCACTCTCCAAATCTATGAGTAAGAGGTCATAACCCACAGAGCAGGAGGGTAGTGACCCCAATCCCCTGCCTGTAGGGATTAGGCCCGGCAACATCAGAGAAGTGGGGTGGTGACTTAACTCTCCCCAACCACCAGGGAATCTGCAACAAACTCTCTGTAGACTGTTTGTCAAACACTCTGTGAATGGTGGGCTGGAACATCTACTTTCATCAAATTTTGAGGCAGAATCACCCTCTCCATTCCCATAGGTGGTGGTGGGGGAAAGGTTGCCCTTCTCATGGCCTAAGGAAATGTCTTAATTCTAGACCTCAGCTTCCAGTATTCCTCTGAAAGTCATTTTCCTTTCCATCCTTCTCCTCCCTGTCTCCTTTAGTCCAGGCTGACAGTGGTTTTCTTCATACAGATGTCTCAAACACTAGTTGGTTTAGCTTGCAGGAAGTGATAGTATCATTATATTTGTCTTTTTTTTCTTGTTTTGGTTACTATTTGCATGTAAAATCATTCCAACCTTTCACTCACAGCCTCTTTGTGTTCCTCAAAACAATCACAACAGGCAACCTAATCGGAGACGTCTCAAGTGAATTTGATATAATCAAAGGGTATCATACCAAGAGTAATAGATTAGTTTATAAACAATATCTCTATCTTTTAGGGATTCATAAATAATCTCAAACTGCTACAGTGGGTAAAGGAAGATTATTGGTAATATTAGCTAAACAGATAATAGAAATAAAAATAAAATATGACACATATAATCCTATAGAAAAAATGGCAAAAGTAAGTACTGCCTTTATAGTAATAATAGCATTGAATGTTAATGGATTAATCTCTTCAATAAAAAGACAAAATTCAGTTTGGCTGAACATGTATATTCTTTCTACATGAAATTAACCTTAGAATCAGGGACAAAAGAAGGTTGCAAATAAAAGAATGGAAAAGAATATTATATACAATTATTAACCAAAGATGGGCAGGAGTATGTGTACTAATATTGAACAAAATAAACTTTAAATGCAAAACAGTTGTAAGAGACAAAGCAAGCCAATATATACTAATATAATGTGTACTCAACCAAGAAGAAAGAACAACCATAAATATTTATGTACCTAACCAGGGGCCACCAAAATACATGAAGCAATTACTGGGAAAGCTAAGATGAAAAATAGTTGACTCTACAATCATAGCTCAATACACCATTATCACCATTGGACAGAAGCTTAATAAAAAATCAGACACTTTGAAAAATATGTTAGAGAAACTAGACCTGATTTACTTATACACAAGATTATACTGCAAACCAAAATATTATACATTTTTTTGAATACTCATGGATCATTCTCCATGATAGATCGTATGGCTCATAAGACAAAACTTCAGTGAATTTAGGAAGATTGAAATTATACAAAAAAGCTTGTTCTGAACACAATAGAATGCAGCTATAAATCAAAAAAGGATGGAGATCTGAAATAGGCAAACTCTTACATAAGCAGTAGGTCAAGAAGGAAATTAAAGAGAAAGAGTAATTACTTCAAAGAAAGTGAAAATGAAAACAAAACATATCAAAACTAATGGTATGCAGGTAAATCTGTGCTGAAAGGGAAATTTATACCCAAAATGCCGAGATGAGAAAATAAAAATGAGCTAATATCAAGGACCTAACTACACAACTAGAAAAACAAGAAACTAATCACAAAGCAAGAAGAAAAAAGGAAATAACAAAGATTAGAACCCAAATAAATGAAACTGAGAATAAAAAACAAGTAGAGAGAATTAACAAAACAAAAAGCTGGTTCTCTGAGAGGATTAATAAAATTGAAAACACATTTACCTAGACAAACATGAAAAAAAGTGAGAAGATGCAAATAAAGTAAAAAATGAGAGAGTGGATGTCACAACTGATCCCACAGAAATAGAGTATCATACTTGAAAAATTAAATGCCAACAAGATGAACAATTTAGATGAAATGGGCCAATTTCTAGAAACATACAAGCAGCTGACTTTGATAAAAAAAGAAATTTATGAACCCATCAGACAAATCACAAGTAACAAAATAGAATTAATCACCAAAAACGTCCCAAATAAGAAGAGCCTAAGATGAGTTGCCTTCACAGATGAATTCTACCAATCATTTCAGAAAGAACTAATACCAATCCTACTCCAACTCTTCCAAAAAGCTGAAGAGGAGGGAACACTATCTAATTCAATCTATGATGTCAACATCACCCTAATACAAAGCTACATAAAGATGCTACTAGGAAAGAAAACTATAGACCAATCTTTAATGAAATAGATGCAAATATCCTCAAAAAATACTTGCTAATCATATTCAATAACACATCAATTGAATTACGTACCAGGATCAAGTAGATTTTATTCCAGGTAGTTAAGGGTGGTTCAAAAGAATCAATTAATGTAATAAATCATATAATTGATTGCAGAAAAAAAAATCACAAGATCATCTTTATCGATGCAAAAGAGGCATTTACAAGAGACAGCATCCTTTCTTGATAAAAGCACATCAAAAGACAGTTTTAGAAGGAAATTTCCTCGACATATTAAAGGGCATATCATTTAGCATTTCACTTCATACTTAATGGTGAAATGCTGAAGGCTTTCCCTCTAAGATCAAGGATGCCCATTGCCACCTCTCTTATTTAACATTGTATTAAAAGTACTTGTTCAAGCACTCTGGGAAGAAAAAGCAGAAAAGTGAATCCAAATTCACAAAAAAAGTGAATCCAAAGGAAGAAGTAAAATGCTCAGTACTTGCAGATGACATAATTATATACTTAGAAAGTCCCAAAAAATCTACAACAAAGCTTCTGGAACTCAAAAATGAGTTTGGTAATATGGTCAGGAAACAAGATCAACAAACAAAATTCAGTATTATTTCTGTACCCTAATAATGAGCAATCTGAGTAGGAAATCAAGAAGAAAATTCCATTTACAGTAGCAAATAAATAATCATATATCAAAGAATAAACTTAACTCAGGATGTTAAGGACTTGTGTATAGAAAATGACACTACATTGCTAAAGGAAATCAAGATCAAAATAAATGGAAATATATTCCATGTGAATGAATAGGAAGGCTAAATATCAGTATGATGTCTGTCCTATGCAAATGATTTCCACATTCAACACAATCCCAATAAAGTTCCAATAGCACATTTTACTGAACTAGATAAGTCAATTATCAAATTTATTTGGAAGGGTAAGTCACCACCAAATTTGCCAAAGCATGTTAGAAGGAAAAGCAAAACTGGAAGAAACATGCTATCTGACTTAAAGCATACTATAAAGCTATAGTCAAAACTATATGATATTGGCACAGAGACAGACAAAGTGACCAGTGGAACCAAATTGAGAGTTCAGATATAGACCCATACATATATAGCCAACTGATATTCAACAAGGCCACTAAGCCCACTAACTGATTCAGAATGGTGTCATCAAATAATGGTATTTGGAGAATTGGATATTCGTGTCCAAACTAATGGAAAAGAATCAACATCTCATGCCCTATACAAAACTTAACTACATATGTATCAAAGACCCCAATATAAGAAGCAACACTAGACAGCTCCTAGAAGATAATGTATGGAAGCATCTATGTGATCTTTTAGTAGGAAATGGTTTCATACATTTTAAACTGAAATTACAAGCAATGAAAGAAAACATAAATATAAAGGACCTCTTCAAAATGTAAATTATTATACCTCAAAAGAGTTTGTCAAGAAAGTGAAAAGGCAGCCTACTTAATGGGAGAAAATATCCTCAAGAGGGAGGAATGAATAAATATAAGAGAAGAATGCAACCATAAACCAAAGTAGAATTATCATTGTAGTAATGGAAGAACCTGTAACATTGATATAAAGACAGTGCTTACCAGACATCCTGAGAGGAGAGCAAGGGAAAAGTAAGCTGAATATAGGGCCTGCTTGAGGGTATTGGAATTGTTCTGTGTTATCTTGCTATGATTGTTGCAGGCTATTATACATTTTCTCAAAACCTATAAAATTGTACAGTGCAAATTATAAACCATAATGTAAATTATAGACTTTAAATAGTAGCAATGTTTCAATATTTGCTTATCAGTTATAACAAATGTTCTACACTAATGTAAGGTGTTATTAATAAGGAAAAATGTGAAGGGGTAGAAGTAGAATATATGGGAATCCCCTAAACTTTCATGAAACTTTTCTGTAATCTAAAACTTTAAAAAAAAAATTATTAAATGAGAAAAATGGGTAGAGTACTGTTTTTACAGTAATAATATTAAATTGTTAATGGCTTAAAACCCCCAATCAGAATATGCATACTAGTAGAATTGGTTTAAAAAATGAACCATCTATATGTTGTCTACAAGAAACTTATCTTAGATCCAAGGATACAAATACTTTGGAAGAGGAAGACTTGAAAAAGTTATTTCCTGCAACAGTAAACAAAAAATAACAGACAAAATAGACTTTAAATGCAAAGCTGTTATAAGAGCCAAAGAAGGGCTTTAAATATTATTTAAAGGTGCATATATATCTATGCACCTAACCAGAGTGTCAAAATTCATGAGACAATCGCTGACCAAATGAAGAGGTTTCTCTACAATCATAGTGGGAGATTACAATATAATGTTTGTATCAATAAATAGAACATCAAGACAGAATATCACTAAAGATATAGAGAAATTGAGTAATTTGATAAATAAACTACATCTAACAGATATCTACAGAACAATGTACCCCACCCCCAAAACAGTACACACATTATATCAAATACACATGGATTTTTATGTTGGGTAACAAAACTGGGTTCAATAAATTTGAAAATATTGAACTTGCTCAAAGCACTTTCTCTGATGAAGCCAGAAGTCAGTAACTCGTAGAGGACTGGAAAATGCACAGTGGTATGGAGGTTAAACAACACAGTCTTAAATAACAAGTTGGTCAAAGAAATAATTGCAAGAGAAATCATTAAGTATATGAAGATGAATGAAAAGAGGAAGACAACATAGCAAAATTTGTGGGATCTAGGAACGGCAGTGCTGAGAGGAAACTTTACTATGCTAAATGCCTACATTTAAAAAGAAATATATAGATTAAATTAAAGACCTTACAACACACCTGGAGGATTACAAAAAATTAATGGAAGACCAATATCAAAGTAAGCAGAAGAAAAGACATAAAAATTAAAGCAGAAATAAATGAAATTGAGAACAGCAACAACAGTAGAGATGATCAACAAAATCATAGTCGGGTCTTTGAAAGATCAAAGAAACTGACAACTCTTTAGCTAGACTAACAAAAAGACAAGAGAAGATACAAATCAATAAAAACAGAAAGGAGAGATAGGACATTATTACTCGCCCCAAAGAAGTAAAAGACACCTAAAAGGGTACTACAAACAAATGTATGCCAACAAACTATACAGTGAATGTGAAATGGACATGTTCCCAGAGATGCATGAACAACCTACACTGACTCTAGAAGATAATAAATAAGACTTTAAAAAATTCACAAGTAAACAGACTGAAAGTCATAAAAAATATCAAAAAAATAAAAGGCCAATGATCAAATGACCTCAAAGATGAATCCTAGCAAACTTTCAAAGATGATTTTATACAATCTTGCTCTAAGTCTTCTCCCAAAATTCAAATATAGGTAATGCTACCAAACTCAATCTAGGAATCCAACAATCATCCTAATGCCAAAGCCAGATAAAGATATTATGATAAAATAAAATTACATATCCATTTTCCAAATAAACATAGGTGCAAAAATCCTTCCCAATTTATTGCCAATAGAATCCAGCAGCACAATAGAAGTACTGGTCATAGAGATCAAGTGGATTTTATCCCAGGCTTGCAAGGGTGGTTCATCACAAGAAAATCAATCAGTGTAATTGAATACATTAAATAACTGAAGGAGAAAAATCACATGATCCTTTTGATTGAGGCAATAAAGGTATTTGACAAAATATAAGACCATTTCTTTACAGAAAAACACTCCAAAAATAGGAATAGAAAGAAACATCCAATGAGATAAAGTGCATATGTGATTCTGGCTGAAAGTGCTAGTCTATGAAGGTTACCGTCAATTGAATGGAAGCTAGAGGATAATCCAGGGACTATGTAACATATGACTTCAATGGTGAATGATGGTTGTGACTAACAGTACAAATACAATTGTGTTCTTCTATTTCAAGGTGTTAAAATGGACATGCATGTGAAAAATACATCTAATGTAATGTATAGAGTAAAGTTAACAGTTGTTTTGCAATATTTTTCAAAACAAGTAAAGAAGGTACTATAGCAATGCTAAGGTTCAATAAT
Organism: Dasypus novemcinctus; assembly: GCF_030445035.2. Lineage (NCBI taxonomy): Eukaryota > Metazoa > Chordata > Mammalia > Cingulata > Dasypodidae > Dasypus > Dasypus novemcinctus. Next base: position 15,459,417 of record NC_092216.1, read on the forward strand.
GAGGGGCATAAGATGGTGTAGGATTTTTTCTTTTGGAGTAATGAAAACATTCTGATATGGGCTTAGTTAATAATAGGAAAAGTCTGTGATGGTACTGAAAGCCACTGAGTGTACACATGCTTTGGAAGGATTGTACAATACAGGGTACTGTACAAAGCAGTGAACCCTGAGGTTAAGAGTGAAAATATGGAAACAGTCTCCCAAGAACTATAAAAAACATTCAATATGAAAACATGGCACTTATAATAGGATATTTTGTGTGGAACTACACCAAATATAAGCTATGAACTGTAGAGATGGTAATACTTTGAAGCTGTTCTTTAATCATTTGTAACAAAAATGTTACAACAATGTAAGGTGCTTGTGGTGGGGGAAAGGATGAGAATTCTGTAAATTGTATGATTGTTTACTTAACTCACAACTTTTCAAATTAAAAAAAATAGGGAAAAAACCTACAAAATTATTATTTCACCACTTATAGAATAACCATTATTGAAGAAACAGAGAACTCTAGTGCTGGAGAGGATGTGGAGAAAGCTGGAGAGGATGTGAAGAAATAGGAATATTTGTTCTTGCTTGGGATGTACAATGGTGCAGCCTCTGTGGAAGAGTTTGGTAGTTCCTCAGGAAGCTAAATTCAGAACTGCCATATGGTCCAACTTTCTCACTATTAGGATTATATTCAGGAAAACTGAAAGCCATGTAGTGAACTATTAGTACAACAATATTTATAGTGACATTATTCACAAATGCTAAATAATTGAAGGAAACCAAGTGTACATCAACCAATGAATGGGTAAATGAATTCTGGTATAGGCATATGATGGAATACTATTCACCTGTAAGAAGAAATGGAGTCAGGACACCAATGATAATATGGACAAATCTTAAGGACATCATATTGAGTTAAGTAAACCAGACATTAAAGAACAAATGATGTATGGTCTCATTAATATAAATTAAATGCAAGGATTAAAATTGTGGAGTTAAAATCTAGGATATAGGTTACTAGGAGATAAGATAAAGGTTGACATAGATGAGTTGATAATGTATGTAGAATTTTTAATAAGGTTGATTGTAAATGTGTGACAATGGGTAAATGTGCAATGAGTATAACTATCACTGCTGATTTATAAATATGATTGTGATTAAAAGGGTAGTCAAGGGATGTAAATGTCAATTAAAAGAAAACTAGAGAGTAACCTAGGAACTGTCTAACACAGTGAATGCAGTGGTGGATGAGAATTTTGGTTAATAGCGCAAGTCCAAGAATGTTCTTCTATGAAATAGCACACATACATGCCACTATTACAAGTTGTTAAGAATATGGTACTGCATGGAAAAATACAATTAATGTAAGTTATGGACTAGAGTAGCAGTAATATTGTAATATTTTTGCAGCAATGGCAAAAAGGTACTATATCAATGCTGAGTCAACCATAGAGAGCTGTAAGGGAGTATGGAACGGGAATTTTTTTCTAATTGAGTAAGGAAAATGCTCTAAAATTGACTGAGGTAATGACTGAAACAATTCTGTATAATGACACTAGGCACCACTGAGTGCAGACTTTGGATAGGTTATTATAGGTTATTCCAGGCTGGAGGCTGTATAACACAGTGAACCATATGGTTGATGATGAACTTTGGCTAAAAATACATATATGAGAACATTATCACATGAACTAAAACAAATGTATACTACTAAAACATGATGGCAATAATAGGGTGGTTTATGGAAAAAATGCACCACATGTAAGCTATAGGTTATAGTTTGCAGTAATGTTTCGAGGATATTCTTTTGAATTGTAACAAATATTCCACAATAATGCAAGGTGGTGGTGGAGTGGTATGGGAATTCTGTACATTACACATGATGGTACAACTTTTTAGATTTAAAAAAAAGGAAAAATAGTAATCAAAATACCATCATACAAGCAGAGGGAAAGATATATAGTCCATAGGAATAAATTGACTGTTCAGACACCAATCCCTACTTTTATGTCATCTCACTTGGACAAGGTTGGGAAACCCACTCAATTGGTAGAGAGTTGTCCCTTCAACACATAGTACTTGGATATACGTGTACAAAGGAATGAAAAAGAACCCCTTCCTTACACTATATACAAAAATTAAATAAGAATTGTTTGAAGACCCAAAATATAAGAACCAGAACAATCAACCCCGAAGAAGAAAGAATAAGAAAGCTTATTTAGGACCTTGTTTTAGGCAGTGGTTTCTTCAACTAAACATTAAAATGACAAATAAAAGGAAAAATGAATAAATGTGACCTCAACAAAATTTAAAATACATGTGCATCACAGGACTTTATCATAAAAGTAAAAACATAGCTTATTCAATGGGAGAATATATTGGGAAATCACATAGTCCATAAAAATTTAATATCCAGAATATGTAAAAATCCTCAACTTAACAACAGGAAGACAAACAACCCATTTAAAAATGGACGAACTACTTTAACAGACATTTCAAAAAGGAGATGAACAAATTCCAAACTGTATGTAAAAATATGCTCATTATCATTAACTATTAGATCCATGCAAATCAAAAGCACAATGACATACCATTACACACTCACTGAAATAGGTACTATTATTAAAAAATCATAAAATTAGAAATGTAGGAGAGGATTTGGAGAAATTAGGACATTCATTGTTTGTTTGTACGAATATAAAATGGTGCAGCAACTGTGTTAAACAGTGTAGCATTTCCTCAGAAAATTAAGTATGTGATTAATATATCACCTGATGATCCAATTTCTTGTTATATACTCCAAGTAATTAAAACCAAGTAATCGATCAAATGTTAGTAAATTAAAGTTACTGGTAATATTATTGACACAACCAAAAGGTCTACATTACAGATGAATGGATATACAATAAATGATGGATGAACAATACATAGTGTATACCCACAATACAATGTAATTCAGCAATTAAAGGGAATGAAATTCTGAAGCCTGTTAGCATATGCGTGAGCCTTCAAGACATCAAGTTGAATTAAGATTGGCACAAAAAGACATTGTTGTGTGATACTGAGTTATGAAAAACATAGAACAAATTTCAAAGAGAAAATGTTAGATTGAAGGTGGAAAAGCCTAAGGAAGAGGGGGTTACTATTGAATAGATGCAGAATTTCTCTTTGAGGAGATAAAAATGTTGTTTTACTGGATATTGATAATTGTACCAAAGCAATAAATGTGCTATCTGTCCTGCAGCCAGAAATCCCTTGCCACAGGCAGCCACTGGAATGTCCTACAAATACTCCATATGCAACACAACTTCTGGGACAGCAAGTCCTTCAAATTTGGTCCCATTATGTGCATGAGGGCTACTTTGCTCCATCTGGAACAAGGATCCTAATGGGAATACTGGCTGTTTTCTTGCCAAAATGGTTATGGGATGAGAACTTGCCAACCAGGCCATCAGTCTTACTGCTCATAAATGGTCTTTCTTTTGATTCAGTACTCAACCTGTTACAGAAATTCTTTATTTTCTGGGGTTTTGAAAAACATGTTTCTTCTACTCTAGGTTGTTTAAAGCTTCAATGGGGAGATGGAATCCTCAAGTTTCTTACTTTGCAATTTTGACTCAGGCAGAGCCTACTTCATTCTTTGCATGTGTCTAATTTAGATTGGTAGCACCATTTATAGAAAAGACTGTTATTCCCAATTAAATGACTTGACAACCTTCTTGAAAATCAATTATCCATAAGCACATTGATTTTTTTCCTGTAGTTTCAATTCAATTTTATTGAACTATATCACTATTCTTATGTATTTTCTAATCTCCTTTGGGATTTATTCTAGGTTCATTGCTTTAATGTGTTAATTTTTACATATTGTTGAATTTTTCAGTTTCCTTGCTATTGATTTTCAAAGGTTTTCCATTGTAGTTGTAAATATACCTAGTATAATGATTTACATTTTTTAAAAATTGAGATGTGTATGGAATAATAGATGGCTTAGCCTAGAGAGCATTCCAGGTAAACTTGAGAAGAATGAGAATATGCTGGTGTTCAGTGGTATGTTCTATAAATGTCTTTTATGTCTACTTGGGATATTCAAGTCTTTTATTTCCTTGCTGATTTGCTATCTAATATTTTTATACATTCAGTAAAGTCAATATCAAGCTGGCTAACCTTTCTGATTGAGTTATAATTGCCAATTTCTCATCAGAAATGGAGGAATCCAGAAACAGTAGGATAACATATTTAAAGAGCTGAAAGAAAAATAAAATGTGAACCAAGAATTCTACAACTGGCAAAACTATCTTCCACAACTAAAGGACAAAATAACATATTCCCCTAAACTATAAAAAATATCAGATTTGGGAAGTTTTCAGTCATTATTTCCTCCCACACCCTTCTGTCCCCTTTCCCTGGTTATCAGAGGGGTTGCCCTTATGCACACCTGAGCAGAGTCCCAGAGACAGATAAAGTAGATACAACCCCAGGTTTTGGTTCTTCTCAGGGATACAGAGACCCACAGGTTCTATGGTCATGCAGATGGAGTTCAGTGCCATGTCAGTTGGCTCCACTTTGGAGTTTGTGTTTCTGGGTAATGGAGCTGGATTCAGATGTGTTCTTTTTTGACAAGCCTCTCTTGTTACTTTTACTGGAACTGTAGTTGGTGCTGGGGTTTAATATATACCCAGGCGACCTGACTCTCTGGACTGACCATGTGATAGCCAGGCCCTGAGTCTCAACAGACTTGCAACCCCTACACTGTGGTTTATTGGACTTACCCCACTCTGCTAACATGAGGTGAAGAAGGTTAACCACCACCCCCAGGGAGCCAAGAGTGCCTACAACTGAAAGCAGGAGAATTTCATGTTGGAGAGTGTGGGCTATGGTGTGAACCATTGACCCTGAGGTGCAGTGGTGTTCAGAGATGTATTCACCAAATGCAATGAATGTCTCATGATGATGGAGGAGGTTGTTGTTATGGGGGAAGGAGTGGGGTGAGGGGGTGTGGGGTATATGGGGACCTCATTTTTAAAAAAAAATCTAAAAAAAAAACCAAAATGTGATTAAAACATAAACCATTGTTAAAATAACATCTCATTAAACTCTTCCAGTTTATACAGTTTTCCAATATAACTGATCAACAAGAACAGGTGATTAGCTAAGGAATCTTTAATCTGTGCCTGTGCTAGTGTTTTTTCCTCTCTTACTTAAACTTTCCTTCTAGAGTAGTGGACAGAGGCCTTTGCCACAAATTCTGCCTCAGTTGCCATCCACAGGTCTTCTGACAAGGGCTATCATCAGGCAATCCCCCTTTTCCTTTTTAAGTGCAGCTGCTCTGATATCTGCTGTAGTACAGCCAGTATGACTGCCATAGTTTTTTGGGTGTCCCCATGTTCTCTTTACAGTCCCTATTCATCCTGGAGGATAGCCATTCCTCCTCACACGGGTGGTATAGACAAACCTCGAATTTCCCTTATGGATTCTCCTTTCCCTAAGCTCATGCCTATTGCTGCTGGTGTTCCTTTGGTCTCCTGGCTGACTCACCAATTTTTGCTATCCAATTTGTGAAGGGTTTGAGTTTGTGTGGCTTTTTAGAACAAAGAACACACCAGGTACAGAAGCAGATGGAAGTTTAAATGTTACTTAAGAAGAGGAGAGATTCTTTGATGGAAGCTGGACAAAGAATGAATGAAGAGAGCACTCTGCAGAGGTGAGAAAATGAGGTGATATAATAGGGGGTTTAAAAACAAGGATATTTCATAGGGTATAAGAACATATTTCTTACTTGGATCACATGAAACATACACATGGTATTTGTGTATGTTTTTGTGTGTGTGCATTTTTGGAGTTCCTGGCATGTTTATTGATTTTCTTTTTAAAAACATACTTAGATTTTTAAAAATGTTACATTAAAAAAGATAAGAACTTCCCTTATACCCCAATCCTACCCAACTGAACTCTTCCTACATCAACACCCTTTTTCATCAGGGTCTTGCTTCTCTCTGGGTTCAAGGTTCCTTTCTTCCTCTTGGGCTCAGCATTCCTCTCTTCTTTGACCTGGCTGCTCTTTCCTCTGTGAGCTTACTTCCCAGGGCTCCAACTTAAGGCTTCGGCATCAAACTTCAACATCAAAAACCCTCACATAAAAAGATCCAACTCTGTCCTTTGCCATGCCTTTTATCTGTTGGTGGGGACTCAGTGACCTGTTGCATGGCCCAATCAAAGCCTTAATCATACCTCAATCATGGCCAGGTACAGATCAGGTTACAAGCATAATCCAATATTTCTTTTTGTAATTCATCAATTAAATCAAACTCCTACATATATACAATATAGGGAACACCCATATACCCAATATCAAACTTTTCTTCCTCACTCAGCAATGATCTTTTTTTACATGTGGGTGTTATATTTGTTACAACTGGTGTACAGATTTTAAAACATAGCTATAGCATGGTTCCATTTTGGTTTACAGTATGGTTTATATTTTAGACTGTACAATTTTAAAATTTGGGGGACATTATGGTTTACATTTTAGACTATATGCTTTTGTAATTTTTTTGTGAAATTTAACATGGCTTGTATCAATCATTGCATGATTTTGTGGAACACTTTCATTGCTCTCCAGTTACCCCTTCTTCCAACTATTCTATTCCCCTCTCCCTCCCTTCAGGTACTACAGTGAAAACAAAGCTTCACTGCTTCAAAGGCCAGATTCATAGATACTTGCAGCAATGCTGAGGGCTTGACACACTGGTCCTCCTCCCTAACTGGAAGCCATCAATGCTTTCAAGAGATACCCTTCCTTTTATCTGAGAACATCAGGCCCTCCCAGGATGAGGGTACAATACCTTTCTGCTCCTTGTATGGATCTCCACCCAATGAAAGAACATACTATGACATGATGGGCACTCACAAACTCCCTAGAAGCCTGCCCCAGGAGCAGACTATACCAGATGCCCCATCAAACACCTTAAAAAGGTAATCATTTCTTATTATATTTTCTAAAGAGTTTTCCCAATGTTACAGTTTCAATCACATACCTGGCAATCTCTCATGTTCACCTGATCGCCCCAAATGCATGTCCAGTTCCATGGACCATCTGACCCATCCTCCCAACCCTAACCTCCCTTATGCCTGTAAAGCCCCACCAAATATTATCCCTGTACACCCTTCTTATCCCTTCTCTTCTCAACTACTTAACTCCATTTTATCATAGATTTCACCCATGTAGACATCAGCTCCTATCCTTCCTCTTCCCCCCCAAATTCCTGTAAACCTGTCATCCAGTTTCTATCTCTCTGAGACAGTTTGATTTGCTAAATTCATATCAGAGATCATGCAGTATTTGTCCTTCAATACCTGGCTTACTTCACTCAACATAAATTCCTCAAGATTCATCCATGTTATCCCGTGTGATTATAGAATTCCTTCCTAAAACTGAGTAGTATTCCATAGTAAGTACACACCATATTTTGTTTATCCATGATCTGTTGATGGGCATTTGGATCAATTCCAAATTCTGGTAATAGTGAATAACGCTGCTATGAATATTGATGTGCCTATATCTGTTTTTGTCCTTGTTTTCAGTTCTTCTGGATATATAACCAGCAGCGGAATTGCTGGATTATATGGCAAATCTACAGCTAGTTTTTTTTAACAACCACCAAATGTCCTTCAGAATGCTGGGTCCTTCTGCATTCCTACCAGCAGTGAATGAGGGTTCCCATTCCTCCACATGCTCTCCAGCACTTTTGTTTTACATTGTTTTAATAACCATCAGTCTAGTGAGTGTAATATGGTATCTCATTGTAGTTTTGATTTGCATTTCCCTAATAGCTAGTGGTGTTGAGCTTCTTTTTATGTACTTTTTAGTCACTTTCTTCTTCGGAGAAGCATCTGTTCAAATCTCTTGTCCATTTTTAAATGGGTTGTTTGACTTTTTATCTTCAAGATAAAGGTTTTCTTTATATATGCTGGATATTAATCTCCTATGAGATATATGGCTACCAAATATTTTCTCCCATTGTGTTGGCTCTCTTTTCACTTTCTTGATAAACACCTCTGAGGTGTAAAAGGTTTTAATTTAGAGGTGGTACCTTTATCTATTTTTTATTTTGCAACTCATACTTTGGGCGTGAAGTTCATGAAGGCATTTCAATTACAAGGTCAAGTAGATGCTTCCCTACCTTGTTTTCCAAGGTCTTTATGGTCTTGGCTCTTATATTTAGGTCTTTAATCCATCCTGATTTGATTTTTGTATACTATGCAAGTTGGTAATCCTCTTTCATTCTTTGTATATGGATATCTAGTTCTCCAAGCACCATTTGTTGAAGAAGCCATTCTCCCAGTTGAGTGGGCTTGGTGGTCTTGCCAAATATCAGATGACTGTATATGCAAGGACCTATGTTAGAACTCTCAATTCAGTTCCATGGGCTGAAGGAATGTCTACCCCTGTGCCAATACCATGCTGTTTTGACCACTTTAGCTTTGTAGCATGTTTTAAAGTCAGGTAGTGGGATTACTCCAATTTCATTTTTCTTTTTCATATGTCTTTGGCTATATAGGACCTCTTTCTTTTCCAATTAAATTTCATATTTAATTTTTCTAGTTCATTAAAAAATGCTGCATTACTCTTGTATTCGGGGGTGGCAGACTTTGCCCAGTGGTTAGAGCGTCTGTTTACCACACAGGAGGTCTGCGGTTCAAACCCTGGGCCTCCTTGATCTGTGTGGAACTGGCCCATATGCAGTGTTGATGTGCACAAGGTGTGCCATGACATGCAGGGGTGTCCCCCACATAGGACACCTTGGAGCCCCAAGTGCAAGGAGTGTGCTCCATAAGGAGAGCCACCCAGAGTGAAAGAAAGTGCAGCCTGCCCAGGATTGGCACTGCATACATGGAGTGCTGACACAACAAGATGATGCAACAAAAAGAAACACAGATTCCCATGCCACTGACAACAACAGAAGTGGACAAAGAAGATGCAGCAAATAGACACAGAGAACAAACAACCGGGGTGGCGAGGAAGGGGAGAGAAACAAATAAATAAATAAATCTTTTTCAAAAATCTTGTATTGGGGTTGCATTAAACCTGTAGATCAGTTTTGGTAGGATAGACATCTTAATGATATTTAGTCTTCCTATCCATGAATAGGGAATATTCTTCCATTTATATAGGTCTTTGATTTACTTTAACAGTGTTGTATAGTTTTCTGTGTATAAGCCTTTTACAACTTTAAGTAAATATACTCCTAAGTATTTGATATTTTAATTTACTATTGTAAATGGTATTTTTTCTTGATTGTTGGAGATTTGGACCCAAAGGTTATCGGGAATGAAAGAAAGAGAAAGGGAGAAGGAAACAAAGAGAAAGAACGAAAGAGCTGGGATCAGGGGGCCTGAGAGTAATGACTCCTCAGACAACTTTATTTTTCACAAAGGGCTCTATATATACCTCAGTCCACATGGGTAGAAGTAGCAACATGCAGTTAACCATCAACATTACTCATAGTCTAAGGAATTTAAAAAATCTTATCTCAAGGTACAAAGTTTAAGTGTTTTATTTACTACACAAATGTTATCTGCTCATCTTTTCTTTCAGCCTTTCACAGCTTCATCCTGTTTGCTGGGAACTCTTAATTACCACATTCCCTAGATTGCAAGTGTAGCCATGGAGACAGTATGTCTCTCCTTGAGAGGCCACTGTGTCTCAGTTTCCAACATCTCCCCCTTTTTGTTTTTGTTGAGGTGATGGTGCCTGACTTAGGTTGTCCTTCTCTGAGAGTCTTACCCATCATTGACTACCAGCCAAGCTCTTTGACTTGGGGAAATTATTGAAGTGTTTTTGCTAGCACCAGACTATTCGCATGTCCCATGGCTGTTACGCTTTGCAATTTTCTTCAAAACACTGTCCAGCACAGGCGAGAATCATGAGCAACAGAACAAATATGATTAACCCTATTCCTAAAGCTGACCGGAAATGCTGTGATTTCCACCAATTAGCGGGGTTAAATTTTGTAATATGTGAAATCATATCTGAGAAAATATCCTTATCATTGGCTACATGAATTTGATTTTGAGACATTTCTAATATTTTTCCTTGTAATTCTATTATTTCCAGAGAGATATTACTTTTATGGCCTAATAAATGATTCTTAATTTTTTCCATTCTATATCAGATGTATTATATGCAAGTGGAGTTATACAGAAATTACTTTCATTCCAATCAATTTCAATCCCCTTAAGTTTAAATTATGCAATTGATCTCCAATATGCAAAACAGCCAATTCTAAATCGTTAGTCTGATTATTTAACTGTTCATCAATGTGCTCTTGGCAATGCCACAAATCACTAGCATTTTTATGTCAATCATGTATGTTCTGTTGAGTCTGAACAGTCTCATGCAAGGCGACAGCAGTGGTGGCAGCAGCTGTGATGATTCCAATTAGTCCTATTATACTAATTATTAGGAGTCCAATACATCTTTTTGTTCATTTTATGATTTCTTGCACTATATGGAGCAGTTGCTGACTTTCAAGTGATGACTGCCATATTCAGTTCATTTGGACAGGAATCCATATACCTCATTGTCTTCCAGCTATTGTGACAGTGTCTCCATCCTGCAACACATTGTCTGACAGACATGTATACAAGGCATCATTCTTATAATACAAGGCATTATCTTTTATGGTTACTTTTCCAGTAATGAATATGAAAGGATCCCTGACACATGCTTTCAATTGATAGGTTTGCTTTAATTGTAGATATTGACCTGTTTGATTGTAATTACCAATCCACTCATAAGTAGGGGCAATTCCAAGAAATACTTTCCACAAGTTTTTATGTATATTAAGATTATAGGTGTCATTAATCCAAGGGGTTTGTAACCATTTCCCTTTACATTTCCAAATAATAAAATTGTTAGTATATACCACATGTTCGCCCAAGAATAGAGGTTTTGAAAAAGGATATTGCATATTACTAACTCATTGACCCTTGTTGTTAAGTCCATACCATATAAATCTGCCATTATATTTTTTGGGGGTCTCCATAGGAGCACTTTCCCACACTATTCCATAGAAGTCATTAAAGATGACAGATCTTCTTTCTATATGGCATTCCTGACATCCCTTTTTCTTTTCAGGTTTTTGAGGTGGACAAATATAATTTGGTTTTTAGTTACTGAAGAATTATATGAAGGAAACAAAGTTATTAATAATTTTATACCATTATTTTTCATGATAACCATAGTCTGATTTTTTGTTTGCATGCAAGGGGGACCTTTTCCAATACATAATGGTTTATGATCAAAAGGAAGGATAAGATTATATATTTCTTTCCCTTCTTCATCAGGTTTTAAGGGTAGTCTGTCATCTATAGGCCCAGAAAACACATGTGTTTTATTCAAAAATATAGGAAATGATGGGTCTCTCCATGTTAAAGCACATACTAGAGGTGGGTTAGGAATATATGCCCAATAAGTGTGATTTTCACCTGCATGACCCAGAGTTACCATTAACTGACCAGAAGAGGAGAAATCATTGTCAAAATTCTTTCTTCTCTATCCACAGTTTAATCCATTGAGCTGGCAGCCAAATTCATTCCCCATCTTCTGTAATGACAAGCGCATATCCTCAGCCCCATACTTTAACCTTTCCCTTTTGCCAAGTGTTAATTTGTACATCTTTCCAATATATTGGCTGATATTATCTGAGTCACACAATACCTTTTCTTTATTCTTATTCAATGCATGATGCCATTCAGCAGGTGTTATTGAATCATATACATTAAGGAAATTTAAAGTGAATAAAGCTTTTGCCAATTGGTCCTTTGGTACTATAATGCCATCATCTCCCCCTTTTTGTTTTAATAACATTTGCTTAAGGGTATGATGTGACCACTCAACTATGGTTTGACCTGTACGATTATAAGGAATTCCTGTGACATGAGCAATGAAATATTTAGAGCAAAATGTTGCAAACTGTTTGCCAGAATAAGCTGGGCCATTATCAGTTTTATTTTCTGCAGGGCATCGCATAACTGCAAATGCAGACCACAAATGTGAATGAACATGACAAAACCTTTCCCCACTGTGCGCTGTAGCCCCGACAAAGTGAGAAAAAGTATCAATACAAACATGAACGTATTGCAATTTACCAAAAGTTGGAACATATGTGACATCCATTCGCCAGATCTGATTTGGAGCCAGCTCTCAGGGATTACTGCCTTTAGCAAATGGTGCTGACATGAGAGGGCCACAGGTAGAACGATGTTTTATAATATCTTGTGCTTGTAATTTTGTTAAAGATGGAAATTTATGTCACAACCCCTTCGTACTGATATGAATTAGAGCATGATATTTGGCAGCATCCGTATAGACCCTACCAGAATATCTCTTGTGCATTATGTGTGGATAAGGGGCCAGGTAAAGTAGAATGTGATCAAATATGGGTAATGTACAGAGAATTTACTCATTGATGAATGAGTGCCTGCAATTGCTTGCAGTAACATTTGAGAAAGCTCATCAGTTACAGATATATTAGCAGTTTCAATTTGAGCAACAGTTAAGCAAACATACTCAGAGTCAGAAATAATTTTGAGAGGCTATTTAAAAGTTTTTAGGACCATTAGAACAGCTAATAATTCTGTACGTTGTGCAGAAGTATGCGGTGTTTGCCAAACCTTTTCTGTAAAAGGAGTGACATAAGCCACTTTACCATTGCTGCTACCATCTGTGAAAATGGTAAGTGCACTTTCAATTGGAAATGACTTATTTTTGGTAAAATCCAAGTTGTTCTTCATAAGAATGTTAACAGCTTAGAAGTGGGGTAATGATTATCAATAATTACCTGAAAATTGCTAATAGCAACTTGCCAGTGTGTATTTGTAGCATAAAGATGTTTAATTTCATCATTAGACAGACTACATATTTTTCAGTCAGGATCAGTCCCTTTAAGTTACATGAGTCATAATTGTCCTTTAGCAATAATAGAAATAAGTTTTTATAAATATGTTTGCAATCTTTTTTGTTTATTATTGGGGATAAATACCCATTCTAATATGCCATCTTGCCAGAACAGGGCAGTAGGAGATTGTGGGGTAGAAACAATCACCAAGTCTATGGTTTTGTCAGTCTATTTGAGTCTATTTGAGTCAATTGTCCCTGTGAAATTCATTCTTCAATGAGATTTAATTCCTTTTCTGCCTCTGAGGATAATTTCCTCAGGCTTAAGTGGGCAGGCTCTCCTTCTAAAGGTTGAAATAGGTGCTGCAACATGTAGTTAGGAATGCCTAGAGTAGGACAAATCCAATTAATATCCCCCAGAAGTTTTTGAAAGTCATTTAAGGTTTTTAATTTATCACATCTCAATTCTATTTTCTGTGGGCATATGCATCCATTTGCCAACTGCAAAGCTAGATAACAATAGGGGGCATGATGCTGAACTTTTTCAGGCACAATCTGTAACCCATACTCAGGAAACACCTTTCCAGCATACTGAAACAATTGCTGTAACTTGTCATCTGAAGAATGTGCAAATAATATATCATCGATGTAATGAATAATCATAGCTTTGGAAGACTTTTTCTTAGACCCTGTAGAGGCTGATGAATGAATAATTGACACATAGTAGGACTGTTCATCATGCCCTGAGGCAGCACACACCACTGATATCTCTGCATAGGGAATTGATTATTTATAGCAGGAGCAGAAAATGCACATTTCTCTTTATCAGAAGGATGCAAAGGAATAGTAAAGAAACAATCTTTCAAATCTATAATAATCAAAGACTAATTCTTAGGAATCATAGAGGGCTGTGGAACCCCTGGTTGCAGTGTCCCCATAGGTCTCATAACCTTATTAACTCCTCTTAAATCAGTTACCATTTGCCATTTTCCAGATTTCTTTTTTACTACAAACACTGGAAAATTCCAAGGACTATTTGCTGGCTCAATATGTTTCTGAGATAATTGTTCTTTTTACTAAACTATGAAGGGCATTGAGTTTTTCCACAGGTAGGGGCCATTGATCAACCCACACTGGTGTTTCTGTAAGCCAGGTTACGGGAATAGTAATGCCCTTTATTGCAATGGCACCTATGTTAAATTTTGCATCTCTGAATCCTCTCTCAGTGTAACAGAGCCAAGTCCTCTATGCAGGCAGTTGTCTTTTTTATCTATAAAAGGATTAGTACTGGGATTAGGCATAAAGCCAAGAGATTCTCCTCCACCTTTTGGCTCAGTATTTAGTTCTTTCAAAAGGCCCTCCATTTTCTTTTTGTCTATGGGTTTTGAAAATAGAATAATTTCTTCTTCCTCATCTTCATCTTATTGTAAAGGATCTAAGGTGGCAACAATTTGCTGGCACAAAGTCCTCGCAGATAAAGGGATGGATTCCCCTTTCTGGTATGCTCTTCTTAAAGCCTTTGTTACACATTTCCACTGTTTTAAAGTTAAGACACTATGTCCCAAGGCTGAAACCAACCACAATGCTTTTGTATTAAAGCAAAAATTCTTTTAATTCACAACCTTTTACAGGCACCCCACTAGCTTTCAATAAGTTTTATAACACTTGAGAATGTTCTTCCACACATTCAGCTTGATTACCCATTACCCTGATAACTTCATGGAAAATGTTACTTACTTAAAGGAAGACTCGAGTCACTCTGCTTTGGACATTACATGACCCTCGATGAGGTCTTTTCTGTGGTTCTGGTACTGATTTGGAAGACTAGCTAACTTCCTTGGGCCCCATGTTGGGTGCCAGATGTTGGAGATTTGGACCTGAAGAGTATCGGGAATGAAAGAAAGAGAAAAGGGAGAAGGAAACAAAGAGAAACAGAGAGCTGGGATCAGGGGGTCTGTGAGTAATGACTCCTCAGACAACTTTATTGTTCACAAGGGGCTCTATATATACCCCAGTCCACATGGGTAGAAGCAGGAACATGCAGTTAACCATCAACATTACTCATAGTCTAAGGAATTTAAAAAAATCTTATCTCAAGGTACAAAGTTTAAGTGTTTTATTTACTACACAAATGTTATCTGCTCATCTTTTCTTTCAGTCTTTCACAGCTTCAACCTGTTTACTGGGAACTCTTAATTACCACATTCCTTAGATTGCAAGTGTAGTCATGGAGACAGCATGTCTCTTCTTGAGAGGCCACTGTGCCTCAGTTTCCAACACTTGATTTCTTCATCAGGTTGCTCATTATTGGTGTACAGAAATAGAACTGATATTTGTGTATTGATCTTATAATCTGTGACTTTACTGAATTTGTTTATATGTTCTAATAGCGTGGTTACAGATTTTGCAGGACTTTCTATGTAGGATGATCTCTTCTGCAAATAGTTTAATTTTGAATTCTTCCTTTCCAATTAGGATGTGTTTTGTATTTGTTACTTTCCTCAGGTCATGAGCAAGTACTTCTAACACAATGTTAAACAATAGGGGTGATAGTGGGCATCCCTGTTCTTTGTTCTTGTTCCTAATCTTAAAGGAAAGATTTTAGGATTTCACTATTGATGATATTAGATGGGGTTTTTTCATATATACCCTTTATTATGTTCAAAAATTCCCTTCTATTCCTATTTTTTGCAGTGTTTTTATTAAGAAAGTGTGCTGTATTTTATCAAATGCCTTTTCTGCATCTATCAATATGATCATGTGATTTTCCCCCTTGATCAGTTTGTGTGGTGTATTACATTGAATGATTTTTTTATGTTGAACTTTTCTTGCATACCAGGGATGAAACCCAGTTAGTCATGGTGTATAATTCATTTGGAGTGTTGTTGTATATGATTGGTAAGTATTTTGTTGAGGATTTTCACATCAAGGTTCATTAGAGAGATTGGTCTGCAATTTTCCATTCTTGTGGTGTCTTTGTTTGGTTTTGGCATTAGGTTAATGTTAAATGCATTAGGCAAATGTTCCTTCTAGTTTGATTTTTTTGAAAGAGTTTAAACAAGATTAGTATTAGTTCTGTCTTGAATGTTTGGCAGAATTCACCTGTGAACCCATCTGGTCCAGAACTCTTCTTTTTTTTTGGGTGGTTTATAATGATTAATTCTAGCTCTACACTTGAGATTTGTTTGTTGAGATCATCGATTTCTTTATGGCTATGATTTTCACTCTCTATATAGCTTTTGTTGCATCCCTTAAGTATTGATATGTTGTGTTGTCATTTTCACTGGTTTCAAGGTAGTTACTGATATGTTTTGGGACTCCTTGCCACACTGTTTGTCTAAGAGTGTGTTGTTTAATTTCCACCTTTGTGCCTAATCTGGTTCTCTGGTCCTTGCAAACTTCCACTTCATTCCACTGTTGTCAGAGAAATTATTTTTTGTGATTTCAATCAATCTGAATTCATTGAGACTTTCTCTGTGGCCTAGCATGTGATCTATCTTGGAGAATGATCTATGTACACTTGAGAAGCATATATACCCTGCTGCATCTGGGTGTAATGTTGTGTATATATATCCATTAGATCCGGATCCTGTAATACATTGTTCCAAGTCTTTGTTTCTTTATTGCTTCTCTGTTGAGATGTTCTGCCCAATGGTCATCATGGTGTAGGAAAGTCTGCCAATATAATTTTAGAGGCATCTATTCCTTCACTTAGTTTTTCCAGTGTAGGCTAAATGTATTTGGAAGCACCATCCTTAGGAGCATAAATATTTATGATTATTCTTTCCTCTTGAAAGATAACCCATTTTAGTAAAACGTAATGTCCATGGTTGTCTCTCACAATAATTTTGCCTTTAAAGTCTATTTTGTCCAATATTAATATAGCCACTCTTTTTTTTTTTTTTTTGGTTATTGTTTGCATGTAAGAATGTTTTCCAGCCATTCAATTTCAACCTTCTTGAATCCCTGGGTCAAAGAGGGGTTTCTTGTAGACAGCATATTTCTTGTAGACAGCATATTTCCTTATCCATTCAGCCAATCTGTGTCTCTTGACAAGTAGGTTTAATCCATTAAAATTCATTGTTATGACTCACAAGGAATTAATTACATTTGCCATATTTTCTTTGGATTTGTGCAGGTCCCAGTTGTTTTTATTTCTTATTTTGTCTTTTCAGTTGTTCTTACTCTCTCCTCCAACTCTCCTGTCTTGTCTTTCCTCCTGCTGAACTCCTTTTCATATTTCTTGAAGGGCAGGTTTCTTATTGGCATAATCTTTTAGTTTCTGTTTATCTGTAAATATTTTGAACTCTCCATCATTTTTGATTGCCAACTTTGCTGGATAGAGTATTCTTCGCTGGAATTCTTTTTTTCTTTTAGAACCTTGACTATGCCATACCACTGCCTTCTTGCCTCCATGATTTCAGATGAGAAATCAACACAATCTTATTGAGCTTCCCTTGTATGTGATGATTCTCTTTTCTCTTGCCATCTTCACTATTTTCTCTTTGTCATGTGTAATGGATAATTTGACAAGTATATGTCTCGGGGTAAGCCTGTTGGGGTTTATGCTCTTTGGGGTACTTTGCACTTCCTGGACATGTACATCCCTCTCTCTCAATAGGTTTTGGACATTTTCAGCCATCATTTCCTCCAACGCCCCTTCTGTCCCCTTTATCCTCTCTTCTCTTTCTGGGATGCCTACAATGCCTATTTTTCTGTTTTTGCATTGTCATTCAGATCCCTGACTCCTTGCTGGATTTCTTCTATCTTTTTGTCAATCAATTCTTTTACCTCTTTATTTTCAGATATGCTGTCTTTCATATCACTGATTCTTTTCTCTGCATCTTCAAATGTGCCATTTTTTGCTGAGGGTGTATTTCTTCTTATTATTATTATTTTTTGGATTGTGCCATTTAACACCATCATAGCCATTATATTTTTGTGTATGTTAATTTTTTCTGTTTGCTGCCTAAGTGCTTTCTTAATATCCTTAATCTCTTCCTTCACTTCATTAAGTTGGTCCAAGATTTTGTATGGAGAACTTTGATTGGATGTTTGATGTTCTCTTCCTCTTCCTGGTTTTTAGTTTGTTCATTGGATTGGGCTATGTCTTCATGATTATTGGTATGGCTTGTAATTTTTTTTTACTGTCTGGTCATTATTTTATATTGATGAGTTTGCTCCATTGGTTAGCTTCTCATTCTTGCCTTGAGATTTATTTAGGTGCAGTTTGTGTGTGTGTGTGTGTTAAGTCTTCTCTTTGAAACTTTTTAAATTTTTGTTCTATTTCTTTGTTGTTGTCTAAGTTCCCTTGAAGGATAATTATTATGACCAGGGGAAAAAAAGAGGTAAGAAAAGAAAAGTATAAAAAAAATCAGTATTGGTAGTATATGCTAGAGAAGAACAATGTTAATACCTAAGAGAATGAATATTAAACACATGTAAGCTGTGTAGAGTTATAACAATGAATAGTGGAGCATTTACAATGAGATGGGAACCTGAATATGGAGAAGAATATGGTATGATTTAAAAGGACAGTGTGAATAGGAGAGAGGGAATGAGAAATGAAAGGACAATGACATAGAAAGTTAATAAAAGATAGAAAACAGAATAGAGGTGTTAGAAATAAAAAGTCAGAAAAATTGCGGGGCAAACCAAGAGAGGTGGAATGTAAGACCAACAACAGAAGAAGGAAGACAGAAAAATGTAAAGGAAATGGGATAGTGTTGGTAGTCAAAAACAGCACATACAGAAAAGAGAAAATCAGGGATGATGATGTCAAGCAAGGAATAAACACTGCTTGCAGCACCTAATAGAAAAAAAAAAAAGAATAGGGCTGTGCAAGGACAAGGAAACAAACAAACAAATGAAAAACCCAGACAAGCCCTAAAGCACAGAGTCCTCTTTACAATTGTACAAACTGCTTAGGAATCTGCCCCTCCCCATTTTTCCCTTCATCACTACTCTCTCTCCCAGGGCAGCAGGAAGACCAGATGAGGTCACTCCCCCAAGATTCAAATGGGACCCTGGTGAACCAATTCACAACTGAAAATAAAAACTCTTGGTCTCTTGGAGAGCTAGCATCCACACCTTGAGGGGAACCCTAAATATGCTCTTGGAAGGCTACTAAGCATGTCCTTCTCTCTCCCTCCCTTAGGTGTGTTTCACAGGACTAGGTAATTGTCTGACTCCACCTTCTCCCATACCAATTTTCTCTATCACAGGGCATTTAGGCAAACTGGGCTGCCTCAGGAGATTCTCCTCTTCTCTCTTCCTAGCCTCTCCCCAAGCCAGCTGGCATGCTTCTCAAAGCTAAAAATGGTGGGATGAGACAATTACATCCACACTCCTTAGGTGCCACTACACCCCTCACCGGAAACCTCCCACTTTTGGAGTTTGTCCAAGACCATTGAGCTCACGAATGCCATAGTTTTGGAAGCTCTTGGTTCAGGAAATAAGGGTTCAGGGAATTTGGATTCAGGAATGCAGGATATGGGGAAAGTGAGGTTCAGGGAATGTGGATTTGGTGATCATGGGTTTGGGGAACAAGGGTCTTGGGAATGCCACCGTGTGACCAGCAGTGTTCAGGGAGTGCTGTGGCTAGCTGCCCTAGGAGAAGGGTGTTGCTTTCCTACAGCTTTCAGAAAAAGTGCCAGACCATCCCCTGCCCCAGTTTTGCCTTGAGCAAGCCCTCCTTTTGTCACACTCTCTCCAGGCTGATGTCCAGAAACCTGCTGTGTGTATTCCCAAACAGGTCACTTGTCCAGGATTCTGTCCCCATTCATCTGGTTTTTTTGCAGGCAGTGACAAGGGTACACCCACTTGGATGCCATGTTGCCTCACCCCCTGTGTGTTCAAGGAATCCACATGGGTTTTGATGATGCTTTCAATATGTTCATAGGAAGAAAATTTACCAATGATTGACTGCTTTGGGAAGATTATAGTTTATGATAATATCTATATAGTTTCTTTCCTCTGAGAAAGGATGTTAATCTTTAACTTTATGCCTAAATCACACAGACAGCTACATGCTGAGCACTTGGGGAGGGAGTCTGCATCCCACAATGCCATAACCTCAATAGTAATGCTTTTAATTATGAACCTTATTCTTGTAAAATTATAACAGTGTAATATTATCTATTGCATCAGAGTTACCTCCTAAAAATCTCTTTGTTACTCAAATGTGGCCTTTTTTTAAGTCAACCTCAGAAAATAAACTCACAGTATTCCTCCTTCATGGAACATGACTCCTGGGTATCAGCCTCTCTGGCACTGAGAGACTAGTACTTAAACTGTACCAGTGATATATATATTTGGAAAAGTCATAGACCAAAAGAAGAAAATATTAAATTCAAAATAATTTTAGGCTAAGAGATTTCAAAGTGAGTTGGGAGGTTATTGCAGAAGTTACACGTATGCATGTCACAGGCAGATCTCAGTAACTGCCCCAATACACAAAGTTTCAAGCAGGGATCCTGACAAGATTTAAATAGACAGCCAACACTCTAGATAAGGCCTACAGCTGCACAAACCAGCACTCCATTGGGCTATATGACAGATAACCTGTTACCTTGGAATATATGATAACCTGTTTCCTCAGTATAATAGAGTTAAGCTCATTTATAATGTCCCTACATATGCATGGCAGTTTGAGATTATTTATGAATCCCAAAAAGAGAGATTATATTTATAAATGAATCTATTGTGCTGAGTGTGATACACATTGATTATATTGAATTTAGTTCATGAATCTTTATTCAATTATCTGTTAAGATTAGGACTTTGATTCAACAACATCAATAAGGTATGTATTAGGCTGAGTCCCCACAAGTTTGGTGGGGCTATATAAATGGAAACTCACTGAAGAAGACACATGGGAAGATGACAGAAGAGAGAACTTTGTCATGTAACAGAAAGGAGAAGGTTCAAACGCTAAAGCCCAGAGAGGAGAGCCCAGGCAGAGATCATTGACCATCTTGTTTCAACATATGGCAACTGACTTTGATGAAAGAGCTACCTTAAATTGAACACTTTAAGGTCTTGGAAATGTAAGCTTCTACCCAAAAAAGGGTAATTCTTTATAAAAGTCAACAATTTTCTGGTACTTTACATTAGCAGTACCCCTTTGGCAGACTAATATAGAATCTGGTACCAGAAGTAGGGTCATGCTTTTGAAATTACCAAAAGTTCTGAAATAGTTATTTAAATGCATAAGGGATTTTTTTTGGAGGAGTTGTGATATTCTTGATAGAAAAGGCCCAGATTGCCTTGAAGAGAATGCTGGTAGGAATATGGACACTAAAGATACTTTTGATGAGAACTTAGAAGGAAATGATGAAACTATTATTGAAAACTGGAGGAAAGGAGATACGAATTTTAAAGTTGCTGATAATTTAGAAATGTTGACTTCTGAAGTTTTGTGAAAGGCAAAATTTGAAAATGGTGGGCCTGAACACTTAGCTGAAGAGCTTTCCATAGTAAACTAAGAGAATTCCTCCTGTTTTCTCCTTGCAGCTTATAGAAAATGCTAGGCAAAGAGTTAAGAAGAGAACTGAATTGTTGGGCAAAAAGATATCAGACACTGATTCTGGAAATTCCAAGCCACTGAAAATCAAGTCCTTAGGTGATACTGTCTTATTTGAGAAATTAATTAAACTTTGAACCTATCAGCTCAGATGGGAAATGGAGTTATCTTGGAAAGATTTGTTGAAATCTTACTGTCTAATGGTTTGGAACCTTGTTTCTTGCATGCTAAACAAACAAGATTTCTGTATTATTTGTATGAACAAAACCACTACCAGCCAGATTAAAAGGTACATGGAGGGTAGAGATGGAAGGGAAATATGCTTTACAAGGAAAAGCACAGAAATTGAGGTCTAGAATTTAGTTAAGAGAGGGACCCCACCCATGTGCATGGAGAATGTGAGCTTGCCTTGGCATTTGAAGAGGGTACATGTTTCAGCCCATTGTTCAGGGATATTTGTGCCACTCCAGGTCACAGAAAGGGTGGACCACTGTTCTCCAATGGTAGAGGAGAGGAGTTCAACACCCCTATCCTTGTTACCCATAGATTATGAAAGGTCAGGTTGCCATCTCATTGCTCTGAGGAGTTTGGGCCAGTATACCAGAGATTAGGAAGAATGTTGCTGCCATTTCACTGTACTAAGGGGGTTAAGACTGTACCCCAGAGATTAGGTACAGTGTGGCCATCACCACCATGTTTTCAGAGGATGAGTTCTGGAGCTTGGTTACCACCCAGATTGTTGATGGTGGAATCAAGATAATTGCTTTTTGGCAAGCTTGTAGAAAAATTGGGCCCCATGAGTCCTAGAGGAGAAGACACTACCATTTTCCCCCCACTCTTAACATTTTATTATACTTCTTGCTTTAAAGTCTACAGTTATTGAGAAGGATATGACCATTCAGGTGTCTTTTGGCTAGTGTTTTCATACACTTTTTTCATCTATTATCCTAAGAATGATTCTCAGACTAAAATATAATGGAGTATGCCTTTTATATTTTCAGAACTTTTAGGGACCAATGACACAAGTTTTCCTCCCAAATTCTTCTCATGGCAAATGTTTATCCTGTGTCTGTTTCACTGAATATTGGAAGCAGATAACTTGTTTTGCAAGCTTCACAAGTATATAGCCAGAGGGGAATTTTGCCACAAGATAGACTGTTTCCTATAATTGATCATAGTATGAGTTTGGACTGAGCATTGCTACTGAAATGATTTAAGGCTTTTTGAATATTGTAATGTCTTTTTGGAATTCTGAGTGTGGAGTATGGCAGTTTCAGATTATTTGTGAATGCCAAAAAGAGAGATTAAAATTTGTAAACTAATCTGTTCTTCTGTGTGTGATACCCTTTGATCATATTGGATTCAGTTGAGGGGGACTTGATTAATTTACCTGTTAAGATTAGAGTTTTGATTTGAACACATCAGTAATGCATGACTCCAGTTGACATCCCACCTCCTTGGTGGACCTATATTAATGGAAACTCATTCAAGGAAACATACAGGAATATAAAGAGCTTTATCCAGAAGAGAACTGTGTCATCAATGAGTCCAATTAACTGGAAAGTAGATGTTGGATGCAAGTCCACTGAGATTGAGGTTCAACTGGCCTATGAACACCCAGAATATTAAGTATCTGGGGCACATATTTGACAGGTATGAAGCTGTATAGGTATAAGTTCAAATAAAAGAGACATGAATCCTTGTGTAGGGAAATGACAAACGAGTTATACCCTGATACATTGGAGGGATACGTTATATTTTCCAAGGTAAATCCCACTGATAGGGTGCCAAATTCCTGGGGCTGTCTGCCCTCCTATAGTGTCTAGGTGTCTCTAGAGCGCTCAGGCTCCCTGCTTCTTGAGTAATTGTTTACTGCAGCAGTCAGTGAAATCTTCCAAGACAAGCATAAGCATAACCTCTGGAATGATGTCAAGACTCACTATGATATATCTTTAACACAAAAACTCATTTGTATTTAATATTTGCCCCTTTGGATACAGATCCTTTTCCAAATGCATCACTAGTTGTTAAATAATCAGTCATATCAGGGAGGCTAATCACCTGGAAACATATATCACACCAGGGGGGAAATAGTGAGTTTATATAACTAGTTGGGCTTAGAGAAAGGAGACATTTGAGCAACAAGGAGGCTACTAGGCATTAACTCTTGGGCAACATATATTACGAACTAAGTTTGAATGTCACAAGAACAAGGTTTATGAGTACATAAATTATTATCATGAGCCTGGCATTTTGGTCTGTCTTCCTTTGGTAGGCATTGCCCAAGTATTCTACAAATTCTTGCCCCTCTATGGGAGAATGTGGCAAGACTCCCCAGGATGGCAATTTGATAATTCATAGGTTATCCTTGAGTCTCTACTACTGAAAAAGCAACCCATGACAACTTTAACAAATATTCCATAGAGGCAGGCCCCAGTTGCACCCCTCCCCATACATAATCCCACCACTGATACCCACACCAGTGATTCCCTCTACTACAGTTGTGACTCTTCTGTAAGCCAAAACTAACCCCAAAACCAAAACCAAATAAATAAAAAATAAATAAAAATGCAAAACAAATTTTTAGATTGTTTCATCCCTGTAAGACATTGTTATGTACAGTAACAATGTCTTCTCTATGTTCCCCCAGTATCTTACTTTTTTCACTTTTTTTAAAGAAAAAAGAAGGTTTAGGCTACGGAAAATACATATTAAAAATATAGCAGATTTCCATATACCCCAACTCTTCACATTTCCCCCTGACATGAGTATGTTTCATTTGTTACATTTGATGAAGAAATATTGAAGCTTTGTCACTAATCATTTCCAATCATTCACATTATGGTTCACATTCCATATTATACACTTTTATAGGTTCTAGCAAAATGCATAATGGCATGTATCTATCATTGGAACATCAAACAGAACAAATTACCCTTAAAATGCACCATCCTTCAACCATTCTTTCCTCTTCCACTCAGAATTGATGGTAGCCACTGAGTTGCAGTTAAAAAAAAAAAAAGCCATAGTTACATGCATTTATATTGAGGACTTGACCCATTGATTTGTCTTTTTCTTTTAAGCACTGCCTATGTTCTCAGGAGACAGTTGCTCTTCTATTTGAGAATATAGGAGATCTTTCAAGGATGGGAGTTTAATATTCTCTTGTTTATTGTGTGGGTCACCACCCACAATGACAAGATCAACACTTTCATATTCCTTAAAAGGATGTCCCAGGTGTGCTCCTTCCCACATATCTCTCCACCTCTGATATCCTGCACCAAAAACACTCCCTTCCCTATTCCCACCATTGTAGCTATAACCACAGTCTGGCAAATCCCGAGTTCACCTTTTCTCCCTCCATCCCTCCTTGCACTTCCATGAACAGCCCAATATAAACCCACTGCCATGCTTCCCTTCACATCCCTACACAATCAACCCACTCACCTCCTTGTACCACTATGTCTCCCCCAAACACTGAAACCAACACCTTCCATGTTATCATTGGTTGTGTCTATAGTGAGCATCTGCTCACCACATTCTACTCTCTTTCTGCTTTCTCATAACTTATTTTCCACACTCAAGTTCTGTGAGTCTGCTCAATCTACTTAGGTCTCATCAGTGAGGTAATAAAATATTTGTTCTTTACTAACTGACTGCTTCACTCAGCATAATGTCTTCAAGCTTCATCCATCTTGTCCCATATGTAATCCTCCATTATTGCTTACAGTTCAATAATATTCCATTGTATATGTATACCACAATTTGCTTATGCATTCAACTGTTGATAGACACTTGAGTTGCTTCCAATTTTTGTCAATAGGAAACAATGCTGCTGTGTACATTGCTGTACATATATTTGTTCATGTCCATGCTTTCATTTCTACTGAGTATATGCCCAGCAGTGTGAAGGTTGGCTCATATGGCAGTTCAATAGTTAGCTCCCTAAGGAACTGCACAACCATCTGCCACAATGGTTGCACAATTTCACATAACCACCTGAGATGGATGACTGTTCCCTTTCCTCCACATCCTCTACAACACTTGTAGATCTCTTTAAAAAAGAGAGAGATGCCAGTCTATAAGGTGTAAGGTGATATCACATTGTAGTTTTGATTTGCATTTCCCTAGTAGCTAGTGATATTGATCATCTTTTCATGCACCTTTAGCCATTTGTATTTCTCTTTCAAAAAGTGTCTAATCAAATATCTTGAGCATTTAAAAACAGGTTTTTTGACATTTTATTTTTGAGATGTAGGATTTCCATATATATATGCTGGATATTAGGCCCTTATTAGATAATGGTTAACAAATACTTTCTCTCATTGAGTAGGATGCCTTTACACCTTTTCCACGCAATTGTATTAGTCAGGTAAAGGGGTGCTGATATGAAGTACCAGTGTTAGGTCTCAAGGTAGGGCCTTTTGGATAACCAGAGATAGCACGAAGAAAACCTCAATACGAGAGTCAGGCAAACTCACATTTATTACATCTGCAGAGGTAAGGAGCCAAGGCCAGTCTAAAGTGATAACCAGAGATAGCATGAAGAAAACCTCAATACGAGAGTCAGGCAAACTCACATTTATTACATCTGCAGAGGTAAGGAGCCAAGGCCAGTCTAAAGTGATTCAGGCTCAACTCCCTGTGCTACAGTCTCACTCTTGCATAAATATTTAAGTTACTACTTAGAATTTACTTTATGTATTAGCCTTTATGCATATCAATAAACACACATAACTGGTTATATAATTGTATGATTAGTATGCTCAGGAAATCATGCTTGCCCATACATACATGATCAAAAAAGGGGTGGATAACTCCACTCCTGGGTGGGAAATTTTCTATGTTAATTAAGCAAGTTGAGGTGAGAATAACATGGGAATTCTTCTGTGCATGTCTGGTCAACTGGTTGAAGCTAGTTTCCATACATTTTTGTTTCAGTAGGATATTCTTGAGCACCAAAAGCAGAATTTGGCAGAAAGAGAGGGTTGCATCTCATTATCTTCTGATTTACATACAATTCTTTCCTTTGTATCATAAGCAACAGGGAGATAAACAAATTACTTTCAGATATTTGATCATTCTTCTTCCATCATCAGTAATCTCTTGGGTTTTACAAAGTATTTTTATTTGGGTAGAAACTACATTAACTGACCTTAAAGCATAAGTTACTTCCCTTAGCAAAGTCTGTTGCCACATGCTAGAGCAAGATGGTTTGCCAGAGTCTGCAAGGGTTCAGTCTTCCTCTTTCTCTTATGGCTCTGTGGTCCCAGCTTCTTCTAATATCAGCTGTAAACTGGGATAAGTATTGTCTCTCTCCTTAGGCTCATTTATCTCTGGATTCAGCTGCGTCATTCTCTCCACAAAGTTAGCTCTAGAAGTATCAGGCTCCCACTCTTTACAGGGCCTCTACTGTGTCTATGGAGCTGTCTCTATTCCTCTGTGTTCTTTTCCTTTGTATATACTTCCTTGAGCTCCAGCATCAAAACTCTCTCCTCTGCTGTGTTGTTTTCTCTGAGTTCCTGCCAACCAAGGTAGCAGCGATCCAACATTCTACAGATGTGACCCAATCAAAGCCCTAATTATAATTTAATCAAGTAAAAGTGAAGCCTCTGATGTTAATAAAATATAATACACCCAGAGGGAGAGACCGGTTTACAAACATCCAATATCTCTTTTTGGAATTCATTAACAATATCAAATGGTTACACTCTATCCTCTGGATTCCAAAAAGAAATTACAATATCCAAGAAATCTTATTTCTGTAGCAATCCTAAGTACAAAGTCATTTCACAGTCAGTTTGTAGAAATAAATTTGGTCTTGGAGCAGAGGCCTGTCTGGCTGTAGATCTCTGAAACTTACCAAACAATTTATCTGCTTCCAATACACAAATTGACAAAGGACAAACATTTTAATTATCATAAGGAGAAATTTGGAGGGAAATATGAATCATGGATCCCCTAAACTTCTGTAAACATGCAGGATACACCCCTTTAGATTTCAAAGTCTGAGACTCAGTCTTAAGATGACGGTTGCCTCTGGAGGGGCCCCATCCTTTCCACAGTCTTGCCCAATGGCCATTTTCTTGATTCCACCTTCATCAAGTATCTGGGTGGTGACCATGTTCCAGACTTTACCCCCCAAGAACATTGTGGTGATTTCCATACTTTACCCAATCTTTGGGTTAGAGTCATAACCCCTGTGGTACAGTGACATGAAGACCACACACTGTCTAACCCTTGACAAAGAGACCCAACACTCTCAGAGCAGTGAGCTGGTGACCTGGGCTCCCCTAATCTGTAGGGAAAGAGCCCACCCCTCTCAGATCTATGGTGTGCTGAACTTACCCTCAATATTTAGAGAAGTATTCCACCCTCTCTGTACCCTGGGGAAGCAAAACTCTCCCGAACAATAGGCAGGAACATCCACCCTCTTAAACTGCCACTGCAAACTCTCCCTCTCTGTACATGCATGTGGGTTTCTCTCTTGGCACAAGGAGATATCTTAATTCCAAATCTCAGCTTTCATAGTTTTCCTCTTAAAGTTATTTTCCTTCCATATCTCCCCGACATGTCCCTTTTAGTTGAAGCTGACAGTGACAAGCATACAGCTCTCTCAAAAAACTTGTTGGTTTAGCATGCAAGAATAAGCATCTGGGGAGGAGGGGCAAAATGGTATTAGAGGAAGTGCACCCACATTATCTTTCCTACAAAAAAATGGCTGAGTGGGGACAAAGTCTTCCTGAGTAAGCTGTTTTGGGAATAACAAAGCAGGAGACCTCAGGACATCAATCTGGAGAGTGTGACAAAAAGAGTGATTGCTCAAGTTAAAACTATGAGTTTTGGTGCTAGAGACTGGAGTTGTGGGAAGCTAAGCCCCTTCCTCAGGACAGAAATTGACAGCATTCACCAAACCTTGCTGGTCAGAGCTAGAGGAGACAAATTCTGAGAGTGGGAGGGTTCTGGTAAAAGGGTGGAAAGGGATTGCCATGAATGTGGGTTCAATTGTCTGGACCCCTATTTTGGGCTTTGAGGAGCATACCAGCTGGCTTGAGGAAAAGCCAGGAAAGGAGGGAGGTGAATCTGCTGAGGAAGCCTTATTTACCTAACCTTCCTGGACAAGGGAAAATTGGTCTGGGAGAAGGTGGAGTCAGGCAATTAACTAGCCCAACACAACACACCTATGTGAGTGTGATAGCAGGAAATGCTTAATAAGCTTCCAAGAGCATATTTAGAGCTCCTGGCAAAGTGTGAGTGCTATCTCTCAAAGAGACTGAGAGTCATTATTTTCTGTGGTGAGTTAATTCACCAGGATCTCTTTTGAATTTCCTAAGGGAACTCACAAAAAGACTTCCTGCTGCCCTAGGAGAGAAAGCAGTTGGGAAAAAAAGTGGGGTTGGGGGAGGATAGATTCCTAATCAGCAGTTGATCCAATTGTAAAGAGTCAATCCTGTCCCAGGGAAAGGGACTATTTTTGAAGAGCAAATCAAGCCAGAAAGAAAGTTTAGTTCAATGGAGAAGTTTCATCCTTCAATGTGCAAGGTCTCTAGTTCAATTACCATCTCCTTTGATGAAGGTGGCAGGTCAGCTGCACCATGGGGGAGCTATGTGGTGAGACGGCTCATGGACCAGTTCCACCAGGGGAGAGGGCCTTCCTCATGCTGCCAGTGTGGATATGCGTTGCCGGGGCGACTCTCTGCCTCACTCCAGGAACCACCGCTTGGGCTGCAAACCAGCTGCGGTGAAGAGGACCGCACTATGAACTCACATGAACACTGGCCAGAAGAAGCAGGAGACTTTATTGATAGAGACGGGAGAGCCAGGGAGCATGGGCTCATGTGCAATCTGCAGGCAAGTTCGGGGAAGAGGAGGGGAAGGGGATTTATATAGGGATATGGTAATTTAGGGGCTTGGCAGTCAGGCTGGTGAGGTGCATGTGCCTTGGCCTTGCCCCATGACTCAGCACTCATGACTCAGCACCGATGACTCAGCATGACTCAGCACCCATGACTCAGCACTGTGATGGCACCCAGGCCCACAACACGGCCTAGGCTCCCTTCATCTCACCTCCTTCTGTAAAATAAGACAGCGGAATGCACATGGACATAAACTTGCAGTGACCGCACCTATCTTAGGTCACCTTCCTCTGAAGATCGTACCCGTCATTGGCTGCCAGCCAAGCTCAAGCAAGTGTAAGGGTGCAAGTGGCTGTGCCTGTCTTAGGTTGTCCTCCTCTGAGGATCTTACCCATCGTTGGCTATCAGCCATGCCTTTTGGGGAGAGTAAGGTAGCGGGCAGTTGCAATAACAGTGCAAGTCAATTTTCTATGGTCACTGGATCATGTAGGCTGGGTTCTGAAGTAGCTGGCACATAGGTGGTGGAGGATAGGCAAGAGTCAGGGAGAGGCCAAGGCATAGGAAGGAAAAGGAATGGGACATTTTGAGTTCTTCAGAACAAGGCTTTGCACAATGTTGTTGAAGCAGTGTATGCTCGGTGCGGCTACACAGCAGTGGTAGCGTGGTGGCTTCTTCTCTCATAGGGAGACACTGGTATCTGAGGGGGTGCATGTGAAAGATGGTAACTGCTGAAATATACTCGATTCTTCTTTGCAGCCATCGCAGGAGACAGGGGGCTAAGCTGAAAAAGAACTAAAGGAACAAGGGGGCTGGGGAGTGGGGCAATCCAGGCCGTGAGTGGGGAGGTAAACCAACTGAGAAAGGAGGGAGGGACTAGGGCATTTTAAACAGTGATTCACATAAATTTTTAAACTTATTTATGTTTTGCTCTATAACCCCTGACTTGTTAACAAAATAACAGCACTCTTCCTGGAGGAAGAGACAGGTGCCTCCTTTCTTCACAGTAGGGAGATCTAATGCCCTTCTATTTTGTAATACAACCTGAGTGGGAGAGGAGATTTGCCTTTGTAGGGACTAAAGGGATGCAGTGGTGGAGTCCAAGATTATCTGTAGCTCCTCGTGGAATTGCGCCGCAGTGGCAATTCCATGGCCAAGGGTGCCGCTGGCGGTGGCAATGGCAGCGACCATGGTTGTGAGAGAAACTCCCACTAACACGGGGAGAAAGGCGGCTCTGTTTGGTCTACATGAGAGCAACTGAATAATTTCACCTTCAGAATACAGTGTAAGTTGGGGAGTGAGGGTGACTAGGACACATGGTTTGGAGAGAGTGTCATTAAGGCAGGTGAATAGGGATTGATTGCATCATAGGTAAAGACCAGCAGCTACAGAAAAGTTTTGAGGGAGCGTGTGATTGATGGCACAAGAAAGGGACTGGGAGGAGGTATGAGTGGTGGAGTTTGGAAAGAGACAAGTGAGATTGCCAGCGTCAATATTCCATAAGGGCACAGTAGGTATGGGGTTCCCACAACTGGGCCGTGTGTGATTGGAACAATCAGTAACGTCATAAGGCATGGGCATAGCAGTGAGTAAATGATGACTAAGCACTGCACAAAGGAAGCAGTGGGTGGTGTTCGGGAGAATACTGAATTGATTAAGGAAACTGAGGGTGGCATCAAGTATTTCGACCCAAGTTGGAACAGGAAGTACATTATTGAGGGCGTTTTGTAGGGACATCTCTGATTCACATATTTGTTGTTCCACCCAGGTGACAGTTCTAGTGGTGTTGGTGTATTCATAAGAATACTGATGGCTTATAAAGAAGTAGCTGTGTGGCCAACTGTTAGCACCAGCGTACAGTGCTCTGGAGACTCCAGAGTCCCACCTGGGGTGCCAGGGGTCGTGTATCCATAACATTAATGGAGGTGTGTTGGAGTTGTTATAGTAGATGAGACAAATGGGAGATAGCATTCTATGAGGAGCAGCATGGGGAACAAGGCAGGTACCATAATCTCCAATATTGCACTGCCAGTATGGACAACTGCCATAGGTTTGATTATAATTATAGCAGAGGCAGTAACTCTCCATCTGTTGGAAAGGGAAGCATACATAGCATTGGTGCCAGGGAGTATCAAGTGTAAAAGAGAGCAGGCTAAGGCTTGTAGAGAGAGCGTTAGCAAACCTGTGGATGGGCAGTGGACTGATCCAATGATGGCAGTTGAAATACGGTCATGGTCAGAAAAGTTTCCCTAACAGTAAACTCCCAAGAATAGGCCTGTGTTCCCACCGAAGGGGGGGGAGAGTGGAAGGGTGGTAAGGATAAAGAAGATCAAGACAAGGGGAGACATACTGTATGAACTCTATCCACACGAGAGCAATACCAGTCAGGAGAAGGAGTGGTCCCTCTCAGTGCCTTGAGTTGGCCGGTTACCAGAGTTGACAGTGGTCTGAGATGCGGTGGAAGCCGGCCAGACTAGTCTCGTGAGGATCCAGATGGGCTGATCCAATGATTCTGGAAAAACATGGGCCTTGGCCTTGGGTTAAGAGGGGATGGGGTCCCTTCCACTCGCCTGTTAAAGAATCCTTCCACCATACGAGGGGAAGAGAAGTGGGAGGTGGTTGTAAGCCACCTCAATGTACCTGTGTGGGAGATTTGCCCTGGACCGAGAATGTGAGGTGATTCATTGTAATGAGTGCATGCATAACAGCGGTTTAGGGGGGTGGGCACAGGCAAGTGGAGAGGGCTATCCTTTTGTTTTTGAAGTAGGATTTTGAAAGTATAGTGAGCACACTCTACAATGGCTTGACCCTGGGGCTTGTATGGGAGGCCGGTAACATGTGCAATGTTCCAGTCAGCACAGAAATCCTTAAACAAGTGAGAGGAGTAGCATGGGCCATTGTCAGTCTTTAGCTTCCATGGGACACCCATGATTAGTATGGCCTGAAAGAGGGTGGCGATCACATGGCGAGCAGTCTCACCTGCCGAGGCCAATGCATATGTGTAATGGGAAAAGATATCAACCAGTAGATGGACATATTTCAATCGGCTGAAGGAGAGAACATGAGTAACCATCCATCTGCCACAGAGAATTGGACTTGAGACTACAGGGATTTACCCCAGCCAGCTGTAGGGGGCCAAGTGGGAGGAATGGCTCACAAGAGGCACAAGTGTGAACTATGTGCTTACATTGAGCCTGAGATAGGCGAGGGAACAGAGTATGGATGGCTGAAGCCGACATATGGAACCGAGAATGGAGAATAATAGCCTGATGGAGAGGCGACATAGCGGCTACCAGTAAACAGTGTGCTTCCTCATTCCCGGCTGCTAAAGGCCCAGAGAGCCCTGAATGAGAGTGAATGTGCTGACTATAACAAGGTTGCTTCCTGTTTTCAAGTAAGAGTTGAAGAGCCTGGAGGAGGCAGTCCAGTGGGGTAGGTTTAGTGGTAAAGACAGCAAGTGGCAAGATCTTGACAACTTGTACAATGTAGGTGCTGTCAGAGAAAATGTTAATGT
Source organism: Dasypus novemcinctus (assembly GCF_030445035.2). Taxonomy (NCBI): domain Eukaryota; kingdom Metazoa; phylum Chordata; class Mammalia; order Cingulata; family Dasypodidae; genus Dasypus; species Dasypus novemcinctus. The sequence goes on from NC_092216.1 coordinate 15,492,200, forward strand.
CTGCGTGGCCCTGCCACTTGACTATATAGGTGCTGCGGGATGAATTGGCATCTGTGAAAGCAACATCTTGATGAGGGAGAGGCTTGGAAGTGGGGAAGGCATGCAGGAGCATGCTGAGTGGGAGACTTATGAGAGAGGTGAGAAGGTGATGGCAGGGAAAATGACAGTCCACCTGGCCAGGGAAATCTGCTATTAGGAACTGGAGATTAAGATAAAATGGCAGACTATGGCCAAGTTGGTCCAAAGACAGAGGCAGTATTAGGGTGTCGAGCTCACCACCGTAGAGGTGGAGAGCAATATTCCTCAGCTTGCGGCCTAGGAGGCAATAGGCAGTGATGAGCAGTGTAATTTTGGGTAATCGGTTATAGGATAAATGCACCCAATAAAGGGGTTCTGATTGGAACAAGACACCTGTGGGGGTGCCTATCATGGGCAGGACCAAGTCTTGTAGGGGCTTCTCTGAAGAGAAGTGTCTCAGTGGTAGATTCTGGAGATTGTTATTAACTAGTTGAATACACTCTTTAGCCTTTGCAGTGAGATGGCGGAGGCTGAGGGTTCTCTATCACCCTCCAGAAGCTGAAACAATGGCCTCAATTGGGCTGTTGTAATGGAGAGATGAGGCTACAGCCAGTTCGTGTTGCCACAGAGCTGCTGCAGCTCATGTAAGGAACATGGGTTAGGGCAGGCAATGGAAGGTGCTATTGGCGTTACCTGCTGTGCAATTTGGTAGCCCATTTACGTGAACAGCAGAAGCACCTGTAACTTGTCCGGTGCTACCTTTAAACCCAGCTGTGTAAGATTGGCAATAAGCAGCAAAAGGCACTGTTCTAAGTGCTCACTGTCTGAGTGAGAAAGGAGAATATCATCCATATAATGCAAGACATTACAGTATGCCACCAAAGGCCTGGTGGTGTGCCCAAAAAAATGTTGGCAAAAGGTTGGGCTATTCTTCATGCCTTGGGGAAGCACTGTCCATTGATACCACTGTGTGGGCAGCTGATGATTAACGGAGGGGACGGTGAAAGCGAAATATGGTCTGTCCAATTTGTGAAGTGGGATAGAATAGAAATAGTCGGCAATGTCTACAGTAACGATAAAATGGTCACTGGATATGGCTGACGGATGGGGCATTCCAGATTGGAGGGAGCCCATCTTCTCCATGATATGATTGATGCACCTAAGGTCGTGCAGTAAGCACCATTTGTCTATGGATTTTGGCTTAGGGATAACAAAAATGGAGGTGTTAAAGGGGCTAGTGGATGGTTCAATATGCCCCATGGGTAACTGCTGAAGGACAAGGTCTGTGAGGACATTCAACTTAAATCGAGGCAAAGGCCACTGGTCTACCCACACTGGCTGATCAGAGAGCCAGGTCAGTCGAAGTGGGTCAGGGTGACGAACATCGACTGAAAGGGGAACAGTGGCCCTTAGGATTGGGAGTCTTGCATGGTGACATGAGAGCAGATCCCTGTAAGAACATCACGGCCCCATAAGGTTTGGGGCAAGTGTTGGAGGACAAATGACCTGAACATGCCTCGGCATTGCTCTGGGTCCTTCCAGGTAGCCTCCCATACCAATTGCTATGAGTGGGTGAGGCCGTCAACTCCCTGAATTATGGGTCCCACGACTGTCTCCCAATCGGATGGGAAGTTGCGTCCCACCAGGATGGAGAAGTCTGCACCCATATCGATTTGGCCTTTGATGGTTACTCCATTGACCTTAAGGGTAAGCCAAAACTTGTCCCTGGTTATGGGGACAGTCCATTGGACAGAGGGAAAAAGAGGACCAGACTCCAATTGAGGAGACTCAGATGAAGCAGAGTCGATTACCTGTTTCACTTTTGAGAGAGTGGCTGGAATTAACGTGCCACCCGGACAGGTACATTGGAATGCCCATTTCTCCATATGCTGTGGTGACAGCGTCCAACATGGCGTGTGTTTAGACATTGTCACGCTGGTTACAGGAGCTATGGGGCAGGGCTCTCTTACTGGTGGGGCTGAGAGCTGCCCCCCTTGTAGTTTAAAGGTGGCAAAGGGCGTCCTCTGTAATCGGTTAGAGATTGACAGTCGCGTCTCCAATGAAAACCCATTTTGCAGTGGGGACACTTAGTCCATGTCCCGGGACCACCATAGGGTGAGGATGGGGAGGCAGGGGCTGAATGAGGAAGCATGTTAGGGCATGCACAGGTGAAGTGTACTGCTCCCTACAGCAAAAACAAGTATTACCTGGGGGTGAGGAAGAGTGAACCATGTAGATGGAACGAGAGAACAGTGCAGACAGCTGATCAGTTTGTTGAGAAATAGCAGTGGCGAGGACAGTGGCAGCAGATGAAATAGATTGAACATTACAACACACCAAGAGCCAGTCGTCTGGGTTTTGTTATGGATGGGGGCTATTGCTTGGCGGCAAACAGGGTTGGCACCATCGAAAATGAGGGAGCCCAAGAGAGCCTCAGTGGCACGCAGGTGCAACACCTGTCTCTCTACCGCCGCTTTTACCCAGGAATAAAACTTTGCAAAATATTCCTTGGCACCCTGAGTTAGCCCTGCTAGAGATGTGGGAGTACCTTGGGTATTCAGCTTGTGGCCATGGCGCATTTACGCACTTTATCAAAATAATCCTTGTCTTGATCTAATTGGGGCTGAGGGTCGAGGAAGGTTCCTTCACTGTGGAGGGCGTCAAGTGGGACCTCGGCCTTACCTCCCCTGGTCCAGTTCTCATGAAAAAAGAGGGCCCACCAAGTGAGGAAATCACTGGAGGGGAGAATAGCACAGGCAACATTTTTCCAGTTCACAGGTTAATTAACCTGAAGTGCCAGATTATCGAGGAGCATCTGAGCATAAGGGCTATTAAGCCCATCCTCCTGCACTGCCTTTTGCAAGGTAGTGATGGTTTTGCAGTCGTGGGGAACCCACTTTTGAGGTCCCTCCTCCTCTTTGGGGGTTATGACCAGGAAAGCCTGGCAGAAACCATTGCGACGGGAGGGGGGGGACGCTGCCTGCCCATGGGGCCTGCGTCGGGAGAGAAGGACAAGGAACGAGAGGGGGGAAGTGCAGAGGAAGGATCTGAGAGTGGAACCGAAGGGTGCAGGGGACTTCTCAAGAGGCGGGGCCAAGACAGGTGGCTCAGGAAGGGGAAGCAGGGGGTAGAGGTGATCTGCTGAAGTGTAGTGAGGCGGTTGGGATGGGGTTAGCAACAGTGGTGGGAGGCCCAAAGCGGTCGGATCATCGAGCAGCAAAAGAGAATGGGAATAAAGTTTGTCATCCGGAAAATCCACGGGGGGCCAGGGCAAAGGTCGCCTGTCCTCAGAAGCAGAAGCAACAGAGGACAGCGGGGCAGGGACTTCAGGGAATGGGACCAGGGCCAGGCATGCATGGATACCAAAAAGCGCAGGGAGGAGGCCAAGAGGGAACACCTCTCCCTCATTTGCCTCCACGGATTGGACGCTCTGAATAAGGCACTCCCATGTCCATGGGTCCCAGAGGGAAACAGTAGACAACCAAGGGTTGAACTGGATGACCGAATTCCAGTACTTATGGAGGTCCCTCTCAGAGACCTTCACATGGCAGCTAGCGAGGAGAGCCTTAAGAATTTGAGTTTGGGGGACAGAAGTAGAAGAAAAGTTGCCCATAATGGGGCAGTGGTAACTCAAGTGAACGTGGGTGCGACGGGACCATGCTATGAACTCACGTGAACACTGGCCAGAAGAAGCAGGAGACTTTATTGATAGAGACGGGAGAGCCAGGGAGCGCAGGCTCATGCCAGATCTGTGGGCGAGTTCGGGGAAGAGGAGGGGAAGGGGATTTATATAGGGATAGGGTAATTTACGGCTTGCCAATCAGGCTGGTGAGGCTCATGGGCCTTGGCCTTGCCCCATGACTCAGCACTCATGACTCAGCACTGTGATAGCACCCAGGTCCACAACACGGCCTAGGCTCCCTTCGCTGTAAGAGTACTGATCCACTGGGATATTAAACATCTAACTGATTCCTTACGACAGGGAAAACAGACATTATCCTTGTATTAGCTTTCCTTGGGTCTCTTAGTTTTCCTAAGAAAAAAGATTAATTTTGTTACATAATATAACTTAATTTTCTCACTAAAAATCCACTTCAAAATCTTCAGTGAGAAAGCTGAAGGATAATTGATTGATAAAAAACAGCAGCCTTACAAGCTTACCAGGGGCTTAAGAAGGAAGTCTAGTTTTTCTTAATGTTTGGTTGACTCCTACCTGTGGATTTGGTTGGCTTTAAAAAAATTCTTGTCCTTCCTTTCTCTTCCTCCACTTTTAATTAGGTGCTGCTGGCTTGCTTACTGTTTGTTTTGTTTCCTCTCTTTCCATTTCCTCTTTTCTCTGTGTGCTGATATTTGCTATGAACACTGTCTCTTTTCCTTCATACATCTTCCTATCTTCCATATTCTGTTGTTGCTCTTACATTCCACCTCTCTTTGTTTAGCCCCCAATTTTTCTGTCTTTTTATTTCTAACACTTCTATTATGTTTTCTATATTTTATTAATTGTATGTGTCATTGTCCCCTCTTTTCTCTTTTCCTCTCTCTTTCATCATATTGGCCTTTTAATTCATACTATATTCTTCACCATATTCAGTTTCCCATTTATTGTAAATACTCCATACTTTTATTCCTTAACTCTTCACCACTTATATGAGTTTAATATTCATTCTCCTAGGTCTTATATGATTATTCTGCTAACATTTACTATCAATACTTCTTTTATATTTTTTTCTATTTTTAACTCTTTTGCTTTACCTGGCTCTAGTTATATTCCTTCAAGGGAACTTAGACAACAACTAGGAAGTAGAATAAGAAGAACAAAGCGTCAAAGAGAAAACTTAACACACACACAAATGCAGCACCTAAAGAAAACCCAAGACTAGAGAGAGAAGCTAATCAACTGAACAAACCCATTGAGATAAAATGATGATAAGCAGCAACAAAAAATTACAAACCATGTGAATAATAAGACAGGGCCCAGTCCAATGAGCAAACTGAAAACCAGGAAGAGTACCAGAACATCAAGCAACAAATCAAAGCTCTCTAACAAATATCATGGACCAACTTCATGAAGTGAAGGACAAGATTAAAGATATTAAGAAAACACTTGGAAAGTGCACAGAAGAAATTTTAAAAATATGTAAAAAGATAAGATGGTGATGAATGGAACAATCCAAGAATAAAAAATACACACTCAGGAAATAGCAACAGATTTGAACAGGCAGGGGAAAATATTAGTAATATGGAAGACAGTACACCTTAAGTAAAATAGATAGTAGAATAGACTGAGAACAAGTTAGAAAAAATGAAGCAGATACTTAGGGATCTGAATGACAATGGAAAATGCATGAACATATGCCTTATAAGCATCCCAGAAGGAGAAGAGAAGGGATAGGGGACAGAAAGTTTGTTGGAGGAAATAATGGCTGAAAATTTCCCACTATTGAGGGAGATGAATGTACATGTCCAAGAATGCAGAATGCCCCAAACAGTAAAATCCCAACAGAACTACTCCAAGACATATACTTGTCAAGTCATCCAGTGTTCAAAACAAAGAAAATATTGAAGGCAGCCAGAAAAAAGAGAACCATCACATACAAGGTAAGCTCAATAAAATTAAGTGCTGATTTTTCATCTGAAACCATAGAGGCAAGAAGTCAGTGGTATGATATAGGCAGGGTACTAAAAGAAAAAAAATTCTAGCCAAGCATATTTATCCAGCAAAACTGGCATTCAAAAATGATGGAGAGTTGAAAATATTTACAATAAACAAAAGCAAGAGAGTGTGCCAATTAGAAACCTGCCCTTCAAGAAATACTAAAGGGAGTTTCAGAGAAGGAAAGAAAAAATCAGGAGAGACAGAGTAGGAGGAGAATGTAAGAACGACTAAAAAAGACAAAAAGAGAAGAAAAATAACATATGATATACACAAATCCAAAGAAAATATGGTTAATATAATTCCTTGAGAGTAACAACACTGAATATTAATGGATTGAACTCACCAGTCAAGAGGCACAGATTGACAGAGTGGATAAGGATATATAACCCATCTATATGCTCTGTTTACCAGAACCCACCTTAGTCCCAGTGATTCAAGGAAGTTTAAAGTAAATGCCTGGAAAACTATCTTACAAGCAAACAATAACCAAAAAAGTGCAGGAGTACCTATACTAATATCAGACAAAATAGACTATAATGAAAAATTATTGTAAGAGACGAAGATGGACATTACATATTAGTAAAAGGGGGAATCTTTCTAGAAGAAAAAACAATCACAATCATATATGCACCTAACTGGGGCACTTCAAAATATATGAGACAAACACTGGAAAAAGAAAGTGGAGGAATAGATGCCCCTACAATTATAGTGGGGGACTGTAATACACCATTGTCACCATTAGACAGAACATCTCAACAGAAAATAAATAATCAAAGACTTTGAATATCATATTAGAGGATCTGGACCTATACGTCTATACATATACAGAACAGTACACACAAATAAAGCAGTATACACATTCTACTCAAGAGCACATGGATCATTCTCCAAGACAGACCACATACAGAGAAAGGCTCAATGAATGCAGAATGATTTAAACCATACAAATTATTTTCTTTCACCACAGTGGAAAGAAACTGGAAATCTGAAAAGGCCAGAAAACCAGATTAGGAACAAAGATATGGAAGTTAAACAACCACTCTTAGGGAAACAGTGGGTCTAGGAGGAAATCTTGAAAGAAACCAGTAACTATGTTAAAATAATGAAAATGACAACAGAATGTAGGAAAAATTATGGGATGCAGCCAAAGTTGTAGTAAGGGAAATTCATAATCATAAATACATATGTCAAAATGAAGAAAGAGCTAAAATTGAAATCTTTAGTTGTGCTCTTGGAGGAATTTTTTTTTTTAAACTACAAATGAATCCTAAATGGTGAAGAAAGAAAGAAATAATAAATATCAGAACAGAGCTTAATTAGATAAGAGATAAGAAAATGCTAGAAAAAATGAAAACAAAGAGCTGGCCTTGAGAGGAGATAATAAAATTGACAAATCCTTACCTAGATTAACAACAAAAACAAACAAAAAAAAAGAAGATACAGATACACAGAATAAGAAATGAGAAGGTTGTTATCACCACAAATTCCAAAGAAATAGAGTATGATAAGGTGATACTTTGATAAACTATATACCAACAAGTAGGAAAATTTAGAGGAAATGGACAAATTCCTAGAAACACATAACAACCTATATGGATGAAAGAAGAAATTGATGATCCCAACACACCAATCACAAGTAAAGTATAGAATTAATCATTAAAAACCTCCCAACTGAAACAGTTCCCAGCCAGACAGCTTCACAGTTGATTTCTACCAAACATTCCAGAAAGAATTAACATCAAACTTGCTTAAACTCTTCCAAAAAATCAAATTGAAGGAACTCTGCCTAACTCATTTTCTGATACCAACATTAGCCTAATACCAAACCCAAACAATGACACCACAAGACAGGAAAATTAGAGACTAATCAGTCTAATGGACCTAGATGCTAAAATTCTCCACAAAATACTTGCTAATGCTATTCAATAACACATCAAATGAATTATACATCATGACCGAGGGGTTTCATCCCTGGTATGCCAGGATGGTTAAACATAAGAAAGTCAATGTAATAGACCACAGAAAGAGATGGAAGAAAAAAATTGCATGATCATATCTATAAATGCAGAAAAAGCATTCGGTAAAATACAGCACACTTTACTGATAAAAACACTGCAAAAGATAGGAATAGAAGGAAACTTTATAAACACAATAAAGGATATATAGGAAAAACCCACAGCTAACATCATTTACAATGGTGAAATCCTAAAATCTTTCCCTCTAAATCAGGAATAAGACAAGGAAGCCTACTATCACCCTTCTATTTATCACGGTGTTAGAAGTACATGTTCAAGCCAGATACAAAAGATATCCAAATTGGAAAGGAAGAATTCAAAATTTCATTACTTGCATATGACATGATTTCATGCATGGAAAGCCCTGAGGAATGTACAACAAGCTTCTAAAACTTATAAATGAGTTCAGTTAAGTCACAGTTTATGTCAGTGCATAAGTATCAGTTGCATGCACGTATACCAAAAATGAACAATCTGAGGAACAAATCAAGAAAACAATACCATTTACAATAGTAAATGAAAAAATTCGAATACCTGGGAATAAATTTAATTAAAGATTAGAAGACTTATAAACAGAAAACTACACAACACTCTTAAAATCAAAGAAGACTTAAATAAATGGAAGAATATTCCCTGTTCATGGATAGGAAGAATAAATATCATTAAGATGTCTATTCTATCCAAACTAATATATATATATATATTTCATGCAATCCCCATAAAAATCAACACAGCACTTTTTAATGAACTAAGTAGAAATTTTATTTGGAAGAGAAAGTGGTCACAAATAGCCAAAGAAATACTGAAAAAGAAAATGAAATTGGAGGAATCACACTACCTAACTGTAAAATATACTATAAAGTTACAGAGGTCAAAATAGCATGATTTGGCACAAGGATAGACATATAGACCAATGGAATGAAATTGAGAGTTTTGATATATCTGATATACAGTCATCTGATATTTGACAAGACCACCAAGGCACTCAGCTGGAAGAGAATGGCCTCTTCAAGAAATGGCCTTTGGAGAACTGGATATCCCTGTGGAAAAGAACGAGAGTGGAATACAACCTACACCTTATACAACAATCATCTCAACATGGATCAAAGATGAAATATAAGTGCCAAGACCATAAACAGTTTGGTAGACAATGTAGGGAAGCACCTACAGGATCTTTTATTAGGAAATGGTTTCATGAACTTCACACCCAAAGCAAGAAGTATGAAAGAAAAAATAGATAAATGGACCTTTCTCAAAATTAAAGCCGTTTGCACTTCAAAGGAATTTGTCAAGAAAGTGAAAAGATAACCTATGCAATGGGAGTAAATATTTGGTAACCTTATATCTGATAGGAGCCTAATATCCAGCATATATAAAGAAATCCTATATCTCAAAATCAAAATACAATCAACTCATTTTAAAATGGGCAAGAATTGAATAAACAGTTCTCCAAAGAAGAAATAGAAATGGCTAAAGAGCAATTTAAAGATGTTCAACCTCACTAGCTAATAGGGAAATGCAAATAAAAACTACAGTGAGATCCCCTCTGACACCCATTAGACTGGCAGCCTTTAAAAAAAAACAGAGGACTACAAGTGTTGGAGAGGATGTGGAGAAATGGGAGTGCTCATCCACTGCGATGGGAATGTAAAATGATCCAGCTATTGTGGAGGACAGCTTGGCAGTTTGCCATATGACCCAGCAATTCCACTGTTTGGTATTTACCCAGCAGAAATGAAATCAAGGACACAAACTGATAAATGGACACCAATGTTCATAGAGGCATTATTCAATATTGCCAAAATTTGGATTCGACCTAAATGCCCATCAACTGATGAGTGGATAGACAAAATATGGTATATACTTACTGTATTAGTCAACCAAAGGAGTGCTGATGCAAAATACTAGAAATTGGTTCATTATATAAAGGTATTTGTTAGGGGTAGGATCCTACAGATACTAGGCCATACAGGATAAGTTACTTCCCTCACCAAAGTCTACTTTGAGCGAGATGGCTGCCAATGTCTGTGAGGGTTCAGGCTTCCTAAGTTCTACATTCCTGGGGCTTGCTTTTTTCTAGGTTCAAAGTCCCTTTCCTCCTAAGGCTGGATTCTCTTCCTTCTGCATGCTGACTTCCCATGGCTTCAGCTTAAGTCTTCAGCATCAAATCCAACATCAGAAAATGCTTAACTCGTTCTTTGCCATGCCAACACCCTAATCATAACTCAACCATGCCCAGGTACAGATCAGATTACAAAATAATCCAATATTTCTTTTTGGAATTCATCGATAATATTAAACTGCTAACTTACAATGGCATAGTACTCAGCTGTAAGAAAGAATAGAACTAACACATGGGATAACATGGATGAAACTTGAAGACCTCATAGGGAGTGAAGGAAACCAGGCATTGAGGGACAAGTACTACATGACCCCTCTGACATGAATTAAGGAAATCAAGCTGTGTCAGAGAGCTAGAAACTGGAAGATATGCTTACAGGAAATAGGGAGGGAGAGGAAGCGTGTGCGCTAACACCTTCATCGGTGAAATCTATGATAAAATGGAGGTAAGTAGTTGTGCAGTGAAGGAATAAGGGACTTAGGGATACTATGGGGTGGGTCTTTGCAGGCTTGAGGGAGCCTAGGTTTGGAAGGATGGGTCATATGGTCCAAGGAATTGTGGGGAGGTTTGAGGGGGAGTGGGTGAACACCAGAGATTGTCAGGTATGTAGTTGAAACTATAATGTTGAGAAAACACTTTAGAAAATATAATAAGGAAGGATTACTTGTTTAAGGTGTTTGATGGGGGCATCTGCCACTGGATGAACCTGGGGCAGGCTTCTAGGGAGTGTGTGAGTGTTCTTCTTTTCATAGAGTATTATATCAGTGGGTGTATGGGTGGAGACCCATACAATGAAAGGGAAAGTATTTTGAAGTATTTTGAAGACTAAATAAATTTTTATTAAAAAAAGGATGTAGACACTGAGGAAGAAATGGAGGTGTTTGCTCTGCTACTGTACATACAGGGCAACACCTATTACAGCGATGAAAGGTAGCACATCCAAAAAAGTTTTATGACATTTTTTATTTTTTAATACCACAATTTATTTTTCACTTTATTTTTCTAAGTTAGTATGTATTCTTTCTAATCTTTAAACCTATCATTACTATTTCATTTTCCTACTAATTGGATTTGGCAATATATTAGCCTTCATTTTTTGAGGAAGTTTTGGACCACAGAGGGATTTAACTATGGCAGGGGAGGAGCAGTGGTGTGGGGTCTCATTAAAGGGGGCTGCATGTGTAAGAAGGAGTTCTTCAGGGCATATATAGAGTACATAGATATAGTCAATGTTTTGGGGTATTGTCATAGTAGGTAGATTTACACATGACAGGTGAGGGAGTGCTAAGTTTCCATCCTGGGGAGCTTGGACACATTTTCCAATAGAAGAGCAACAATCACCAAGTGCAAGTGCAAAGGCCAGTGAAAAAGGATGGCCTAAGGATGGGCCCTTGAAACTCATGACTGTGCTTATGAGACAGAGTGCTTGAAATTTCAACTAAGCCTAGAGCTGTAGGCTACCTAAGAGTTACCTCCTAAGAGCCTCCATGTTGCTCAAATGTGACCACATTCTAAGCCAAACTCAACATATAAATGCATTACCTTCCCCCTAGCATGGGACATGACTCATGGGGATGAGCCTCCCTTGTACCAAGAGATTAATACCAAGCATCAGCTGGTGATGCAACTAGAAAAAATATTGAGTTAAAGGGAGAAATGGTAAAGTGAATGAGTTTATATGGCTAAGAGACTTCAAAATGAGTTGAGAGATTCATCAGAGGGATCACACTATGCATGTGTCAAAGAGATCCCAATGACAGGTAAAGTAGATACAACCCCAGTTAAAGATTCTCCAGAGGTCTATGGAGACACCCAGGTCCTATGGTCATGGCAGACAGCTCTGGAGATGTCTTGCCAGTAGACTCTATATTGGAGTTGGTGCTCCTGAGTGATGCAGTGGGACTTTGATGTGAACTCTCTATACATGCCTTTTTTGTCACTTTTACTGAACCTGTGTTTGGTGCTGGGGTTGGTATATGCTCAGTAACCTTGAATCTCTGGACTGTCAATGTGCCAGCTGGGTCTTGAGTCTCAGAAGAATTGTAACACCTACTCTCTTGTTCATAGGAATTACCCAGATCAGCTAAGAGGGAGGTGAGGATGGTAATCCACCACCCCAGAGAACCAAGGGAGTCTACAACTGCAAGCAGGAGAATTCCATCTGTCAGCTATGTGTGATCTAAACCCTGTCTTGATTTAGAGGTTGAGTGTACACTGCCATCCCAGGGTCTTCAGGATGGTGGAATAAAGTATGACTAGTATGGACTTACTGGCATTCTACTATAGAATTATTGTGACTCACTCGGTGGAAGAAATTGTATCATTGATGTGGAGACAGTGGCCATGGGAGTTGCTGAGGGCAGTGAGAGGGAAGAAGATGTGTGATATTGGGGCATTTTCAGAACTTAGAATTGTCCTGAGTGATATTGCAGGGACAGATGCAGAACATTATATATCCTGCCATAACCCCATGAATGGACTGGGAGAAAGTGTAAACTATAATGTAAACTATAAGCCATGCTATATAGTACTGCTCCAAAATGTATTCATGAAATGCAATGAAAATGACACACTGATATAAGAGGTTTTTGATGCTGGAGGAGTGGGGGAGTAGGAAGCAGGGTATATGGGAATCTCTTACATTTTTAATGTACCATTTTGTGTGATCTATGTATCTTTTCTAAAAAACACAATAAAATATTTTTTAAAAAGAATAAGCATCCAAGTCATAGAAAATAAGACTTTATGCAAGTCTTTCCTAGCTAAATTCACTTTCAATCCTGATTTACAAATTCCAAGTTTAGTTAAGTCCTGAAATGTGACCCTATATCTGGGGGCTTGATTTCCAGAGCCATGGAATTTATGGAATAAATTTCTGATTTCATTGTGTCCAACAGTTCATTTCTCACCTTATCTCTCTCTTCTAGCATTTTACTATAAACTACAAGGAGAAGCCAAGCCACAATCTCTGAGATTACTTTGGAAATCTCTTGAGATAAATGCCCAGGCTTAAATTTTCTAATTCTGTCTTCCATAAACCATCAGGATTTAATATTGCTAAGTTACCTGCAATTTTAAACCATGAATGACCATTTCTCTAGTTTCCAATAATAGTTTTTATCATTTACTTTCTAAGGCCTCATAAAATATGTCTGTAGCATCCATTTCCTACTAATAGTCTCCTCAAAGTAATCCAGGCATTTCCTATTAAGCATCTCACAATTTTCCCCCAAAATATATTTTTTCCATTTCTAAACTATTTTCCCCCAAAATACACTTTTTCCATTTCTAAACTGTTTCATTGTATTGGTAATTGTAAAAGCAAGACCTCATTGTCCAGTACCAAATTCTGTATTAATCAGTCAAAAGGGGAGCTGATGGGAAGGGCCAGAAATCTGTCAGGTTTTATAAAGTATATTTACTTGAGGTAGAAGCTTACAGTTACCAGCCTATAAAGTGTAAGCTACTTCACTCACCAAAGTCTGTTGCCATGTGTTGGAGCTAGATTGCTGCCAGTATCTGAAAAGGTCAGCCTTTTTCTTCCCCTTAAGGTGCTGTGGTCCCAGATTCTTCCACTATCTCTCTCCTATGGGTCATTCCTCTCTTTGTTCAGCTGCTTTGTTTTCTTCCTATGGCCAGGTATAGACTATTAAGTGCTTTCTCTTCACAGGGCTTCTGTTGTGTTTATGGAGCTGTTTCTATTACTCTGTGTTCCTCTCCTTTGTATGTATTTCCCAGAGATCCATCATCAAAACTCCCTCCTTTGGAGACCCATGAAACAGGTGGGGACTCAACTTCATACAGACATGACCCAATCAAAGCCCTAATCATAATTTAATCAAGTAAATTTGAAGCTTCTGAAGTTAATACAATCTAATACACCCAGAGGGAGAGACCAGTTTACAAATAGAATCCAATATCTCTTTTTGGAATTCATAAATGCTAGCAAACTGCTACAGTTATAATGGTTTCTCTTTCTCCACTTATTTTTTCCAATGTTTTCCTTTATGAATTTTGGGGCACCATGATTAGGTGCATAAATGGTTATGATTATTCTTTTTTCTTCACAGTTTACCCCTTTACATAACATATAATGTTTTTCTTTGTTCCTTATAATAACTTTACATTTAATGCCTATTAAGTCTGATAATTAGTATAGATATTCCCACCCTTTATAAGTTATTATTTTCATGTAAAATCATTTTTCAACCATCATTTGCATCTTCCTGCAAAACTGAGTCTAAGATGCATTTCTTCTAGATAGCATATTAACGGGTCATATTTCCCTATATTTCCAGCCAATCTGTTTCTTTTTATTAGGGAATTTGATCCATTAATATTAATTGTTATTACGGTCAAGAAGATACATAAACTAGTCATTTTTTCTTTAGGTTTATTTATGTCAAATTCTATTTTTATTTCTCTTTTATTTTTTAGTTAATCTTACTAATATTCCTCTTTCTGTATAGCCCTCCAACTTGCTCTCTCCTTTCTTCCTTTCAGTCTGCAGATATCTCCACCATTTTTGAATGTCAGTTCTGCTGAATACAGAATTCTTGGCTTGCAGGTTTTTTTTTTTTAGCATGTTAATTATGTCATACTACATTCTTCATGCCTCCACCATTTTAGATGAGAAATCAGTGCTAATTTTATGGAGCTCTACTTTTGTGTGATGGATCTCTTATTCTCTTGCTGCTTTCTGTATCCTTCTTTGTTTTGAGCATTGCACAATTTGGTAGATTTATGTCATGGCATAGGCCTCTTAGGATTTATATTGTTTGGGGCATCCTGTGCTTTCTGGACATATACATCCATGTCCCTCAAAAGATTTGGTATATTTTCAGCCATTACTTCCTCCAGGACCCATGCTCTCTTTCACTTCTCCTTTCCTTCTGGTTTGCCTATAATGAGTGTGTTTGTACGTTTCATCTTGTCATTTAATTACCTGAGTCCTTGTAATTTTTTTTCTATATTTTTACTCTGTTCTATCTTCATGATTTCAGATGTACTGTCTTTGACATCACTCTCTCCTCTGTTCAAATCTGCTGTTATATGTATCCAGTATATTTTTTAATTTCTTGCATTATGCCATTCATTTCCATCAGATCTGTTATCTTTTAATTATATTTATGATTCCTTCAGTATGTTTCTCCAACAACTTCTTAATAGCCATTATTCCTTAAGATTATTAAATTGATTCATAATATTTATTAGGGCATTCTTGATTAGTTTTTCCACACTTTGCATCTCCTCTTTTTTCTACACTGTGCCGTGTTTTTCTATTTTAACCAGAGCAGTTAGGCAAGGAAAAAAACTTCTACTTAGAAATGAAGAAGTAAAATTTTCCCTATTTGTTGAGCCTATGATCCTATATATAGAAAGTGCTGAAAATTTTGCAACAGAGCTACTAAAGCTAATTTAGTAAAGTAGCAGATTACAGTATCAACATGTAATAATCAGTAGTGTGTCTATGTACTTGTAATGAGCATTCTGAGAAGTAAATCAACAATAAAATTCAATTTAGAGTAACAACTAAAATAATCAAATACCTAGGAATAAATGTAACCAATCACATAATGGACTTATATATATAAAAGTATAAAACTTTTATAAAACAAATGAAAGGAGATCTAAATGTATGCAAAGAACTTCCATGGATTCGAAGACTAAATATTAAGATATGAATTCTACTCAAAATGATTTACATATCCCTTGCAAACTCAATCAATATTCTGTAGCCTACACTGCAGGAATGGAAAAACCAATGATCACATTTATTTGGAAGTATTAGTCTTCTTAGATAGCCAAAACCATCTGGAAAATGAAGAACAAAGTTGGAGAACTGACAGCTCATGAATTACTAGCTTATTAGAAGGCTACAGTGATTTTTAAAATGTGTTATTTGCAGAAGGATTTATACATTGACCAATGGAATCAACTTGAGAGTTCAGGCATAGTCCCACAAATCTATGACCAATTATATTTTTCTTTAGTCAGTCTTTTAAACATTTATTTATTTACTATACAAAATATTTACACCATCAGCTGCTACTGTCTGGCCTTTTTTTCTGACTTGGCAAATTTGCAACAGGGATGGCTGGACCATAGGTACCTAGGCTACAAGGGAATAAATATGTGAACTGACAAAAATAAGAAACATAAATAGAAAAGTGCCCAAGAAATAAATGCCACAGTCCCTTCTCTCCCTGTTGTACCCTTTCCCCACACTAGCTAATAGAGCAGAATTAGAAAGAAAGGTGAAAGGGAAGCCCAGAAATCTATAAGATTTATTATTTATTTTTTCTCTCCCCTTCCCCCCACCCCAGTTGTCTGCTCTCTGTGTCCATTCACTGTCTGTTCTGTGTCTCCTTGTAATCTTGTCAGCAGCACTTGGAGTCTTTGTGTCTTTTTGTTGGATCATCTTGTTGAGTCAGCTCTCCATGTGTGCAGTGCCACTCCTGGGCAGGCTGCACTTTTTTTCACATGAGGCAGCACACTCCTTGTGCATGGGGCCTCCCTATACAAGGGACACCCCTGTGTGGCAGGGAACTCTTTGTGCATCAGCACTGCACATGGACCAGTTTACCACAAAGGTCTGGTGTGGGTTTGAACCCTGGGCCTCCTATGTGGGCAGTTGCTCTAACCATTGAGCAAAATCTGGAGTTAGGAAAGAGAGAGGATTTTGGTGAGGTTCAAATTTTAAAAGAATGACCCTGAAAATCAAAAATAGGTGGGAACTGCTAAACAGTCTTCCACAGTGGCTGTAGCATTCTGCATTCCCACCAACAGGGCATAAGCATTCCCATCTCTTCACATCCTCTCCAACATTTACAGTTTCCTGGCATAAAAAAAAAGATTTATTTTATTTTTTATTTCCCCCTCCTTGTTTGCACTCACTGTATGCTCGTGTCTTTTTATTGAGTGCTTGCTGTGTTTGCTTATCTTTTTCTTAGGAGAACCCAGGAACAAAACCTGAGACCTCACATGTGGGAGGGAGATGTCTAGTCACTTAAGTCACATCTGCTCCCTAATTGTTGTGTCTCTTGTGTCTCCTTATTGTGTCTCCTTGTTGCATCACCTTGTTGTGTCAGCTCACTGTATGTGCCTATCTCATCAGCTTGCTCATCTTCATTAAGATGAATAGACCTCTCATGCAGTAGGTGGATGCCCAACTGCTTGAGGCACATCTGCTTCTTGTTTTCTGACATTTAAAAGCAGCTAGTCTAATAGGTGTGAAATGATATCTTACTGTAGGTTTGATTTGCATTTCCCTAATCACTGGTGATGTTGAACATTTTTTCAATGTATTTCTTCCACATATATTTCTTCTTCAGTTTTCTTTTGAAGCCTTTGCCCATTTTTAACTAGATAGTTTGATTTCTTATTGTTGAGTTGTGTGATCTCTTTATATATCATGGATATTAATCACCTATATGTAATTGCCAAATATTTTCTCCTATTGAACTAACTGCCTTTCACCCTTTTGACAAAATCCTTTCAGGTGCAGACATTTTTAATTTTGAGGAGGACCCATTTATCTCTTTTTTCTTGTGTTGCTTGTGCTTTGAGTATAAAGTTTAAGAAACTACTGAGTACCACAAGATCTTGAAGATGTTTTCCTGCATTTTCTTCTAGGAGTTTTATGGTTCTTCTTCTTATACTTAGGTCATTTATTCATTCTGAGTTAATTTTTGTATAAGATGTGAGATAGGGATCTTCTTTCTTTCATTTGGATATGGCTATGATGTTTTCCCAGGACTATTTGTTGAATAGAGTGTTCTGGCCCAGCTGGGTGGGCTAAACAGACTTGACAAAATCACTTGGCTGTGAGGGTCAATTTCTGAGTTCTCAGTTGAGTTCCTTTGAATTGGTCAATCTGCCTGTCCTTATACCAGTACCATATGTTTTTGTTTCTGTTTTTGTTTTTGTTTCTGTTTTTTTTTTTTTTTTGCCCCTGTAGCTAAATGATGACAAAAAAATCAGAAAGTGAGAGTCCTCCAAATTTGTTCTTTCTTTTTTAAGACAATTTTGGCTATTTAGGGTCCCTTACCCTTTGAAATAGATTTGATTATTATTATTTTTTTTTATCAAGAAATTGTCCTCTATTTTGACATTTCTGCATCAATTGGGAGGATTAATTCATCACTGTGGTTTATTACAGGGATCACCCCTGTGTGGCTCGGCACTCCTGTGTGCATCAGCACTGCACACGGGCCAGCTCCACATGGGCGAAGGAGGCCCGGGGTTTGAACCGCAGACCTCCCATGTGGTAGACGGACACCCTAACCACTGGGCCAAGTCCACGCCTATTTTTTATTTTTAAAGGAGCGTCATATTATTTTAAATACAGTAGGATTCTCATATTTCCCTACACCTCCCTTCCCACTCTTTTTCCCATTAACAACATCTTTCAAAAGTGTGGAATATTTTGTTACAATTGATGAGCATATATTGAAACATAGCTATACACCAGGTCTATAGTTTATATTATGTTTTACACTTTACATCACACGATTCTATAGGTTTTGACAAAAAGTATAATGGTGGTATCCATCATTGTAATATGTAGGATGGTTACAATGTCTCCAAAACTCCCCACGTTGCACCTATTGCTCCCTCTTCCTCCCCTCAGAACCTCTAGTGACCACTGTCTTTATATTAATAATATGAGTTCTTCCATTACTATAATAGTAACAAATTTACTTAAGTCCATTGTTGATTCCTCCTTTATGTTTGTTCTTCCATCTATCCTGAGGACTAGGGGATGGTGATGCCCACTCTGCTTCTGATTTACAGGGTTCTTATGTCTCATGGGTCAGATGGATGGAACTGTCTTGCATGCAGTTGAAAATACTCTCTGCTTCTTAGCTTGGGCCTTGTCCATCATCATCTTTTTGTTAATTTTCCTGGGTGAGTCCAAGGAACAAGAGAGTAGTCATTGGCTGCAGTTCTGTTGAGATTTAAGGCTTACCCAGCATATGAATAGCCAGAAGATTTAAGGCTCTGGAACATATATTTAATAGGTATCATAGTGTTATAGTTTCAAATAAAGAAGGGATAGAAGAACCATGTGTTCATTGGGAGAGACAGGTTATCATATACACCAAGATAATGCCCACTGATAAGGCACTGATTTCCTTGGGTTTTTTTTGCTCTGTGTCTAGTGTCTAGATGTCTCTAGAGCCCCAGGATCACCCCTTTTTGAGGCACTTTTATAGGCAATGAGATCCTCCTGAGATATGATAAGCATAATATTTGCAATAATATCCCAACTCCTTTGGAAATCTCTTGGTCATAAAACTCATTTGCCTTCAATGGTTCCCCCTTTTGACCTAGGTCTTTCTCCAAATCAGCATTAGTTGGTGCTTGGTATTAATCCCTTGGTGTCAGGGATAGTCACCCTGGGAGTCATTTCCCATGAGGTAGCTGTTAGACAATAGATAATACCAGGTCAATTTTCAATTTCACAAGTACCAGCATCAATATCAAGGGCCTGTTGTGTTGGTCTGCCCTCTTTGTTAGACACTGTCCATGTGGGATATCTCACCACTCAATGAGTGAATGTAGCAGGGCTTGCCAGTATGGGAATTCAATATTCTGTGTGTCTACACTCACGAGGAATACAACATGAACACACACTCCATAGAGGCATGCCCCAGGTACATCCCCCCACACATATACCCCCATCACTGACACCTCAGACCACTAGCTCCCCATACAATATTTGCAAACTCTCTGCAACCCAAAATCTCCCCAAAAACAAAACCAATGAAAAATAACAATAAAAACAAAATAAAATAAAACTTTTTGCATTGTGCATTTGATCTCTGTAAAACCTATATTTCATATTTCATATATATGACAATTTCTTCTGTATGTTCCCACAATGTCTTTTTTTTTATGCTTATTTCTGAGAAGATTTAGGTTACAGAAAAGTCACATAGACAATTCAGGAGAATTTCATGCACCCTATTCCCTTCCTTACCAATATCTTTCTACATGAGAATAGTATATATTTTTAAATAATTGATTAGCAAATAATGAAGCATTGCTAATTATGGTCAGTGATCTACATTATGTTTAACTTTTGCACAATATGCTTTTACAAGTTCTGACAATATTTATAATGGCCAGTATCCATTAGGGCAAGAACACACAGGACAACTCAAATGCCCCAAAGATGCCCCATATTACAACTTTTATTTTTTCACCTTGCCCTTGGAAACTATGCCAACAACTAACTTTCAATTTTGTAACAATAAGGTTCTGTTCCAACCCAATTCCTGAAGGTCATGAGCTAGTGAGGCTAAGAGACCAAAGAACACACAATGCAAAGAATCAGACATCATCTTTATTGGAACATATGGACAGGAGACGATTCCTTGACATGGCCAGTCAAAGAATGAATAAAGTGCGTTTCTGAAAGGGGAAAGGAGAAAATGAGAGGTGATATAATGAGTCTCAGAACAAGGACATTCCATGAGGGTGATAACAGAATTCCTGCTAGTGTCCTGTGACTGCACATATGGGGGTTGGCAATGTCATCTCAGGAAACAAGTTTCACTGCTCAGAGGAGATCTGGTTTAAGACATCCTCCAATCTGGTGAGGGTTGTAACCTTTAATTAAAGCTTAGGTCACATAGACAGATGCATGTTGAGGACTTGGTGGGGGCCTGGGTCTTATGTTCATAGTTATATGCATTAATATTGAGGGATTGACATACTGGCCTGTTTTCTTTAATTAGGTGCTGCCTATGTATTTGAGATATTCTTGCCTCTCTACATGAGAATATATCATGACTCCGTATGGTGGGAGATTAATATTTTCTTTTTATTGTGTGAGTCCCCACCCACTAAAATAACCCCATAAGAAGATGACCACATTCATATTCTATAGATGTATGCTTAAGGTGTACCCTTTTGCATATATCTCACTACCACTAATGCTCTACACCAGTGACCCTCCTCTGTCATATTTGCCAAAAGTACTTTTGCACCATTGTAGTTTTTAAAAAATGTTTTCGTCTTTCTTTTCTTTTAAATATTACACTAAAAAGTATGAGGTCCCAATATATCGCCTACCCCACCCACCCCATCCTTCCTACATTAACCACCTCTTCCATTATCACGGTACATCCACTGCACCTGGTAAATACATTCTGGAGCACCAATGCACCACATGGACAGTGGTCCACATTGTAGTCCACACTCTTCCCCAGTCCACCCAGTGGACCACGGCAGGACACACAACCGAGGACAACTCCCTGAAGCACCACCAAGGACAACTCCACATTCTGAAAGTGCCCCCACATCATATCTCTTCTTCCATTTCCTTACCATCAGCAGCCACCATGGCCACCCTCTCCACATCACTACTACAATTTCCTTCCTTACTAACTACAATAGTTCTCCAGCAGAACACCAGTAAGTCCACACTAATCCATGCTCTATTCCTGCATCCTGTGAACGCTGGGATGGTTAAGTCCAGTCCCCCTCTACACCAAGAGGGGGCTTATATTCCACATGAATTATGGATGCAATTCTCCTGCTTGCAGCTGTAGGCACTCTTGGCTCCCTGGTGTGGTCGGTGACCCTTTTCACCTCTGTGTCAGCTTGTCAGAGTAAGTCAAACAAACAAGAGGGTAGGAGTTACAAGTCTGCTGAGGCCCAGGGCCTGGTTGTCACATGGATAATCCAGAGATTCAGGTCTCCTGAGTATACACAAACCCAAATGCCAACCACAGGTCCAGTAAAAGTGGTAGAAGAGGCATGTGTAGAAATGCCACATCTGAGTCCAACTCCATCACATTCAGGAACACAAATTTTCCAAAGTAGGGCCAACTGACATGGTGCTGAACTCCAGAGCGGTCTGCC
This sequence comes from Dasypus novemcinctus, assembly GCF_030445035.2. Classification (NCBI taxonomy): domain Eukaryota; kingdom Metazoa; phylum Chordata; class Mammalia; order Cingulata; family Dasypodidae; genus Dasypus; species Dasypus novemcinctus. Next base: position 15,513,885 of record NC_092216.1, read on the forward strand.
ATGACCATAGAAACTGTGGGTCTCTGTAACCCTCAGGAAACCAGCACCTGGGTTTCTATCTACCTTGGTTTCTTTGGTACCCTGCTGAGGTGTGCATGAGCATCACCACTCTGATGACCTCCTGATTCTATTTTGGAGACTCATAGCAATATAAATTCACTTGTCCTTTCCATTTCCCCATTTTATCCAAAGTCACAAAGCAATTTTTAACACCTGATATTACGTGTAGGCTGAGATTTTCTGCTGGTCCAAGTTGACCCCTTTTTTCAAGGTCTTTTTCTGGTTACATCATCAGCTGGTGCTTGGTAGTAATCCCTCCATACCAGGGAGGCTCATCCCCAGGAGTCATGTCCCACACTGGGAGGAAGGCAATGCATCTACATGCTGAGTTTGTCTTAGAGAGTGGTCACATTTGAGTAACATGGAGGCTCTCAGGAGGTATCTCTTAGGCACCCCACCGCTATAAGCCTAGTGCATATTTCAGGCACACAGGCTCAAAATAGGAGCCATCAGTATCAATTGCTCATCATTGAACCATTCATCTTTGTTGGTCTTTGCCATTGCACTTGGGGAATTGTTGCTGTTCCATTGGGGAATGTGATAGAGCTTCCTTGGCTAGGAACTCAGCATTCTCTTAGCTGTTGTTTCCAACTGCAACCACTATGAAAATATTCTAACTTTTCTATGTACCCTGTATACATGCTCTGGAGAACTCCCTCCCAACAATGTGTCCCCATCAATAACACCCCACACAAGTGCTCCTTCCCCACCATAGCTGAACTGCTCTGTAGTCCCAAACTTCTTCAAAAAGGAAGTCCAATTTATTGCCAGGTTCCATCAATAGTAAAATGGAATATAGTGGTGGGTTTAAAGGTTAGATATAGAATACATAGTAATTTAGAAAAATTAACTAAAGAAAAATAATTTAGGGTATCAAAATATGAAAAAATGAAAAAGCTTTGTTTCTGACATTTTGTCTTTCATTACTGCTGTAGGTGTTGCCCTTTATGTTCGATGGCAAGGCAATTTCCTCCATTTATTTCTCAGTGTCTACATCCTTTTTTTCCCTAATTATTAAGTTTGTCTTCACATACATTTTAGATCAAAGTAATTCACATAGACAATATTTGGTACTCCCACATATCCAACATCAATCCCTTTGTCCCTTCCTCAGCAATGATCTTTTTACATGTTCATATTATATTTGCTGCAGCTGATGTATAAATATTGAAACAATCGCTTTCAGACATGGTTCAATTTGGGTTTACCTTATGGCTTATATTTTAGACTCTACAATTTTCTGAATTTTTTGTTATTTTATGTTTTACATTTTAGCCTATAGACTTTTATACATTTCGTTGTGATGTCCTATGTCCATCAGTGCATGATTTTGTGGAACACTTCCATTGCCCCACAGTTACATTGATTCCATGTATTCAACACCTCTTCCCTCACCCCCCATTAGGGTCCACCATGAAAATAAATCTTCATTACTTGAAGGACCATATTCTGAGATACTTGCAACAATGTGGAGGGCTTGACATCCTTGACAGTCCTAATCCATTGGGAGCCACCAATTCTCTTGAGAGATACAATTCCCTCTTTTTGAGAACATCAGTCCTCCCCTTGATGTGGGTATACCTTCACTCTCATTGTATGGGTCTCCACCCAATGATATAATCCACTATGACAAAATGAGCCCTCACACATTCTCTAGAAACTTGCCCTGTATCAGATGCCCTCCCTTAAGCATCTTAAACAGATAACCATATTATGTTTTCTAGAGTTTTCTCTACATTATAATTTCAACCACATACTTGAAAACCTCCTATGTTTCAATGTTCCTACCACCTTCCTCCCAATTTCTTCGGCCATCTGACCCATCCTCCCATTGCTACCCACCTCAAATCCACAAAGCTCCACCCAACGGTATCCCTATGCCCCCATTTAATCCCTTCCATGTACAAATACTTACCTCCAGCTTATTATAGATTTCACCCAAGTAACTGTCAGCTCACGACCTTCCTATACCCCCCAACCTCCTTTAAGTATATCATCCAATCTGTAGCTCTCTGAAACAGCTTGTTTTACTTAATTCATATCAGAGAGGTCATGCCTGGGTTTCATCACTCAATATAATATTCTCAAGATTCACCCATGTTATCACATGAGTTTGTACTATATTTGTTCTTATAGCTGACTAGTATTCCATTGTATGTATGTTTTACTTAATTCATATCAGAGAGGTCATGCCTGCGTTTCATCACTCAATATAATATTCTCAAGATTCACCCATGTTATCACATGAGTTTGTACTATATTTGTTCTTATAGCTGACTAGTATTCCATTATATGTATATATACATACATTTTATTTATCTATTCAAGTGTTGATGGGCCTTTGGTTTGATTCCAACTTTTGGCAATAATGAATAGTGCTGCTATGGACATTGGTGTTCATATATAATTTTATGTTCTTTTTTTCAGTGTTTCTGGATACACAGCAGTGGAATTGTTGGGTCACATGGCATATCTATAGCTATTTTTTTTTGGGAAATGCCAAACTGTCCTCCTGAATGGGTGGATCCTTGTGTATTGCCACCTGCATTGGGTGAGTGTTCCCACTCCTCCATATCCATTCCAACAATTGTAGTCTTCTGATTTTTTGATTGCTGCCAGTATCATGAGAGTAAGATGGTATCTCATTGTTTCGATTTGCATTTCCATAATAGCTAGTGATTTTGAGCCTTTTTCATATGTTTTTTAGCCATTTGTGTATCTTATTGGGAGAAGTGTCTGTTGAAATCTTTTCCCCATTTTTTAAATGGGGAAGTTATAGGAGTTGTTAATATATGCAAGATATAAGTCTCCTATCAGATATATGGTAACCAAATATTTTCTCCCATTGCGTAGGCTCTCTTTTCACTTTCTTGATCAATACCTCTGAATTGCAGAAGGCTTTAATTTTGAGGAAGTCAAAAATTTGCTCTTTTCCTGCTTGTTCTTTTGGTGTGAAGTTCATGAAGCTGTTTCCTATTATAAGGTCCTTTAGATGCTTCCTACATTGCTTTTCAAGGTCTTTATGGTCTTGGCCCTTACATTTAAGTCTTTGATACCCCTTGAGTTGATTTTTGTATAACGTACGAGTTGGTAACCAACTTTCATTGCTTTATATATGGATATCCGGTTCTCCAGGCACCATTTGTTGAAAAGGCCATTCTCTCCCAGTTTAGACTGTTTGTTGGCGTTGTCAAGTACCATATGGCCCTATATATGTGTGTCTATATCAGAACTGTCAATTCAGTTCCATTGGCCAGAGTATCTATTCTTGTGACAACACCATGCCATTTTCACTTCTGTAGCTTTGTAGTATGTTTTGAAGTAGATAGTGTGATTCCTCCAATTTCATTTTTCATTTTCAATATGTCTTTTGCTATTTGGGGCCTCTTTCCTTTCCAAATAAGTTTCATTGCTAGTTTCTCTAGTTCCTTAAAGAATGCTGTGTTGATTTTTACTGGGATTGCATTGAATGTTTAGATCAGTTTTGGGAGGATAGACATCTTAATAATATTTAGTCTTCCTATCCATGAACAGAGAATATTACTCCATTTATTTAGTTTTTTTAAATTTCCTTTAACAGTGTTGTGTAGTTTTCTGTGTATAAGTCTTTAGTTAAATTTATTCCTAGGTATTTGATTATTTTATTCACTATTGTAAATGGTATTTGATTTCTCATTTCCTCCTCAGATTGCTGATTAGTGTACAGAAATGCTACTGATTTTTGCACATTGATCTTGTAACTTGTGACTTTGCTGAACTCATTTATAAATTCTAGAAGCTTTATTGTAGACTTCTTATAGGTTTCTATGTATAGGGCCATATCATTTGCAAATAGTGAAATTTTGACTTCTTCCTTTCCTATGTGGATGCGTTTTATGTCTGGTTCTTGCCTCAGTGCTTGAGCAAGTACTTCTAAGACTATGTTAAATAGGAGGTGTGACATTGGGCATCCTTGGTTTGTTCCTGATCTTAGACCAAAATATTTTAGGACTTCATCATTGTAAAGGATGATAGCTGTCAGTTTTTCATTTATACCCTTTATCATGTTCATTAGGTTTCCTTCTATTCCAATCTTTTGTAATGTTTTTATCAAGAAAGTGTGCTGTATTTTGTCAAATGCTTTTTCTGCATCTATAGATAAGATAGTGAGATTCTTTCCTTCAGTCTGTTTATAAAATGTATTACATTAATTGATTTTCTTATGTTGAACCATCCTTGCATACCAGGAATGAATCCCACTTGATCATGGTGTATAATTCATTTAATGTGCTGTTGAATACAATAAACAAGTATTTTGTTGAGGATTTTCATGTCTATGTTCATTGGAGAGATTTGTCTGTAATTTACCTTTCTTGTGCTGTCTTTGTTTGGCTTTGGTACTAGAGTAATGTTGGCTTCATAGAATGTGTTAGGAAATGTTCCTTCTATTTCTATTTTTTGGAAGAGTTTAAGTAAGATTGGTGTTAGTTCTTTCTGGGATGTTTGGTAGAATTCACCCGTGAAGTCATCTGGCCCAGAGCTCTTTTTAGTTGGGATGTTTTTAATGACTGACTCTATCTCTTTACTTGCGATTGGTTGGTTGAGATTGCCATTTTCTTCTTTTGTCAATGTTGTCTGCTTATGTGTTTCTAGGAATTTGTCCTTTTCCTCTCAATTGTCCTTCTTGTTAGAATATAGTTTTTCAAAGTACTCTCATGATAATTTTTATTTTTGTGGGGTCAGTGGTGACATCTCCTTTCTCATTTCTTACTTTGTGTGTTTGCATCTTCTTTTTTCTTTGTTAGTCTAGCTAAGGGTTTGTCAACTTTATTGATTTTCTCAAAGAACCAGCTCTTTGTTTTATTTTTTGAGTGCTTTCTTATTTTCTATTTCATTTAGTTTTGCTCTTATCTTTGTTCTTTCTTTATTTCTTCTTCTTTTGGGATTAGCTTTTTTTTTTTTTTAACTAATTCCTCCAAGTGTGCATTTGGTTCTTCAACTTTCAGTCTCCTTTTTTGATGTACAAATTTATGGCTGTAAATTTCCCTCTCAGTAATGCTTTTGCTGCACCCCATAAGTTTGGATATGTTGTGTTATCATTTTCATTAGTTTCAAGGTAGCTATTATTTCTTTGAGATTTCCTCCTTGAACCACACTTTCTCTAAGAGTGTGTTGTGTAACTTCTAAATCTTGGTGCAAAATCTGTGTCTCTGGCCCTTTCAGATTTCCAGCTTCATTCCATTATGGTCAGATAAATCAGTTTTGTATGATTTTAATCTTTCTGAATCCATTGATACTTTTCCTGTGGCCTAGCATGTGATCTGACTTGGAGAATGAGCCATGTGCACTTGAGAAAAATGTATATCCTGCTGTATTGGGTTGTGATGTTCTGTATATGTCTACTAGGTCCAGTTCCTCTAATATACTGTTCAAAATCTTTGCTTCTTCATTGATTCTCTTTTGAGATGTTCTGTCCAAAGTTAATAGTGGTGTATTAAAGTCCTCCACTATAATTGTAGAGGCATCTATTCCTTTGCTTACTTTTTCTAGTGTTTGCCTCACATATTTGGAAGTGTCCTTGTTAAGATCATAAATGTTTATGATTGTTCTTTCTTCTTGGAATACTATTCCTTTCCACTAATATGTAGTGTCCATCTTTGTCTCTCACAATTGTTTTGCATTTAAAGTCTATTTTGTGTGATATTAATTTAGCTACTCCTACCTACCCTTTTTTGGTTATTATATGCTTGTAAGATTGTTCTCAAGCCATTCACTTTCAAACTTCCTGAATCCATGTGTCTAAGATGTGTTTCTTGTAGACAGCATATAGATAGATCATATTTCCTTATCCAATCTTCCAGTCTGTGTCTCTTGACAGTTGAGTTTAATCCATTGACATTCAGTGTTATTGCATTCAAGGCATTACTTATATTAGCTGTATTTTCTTTTCTCTGGATTTGTGTTTTCATACTTTGTTTTGTTTTCTTTTTCTGTGTTTGCTTTTTAGTTGCTCTTACACTCTCTTCCAACTCTTTGTCTTGCTTTTTTCTTTCCTCCTGGAGAACTCCCTTTGGTGTTTCTTGAAGGACAAGATTCATGTTGGCACTCTTTCTTAGTTTCTGTTTATCTGTGAATATTTTGAACTCTCCATCATATTTTAATGCTAACCTTGCTGGATAGAATATTCTTGGCTGGAATTTTTTTTTCTTGTAGTGCCTTGAATATGTCATACCTCTGTCTTCTTGCCTCCATGGTTTCAGATGAGAAATCAGCATGTACTCTTATGGAGCCTCCTTTGTATGTGATGGTTCTCTTTTCTCTTGCTGCTTTTAGTATTTTCTCTTGGTCTTGAACATTGGGTAATTTGACAATAAATGTCTTGGCATAGGCCTGTTGGGATTTATGCTGTTTGGGGTACATTATGCTTCCTGGACATGTAAATCCATCTCCCTCAATTGGTTTGGGAAGTTTTGAGCCATTATTTCCTCCAAAACCCATTCTGCCCCCTTTCCCTTCTCCTCTCAATCTAGAATGCCTATAATGCATATGTTTGCATGTTTTGCATTGTCATTCAGGTCCCTACATCCCTGCTGATTTTTTTGTATCTTTTTATCAATCAGTTCTACTATCTGATTTCAAATGTACTGTGTTCCATATCACTAATTCTTTCCTCTGCCTCTTCGAGTCTATTGTTATTTGCTGAGAATGTATTTTTGATTTCTTGAATTGTGCTGTTCATCACCACCATATCTGTTATTTTTTTGTGCATGATTGCAATTTCTTCTGTATTCTCTCCAAGTGTTTTCTTCATATTCTTAATCTATTCCTTTACTTCATCAAAGTGGTCCCTAATATATGTTTTGAGAGCTTTAATTACTTGTTTAATGTTCTGCTCCTCTTCCTGGTTTTTAGTTTGCTCATTGGGTTTTGGTATATTTTCCTGAGTATTGGCTTGGTTAAGTATTTTTTGTTGCTGTCTGGTCATGATTTTACCTTGACAGGTTTAATCAGTTGCTTAGCTTCTTTGTCTGGTTTGGGGTTCAATCAGTTGTTTTTGCATGCATATTGTCTTCTCTTTGTCACTTTGTTCTTCTTATTCTATTTCCTTGCTGTTGGCTAAGTTCACTTGAAGGAAAATATTAGGGTCAGAGAAAGCAAAAGGAGTAAGAAAAGAAAATGAATAATAGTAGTATTTATAGTGAATATTAACAGAGGAATCATATGAGAGCTAGGAGAATGGATATTAGACTCATGTAAGCTCTGTAGAATTATAACAGTAATAAAGGTAGAGTATGTATAATGAGACAGTAAACTGAATGTGGGGAGGAATATAGTGTGAATTAAAAGGCCAGTGTGTTCAAGAGAGTGGGAAAGAGAAAAGAAAGGACAATAATATAAAGAGTCAATATAAGACATAAAACAGAAAAAGGGTAATAGAAATAAAAAGTCAGAAAAATAGGGGGCCAAACAAAGAGAAGTATAATATAAAAGAAACAATACATGATGGGGGATAGAAAGATGTAGAGGAAAGGGGATAGTGTTTGTGGCCAAAATCAATACCCACACAAAAGAGGAAATGGAGGATGAGGAATTACAGCAAATGTGAAATGCTCACTGCAGCACTTAATTTAAAAATAATAAAAAGAAAAGAAATAAAGAAAAAAGCAACAAAGGGGATGGGGGAAGCAAGGAAGAAAAAGAAAAAAGTAATAAAAAGGGCCTTGGGGGATAAAGAGGAAGGAAAAACAAGAAGCCAAAACAACAAAATGCTAGACAAAGTTTCAAGCAAGGAATCCTGTTTGTAGATAAATAAAATACTTAGGTATCTGACCTTGCCCTTTTTCCTTTCCTCACCTCCCTCTTTTCCAGGCAGCAGGAAAGCTGCCTGAGACATCTGGTAGGAGGTTCAAGTGGGTCCTTGTTGAACCAACTCCACACAGAAAACAATGACTCTTATTTTCCAGAGAAAGAGCACCCACACCTCACCTGGAATCCCAAGTATGATATTGGAAGCTTGGAATGCACCTCCTACAATCTCTCTCCTTTAGTTGTGCAATGAGAGGGCTAGTTGATTTAATGACCTCCACCTCCTCCCAGGCCAAGTTTCCTATCCCAGGATATTTAGGTGAATTGGACTTTCTCAGCAGATTCACAACTCCTTTCTTCCCAGGCTCCCTCCAAGGCAGCCAGTATGTTCCTCCAAGTGCAAAAAAAAAAAAAAAGGGAGGGGGGGACCAGAAAATTGAACTTGCACTCACGTGGCCCCTCTGATGCACTCCAAAATGAATCCCTCCCACTCATGGAGTCAGTCCAAAACTGGAGGGCTAGGGCAATCCCAGACCTCCAGGAGCTCTGGATTCAGGAAAGGGAAGTCAAAGACACTTCAGACTCAGGGTATATAGGTTTGTGGAACATGGGCATTGGGGGTTTAGGGGACACGGACCTGGACACCACACATCTGGTGATCATGGGGCCCAGGAAAACTGCTGCACAACTGACAGTTCTCAGGAAACATCATGGAAGCTAGCCCAGGAGGAAGTGTCCCACCTTCCCACAGCCTCTGACCTCCATACTTGCAACCCATAATTCTACATTTAACAAGCACTACCTCTATCTCTGTCTCTCCAAATCATCACCCATACTCCTCCTGCCTTGTTTTGCTCCCAAAGGAGTGTGCTCCGGCGAGACTCCAACCTCACTCAGCTGCTTCTTTGCAGGACAAACTGTGAGGTGCACTCACTGAGATGCCATCTTACCCCACCTCCCTAGCTCATTTGTTTTAAACTAACCAATCCTTAACTCTCATTTGAAATATACTAACACCCTCCCATGGACCACAATAGAGGCACATGCCAATAGTTTCCTTATTATTCTCTGCCTGAGTGATCTCCACATGCTGATTGAGCCTCCTAAGCCAAATAGGCTTGCTATTGAACCCCTCATGGCAACGGTCCATCTCTGGTTCTTATTCCTCAGGATTCTCTAGACAAACAGAACTGATTGTGTGTGTATATAGTGTATATACAGTATATGTATATAAACAGAACTGACAGTGTTTGTGTGTGTTTGTGTGTGTGTGTATATTTATATATATATATATATACACAGAGAGAGAGAGAGAGAGAGAGAGGTTTTTCATGATTTGGCTCAACTAGCTGGAGAGTGGGCAAGAACCAAATTCTTTAGAGCAGGCTTGAAACTTTGAATTCCAGTGTAAAGTTTCAATTAATCCCAAGGAGAAAATGATTTATAGAAATAAAGATGGAAGTTTTCCCTTCTGACTGCTTAAATCATCTCATTTCCCTTGAAAGCATTTAACTGTTTGGATGAGAGTTCTTTCAATGTTGAAGGCAGTCTCCTCAGTTGGCTGAACAAGTAATCAGCCATGAAAGCTGATCACATTATCTTTTCTCATTAAGTATGCCTTCAGTTTCCCTTTGTCTCACACTTGAACCCCCAATTGGGCTCAAATTTAAAAGCCATCTGTAGCAGTTTGATATTATTGATGAATTCCAAGAAGAAATATTGGATTATCTTTTCCTCTGCACATTTTAGATTATATTAGATTCATAGGTTAATTGATTAAGTAATTATGTAAATCTCTTGTGTTAGTAAGGCATTGAGTCCCCACCCCTTGGTGGGGACTCACAGATACAAGGCATGGCAAAAGACAGGGTTGAGGGTCCTTAATGTTGGAGTTTTGATGTTGGAGTTGGATGTTGAAGTCTTAAACTGGAGCCCAGGAAGTGAGCACATGGAGGAAAGAGAAGCAAGCCCTGGGAAGAGAGGAACCCTGAACCCAGAAAGCAGCAAGCCCCAGGAGGAGAGGAACCCAGGAAGCCTGAACCCTTGCAGATGTTGGCAGCCATCTTGCTCTAAATAGACTTCAGTGGTGGAAGTAAATTATGCTTTATGACCTGGTGTCCATACGCCTCTACCCCAAATAAATATCCTTTATAAAAACCAATGATATCTGGTATTTTGCCTCAGTGCCCCTTTGGCTGACCAATGCACCAGTACAATCAATTAAGAATAGTAATTTCTTGTCACTGAAATCTCTTTTCTTTTGATCTATATTGACTAGTCTTTTAGCAATATTTTGAATGCCAGAAGCTAAAACAGCCACTTCTCCGTATATTTCAGATTGGCTCTTTGCTGGGGTTCTTTATCTTAACAGGCCCAAATTGCACTGACCCTAGAGATCAACCCAGGGTAAAATTTACAATCTACTCAGGTCTTTTCTGATCATGCATCTTGCCTTGGCCATGTGTGTGGCTTTGTAAATCCCCGCTTGTACATAGAAACTGCCAAATGCCCCACTTGCCAAGGAAAATATTCCTTCTGCCTAACGTTCTGCTATTACATGTCTCAACCATAATGTTTCACTTCAGATGCTGTGATTTGATGACTTAATCAGAGTATTTTTTGAGCTTCTTTCTTATTTCTCTGCCCTGAAAGAGTTTCAAGAAAGGTAGAGATACAAGTAACTTAATACACCACATTAATAAATAAAACAAGAAAAATCATATGATCATCTTGATGAACACAGAAAATGCACTTGGCAAAATACAGCCTCATTTCTTGATCTAAAAATAATCCAAAACAGGGAAACAAATGTTGCTCAAGCAGATGGGCACCTGCCTACCACAAGAAAGTTTGTGGTCCAGTTCCTGGTGCCTCCTAAAGATGAGCAAGCCAGCAAGCTGACATGATGGGCTGTCCTGGTGACTTGACACAATGAGATGATGCAACAGATGATGCAACAAGGAAACACAATGAGGGACATAACAAGCAAGGAATGGAGATAGCTAAAGCCATTGAGCACCTCCATCCCACATGGGACGTCCCAGATTCTGTTTCTGGTGCCTCCTATAAAAGAAGATGAGCACACAGGAACAGACAGAGAACAGACAGTGACTGCAAACAACAGTGTTGGGGGGAGGGGGAGAAGAAATAAATAAATCTATAAAAAGTGAATAAATAAAATACTTCAAAACATAGAAATTGAAGGAAATTTTCTCAAAATGATAAAGGGCACATATGAAGAACACACAACTTACATTGAACTCACTGATAAAAGGGAGAGAACTTTGCCGGTGAAATCAGGAACAATACGAGGATGCCCACTGACACAACTGCTGTTCAATATAGTGCTAGAGGAAAGTGGATGTGACTCAAGTGATGGAGATTCTGCCTACCATATAGGGGGATCTGAGTTCTATCCTTGGGGTCTTCTGGTGAAAAAGAAGAGAATGTATGTCCATGTGGTAAGTCAGGGCACGAGCGAGTGCCCATGTGGTGAGCCACTGCCCTGCACAAGTGAGTCAAGCAGCAAGATGATGACATATCAAGGGAGAGACAAGGGGAGAATCGAGGTGGGGCACAGTGAAGAACAGGAACTGAGGTGGTGCAGTTGAAAGGGAGCCTCTCTCCCCTTTGGAGGTCTCCAGGATCAAATCCTGGTGGATCCTGGAGGAGAGAAAATGAGAAGAGAAGACAACACAGACAGCAAAAACAACAGGGCAGGAGGAGCAGAAGGGGGGGAAATAAATCAATAATTATATCTTAAATGTGTGTGTGTGTGTATGCATATATATGGACAAAAAAGTCACTGGAGCTAATATGTTCCTCTAACTGGCAGTATACAACATTAATATTCAAAAATTAATAGTATTTCTATACACTAGTTAGTGAATCATATAAGAAGTAAGTCAGGGGGAAAAATCTGATTTAAAATAGTGGCTAAAATTATCAAAATTTTAGGAATAAAGAACCAATGACAGAAAGCACTAGTATTCAGAAAACTATAATGTATTGCTAAAATAATTTAAAGAAGCTGTAAATAAATGAAAACTGAACTTATAGTTCAGAAACAGACCCTCACATCTTTGGTCAAATGGTTTTTGACAAGGCTGTCAAGCCCATCCAGCTGGGGCAGAACAGTCTACTCAACAGATGTTGCCAAGATATCTGGATAAACATATCGAAAGGAAAGAAAGATGACTCTTTATCTCATACTCAAACAAACACAAACTCAAAATGGATCAAGGACCTAAATAGAAAAACTAGAACTACAAAACTCCTAGGAAAAAATATCAGGAAACATCTTAAAGATCTGACATTAGATTGTGTTTTCTTAACTCTCACTCTGGCAGCATGAGCAAATAAATAAATAAATAAATAAATAAATAAATAAATAAATAAATAAATAAATAAATAAATGGGTCTTCCTCAAACTTTTTAAATTTATTTTTTTTAAATATTATATTAAAAAAATATGAAGTCCACATATACCTCCCACCCCCCTCATCGAACTCCTCCCCCCATAGCAACCATCTCCATCATCATGAGACATTCATTCCATTTGGTGAATACATCTCTGAGCACTGTTGCACCTCATGGTCAATGGTCCACATCATAGCCCACATTCTCCCATGTTTCACCCAGTGGGCCATGGGAGCACATACAATGTCCGGTATCTGTCCCTGCAGCATCACCCAGGACAACTCCAAGTCCTGAAAATGCCTCCACATCTCATCTCTTCCTCCCATTCCCCACCCCCAACAGCCATGCTAGCCACTTTCTCCACACCAATGCCACATTTTCTTCGATTACTAGTCACAATAGTTCATGAATGGAATATCAGTAAGCCCACTGTAATCCATATTCTATTCCTCCATCCTGTGTACATTGGAATGGTTGTGTCCCCTCCACATCTCTATCAAGAGGGGGTTAGATTCCACATTGATGCTGGATGAAATCCTCCTGCTTTCAGTTGTAGGCACTCTTAGCTCCATGGCATGGTAGTTTACCTTCTTCAACTCCATGTTAGCTGAGTGGTGTAAGTCCAATAAACCAGAGTGTAGGAGCTGAAGTCTGTTGAGGCTCAGAGCCTGGCTATCATATGGTCAGTTCAGAGACTCAGATCACCTGGGTACATATTAAACCCCAGCACCAACTACGGTTCTGGTAAATGTAACAGGAGAGGCTTGTGAAAAAATATCACATCTGAGTCCAGCTCCATCACACAGAAACACAAATTCCAAAGAAGGGCCAACTGACATGGCATTGAACTCCATCTGCCATGACCCTATAATCTGTGGGTTTCTGTAGCCCTCAGAAGAGCTAATACCTGGGGTTGTATCTACTTTATCTGTCTCTGGAATTCTGCTGAGGTGTGCATAAGGGCAACCCTGAGGTGTGCATAAGGGCAACCCCTGTAATAACCTCCTGGCTCTTTTTGGAGACTCATAGCCATATAAACTCATTTGTCTTTTCCATTTCCCCCTTGATTCAGGTCAAAAAGCATTTTTAAGTCATGGTATTATATGTAGGCTGAGATATTCTGCTCGTCTAACTTGACCCTTTTACTCAAGGTCATTTTCTAGTTACATCATCAGCTGGTACTTGGTAGCAATCCCCTGGTGACAGGGAGGTGCATCCCTGGGAGTCACATCCCATGCTGGGGGAAAGGCAATGCATTTACATGCTGAGTTTAGCTTTGAGATTGACCACATTTGAGAAACATGGAGGCTCTCAGGGGGTAACCATTAGGCAGCCTGCAGCTCTGGGTCTTGTTCTTATTTCAGGTCCACAGGCTCACAAGCATAGTCATTAGTATCAAGGGCTCATTGTTGGACATTCATTTCTCTTTGGTCTTTGCTGTTGCACTAGAGTGATTGTTGCTGTTCCTTTAGGGACTGTGATAGAGCTCCCCTGGCTAGGAACTCAGCACTCCCTCCGTTATTGTTTTTAATTGTATCCACTATGGAAATATCCAAACATTTTCATATACCCTGTATATATGCTCTGGAGAACTCCCTGCCTACCATGTGTCCCCTGTCAATAACGTCCCACACCAGTATTCCTCCCCTACCATTGTTGAACCTCTCTGTCATCCAAAACTTCCTGAAAAGTGAATCCCAATATATTGCCAGATTCCATTAATAGTAAAATGGAATATAGTGATGAGTATAAAGGTTAGATACAGAATACATATTAATTTGGAAAAATTACAGTAAAAATAAATTGGGGTATCAAAAAATTAAAAAGCTTTTTTTCTGATGTTTTGCCTTCCATCACTGCAATAAGTGTTGCCCTGAAAGCAAATTTTCAAAGCAACTACTTCCGACTTTTCCTCAGTGTCTATGTCCTATCTTTTTATTTTCTTATTTTCTAATTATTAAGTTTATCTTCACAAGAGTATTGGATTACAATAATTCATATATACAATATACAGTTGTCCCTGTCTCCTTCCCACCCAGTATTGGCAGCCAGCACTGCCCCTCCTTCTCTCCTTCTCCGTCTTCCGCCTAGCCGTTATCTAGACAGCCCACACTTTCCCCTTCCCCTCCCTTGCTCCTAACCCCTTAGCCAGCTTACTGTCCAGTAACCGTTTACTGTCCAGTAACCGCCTACTGTCCAGTAACTGCCTACTGTCCAGTAACCGTCTACGCAAGCAACAGCACCCGCCGGCACCAATCAAGTCCTTTTACGTATCCCTAGACCCTATAAAACCATGTCCCCTTCTACAATAAAGCAGACTTGTGCCCAGACCTCGTCTCCATGGTGTTTTTGCTTGCACCGCGCGTCCCCCGTGCCTGAGCGGAGAGAGCGAGGGCCCAATGGCTTCGTGCCGACCCCCCTCCTCTCCTTTGACCGAGGGGCAGCCCCTGTCCGGAGAGCTCGCCCGGCCATCCGCGTCGACCCTCCCGGAGGCCCGCAGCTGCCCACATACAGTACTCCCACATATCCAACATAACACCTTTTCCCTTCAACAATAATCTTTTTACATATTCATACAATATTTACTGAAACTTATGTACAGATATTGAGACAATAGCTTTCAAACAAGGTAACATTTGTGTTTACATTTGGTTGATATTTTAGACTATACAATTTTCTAAATTTTTAGTTTTCTTATGTTTTACATTATGATTTACATTTTAGCTTACCAGCCCCTATATATTTTTGGTGTAATTTTACATGTCTTATATCCATCCTTCCGTAATCTTGTGGAACACTTCTTTTGCCCACACAGTTACATTGGTTCCATCTATTCAATACCTCTTTCTCCCTCCCCTTAGGGCCCACAGTGACAGTCAATCTTCATTGCTTGAAGGGTCATATTCAGAGATACTTGCAACAGTGTTGAGGGCCTGACATGCTCAACTGCCTAAAGCACTGGGAGCCACCATTTCTCTAGAGAGATACAATTCCCTCTATTTGAGGGCATCCATCCTCCCCAAGATGTGGGTATACCTTCACTGTCATTATATGGGTCTCTATCCAATAATATAACCCACTATGGCAAAATGAGCATTCACATATTTCCTAGGAGCCTATTATATTTTATATTTTTGAAAAGGTTTTCTCAGCATTATACTCTCAACCAAATACCTGACAATCTCCTACGTTCACATGTTGCCCCAACCTCCCCCCAATTTCTTGGGCAATATTACCCATCCTCCAATTTCTAGCCCCCCTCAAGCCCACATAGCCCCACCCAAAGGTAACACTGTGCCCCCATTTTATCCCTTCCTTGTACAAATGCTTATCTCCAGTTTATCATAGATTTCACCCATGTAGGTGTCAGCTTACTTCCTTCCTCTACCCCTCCCTCCATTTTCCTGTAAGCCAATCATCCCTTCTCTAGCTCTCTGATGCAGCTTGGGTTACTTATTTCATATCATTGAGGTCATGTAGTATTTGTCCTTCAATGCCTGGGTTGCTTCACTCAACATAAAGTTTCAAGATTCATCCATGTTATCACGTGTGTTTGTAGTGTATTTGTTCTTAAAGCCAAGTAGTATTCCATTGTATGTATATACCACAGTTTACTTATCCATTCATGTCTTAATGGGCATTTGGGTTGATTCCAACTTCTGGCAATAGAGAACAATACTGCTATGAACATTGGTGTGCATATATCAGTTTGTGTCCTTGTTTTCAGTTCCAGCAGTGGAATCGCTGGGTCATATGGCAAATCTATTGCTAGTTTTTTGAGAAACCACCAAACTGTCCTCCAGAATGGTTGGATCCTTCAGCATTTCCACCAGCAGTGGATGAATGTTCCTTTTCCTCCACATCCTCTCCAGCATTTGTAGTCTTCTGTTTTTTTCATAGCTGCCAATCTTATGGGAGTAAGATGGTATCTCATTGTGGTTTTGATTTGCATTTCCCTGAGAGCTAGATATTTGGAGCATTTTTCATGTGCTTTTTAGACATTTGTATTTCTTCTTTGGAGAAGTGTCTCTTTAAATCTTTTCCCCATTTTTAAATGGGTTGTTTATCTTTTTATTTTCAAGATACAGGAGTTCTTTATATATGCAGGTTATAAGTCTCCTATCTGATACATGGTTATCAAATATTTTCTCCCATTTTGTAGGTTCTTTTTACTTTCTTGACAAACTCCTTTGAGGTGCAAAAGGCTTTAATTTTGAGAAGGTCCTATTTATCTATTTGTTCTTTTGCTGCTCATGCTTTTGGTGTGAAGTTCATGAAGCCATTTCGTATCACAAGGCCCTGTAGATGCTTCCCTACACTGCTTTCCAAAGTCTTTATGGTCTTGGCTCTTATATTTAGGACTTTGATCCATCTTGAGTTGATCTTTGTAGAAGGTGTAAGATGGTAATCCTCTTTCATTCTTTTATATATGGATATCCAGTTCTCCAGGCACCATTTGTTGAAGAGGCCATTCTCTCCCAGTCGAGAGGTTTTGGTGGCTTTATTGAATATTATATGACTATATATATGAGGATCTATGTCAGAACTCTCAGTTTGGTTCCATTGGTCTGTGTGTCTCTCCTTGTACCAATATCATGCTGTTTTCACTACTGTAGCTTTTGAAGTCAGGTAGTGTGATTCCTCCAATTTCATTTTTCTTTTTCAATATGTCTTTGGCTATTCAGGGCCTCTTTCCTTTCCAAATAAATTTCATAGTTAGTTTTTCTAGTTCCTTAAAGAATGCTGTGTTGATTTTTATTCGGATTGCATTGAATGTGTAGATTAGTTTTGGTAGGATAGATATCTTAATAATATTTAGTCTTCTTATCCATGAACAGGTAATATTCTTCCATTTATTTAGGTCTTCTTTGATTTCCTTGAACAGTGTTGTGTAGTTCTCTGTGTATAAGTTTCTTACATCCTTAGTTAAATTTATTCCTTGGTATTTGATTTTTAAATTTAGTATTGTAAATGGTATTTGTTTCTGGATTTCCTCCTGAGTTTGCTTATTATTGATGTACAGAAATGCTGCTGATTTTTGCACATTGATTTTATAACCTATGACTTTACTAAACTCATTTTTGAGTTCTAGAAGCTTTGTTGTAGACCTCAGGGTTTTCTATGTATAGCATCATGTCATCTGCAAATAAGGAAATTTTGACTTTTGCCTTTCCAATTTGAATGCATTTTATATCTGGTTCTTCCCTCAGTGCTTGAGCAAGTTCTTCTAAGACAATGTTAAATAGAAGAGGTGAGAGTGGGCATTCTTGCCTTGTTACAGATCTTAGAGGAAAGAATTTTAGGATTTCACCATTGTAAACCATGTTGACTGTGGGTTTTATCATATATACTCTATATCATGTTCAAAAAATTTCCTTATTTTCCAATCTTTTGCATTGTTTCTATCAAGAAAGTGTGCTGTATTTTGTCAAATGCTTTTTCTGCATCTATAGATATAATCATGTGATTTTTTCCCCTTCAATCTGTTTATATGGTGTATTACATTGATTGATTTTCTTATGTTGAACCATCCTTGCATACCCAGAATGAATCCCACTTGGTCATGGTGAATAACTCATTTAATGTGTTGTTGAATACGGTTAGCAAGTATTTTGGTGAGGATTTTTGCATCTAGGTTCATGGGAGAAATTGGTCTGTAATTTTCTTTTCTTGTGTCTTTGTTTGGCTTAGGTTGTAGGGTAATGTTGGCATCATAGAATGAGTTAGGTAATGTTCTTTCTGTTTTGATTTTTTTTGGAAGAATTTCAGCAGGATTGGTGTTAGTTCTCTCCAGCATGTTTTGTAGAATTCAGCTTGAAGCCATCTGGCCCTGGGCTCTTCTTAGTTGGGAGTTTTTAAATGACTGATTCTATCTCTTTTCTTGTGGTTGAGCCTTTCTTTGTGGCCTAGCGTATGGTCTACCTTGGAGAATGATAGATGTGCACTTGAGAAAAATGTATATCCTGCTGTATTCAGGTGTAATGATCTGTATATGTTTATTAGATCCTGCTCCTCTAATATACTGCTCAAAATTTTTGTTTCTTGATTCACTTTTGAGATGTTCTGCCCAAAATTGATAGTGGTGTATTAAAATCTCCCATTTTAATTGTAGAGGCATCTATTCTTTCACTTAATTTTTCCAGTATTTGCCTCATGTATTTGGATGCACCCTTTTTAGGAGCATAAATATTTATGATTGTTCATACTTCTTGAGAGATTATCCCTTTCACTAATATGTAGTATCCTTCTTTGTCTCTCAGAATTGTTTTGCATTTAAAGTCTATTTTGTCTGATATTAATATAACTAGTCCTGCCTTTTTTTGGTTATTGTTTGCTTGTAAGATATTTTTCCAACCATTCACTTTCAACCTCCATGAATCCCCGAGTCTAAGATGTGTTTCTTGTAGACAGCATATAGATGGGTCATATTTCCTTATCCAATCTCCCAGTCTGAATCTTTTAATTGGTAAGTTTAATCTGTTGACATTCAGTGTTATTCCTTTCAAGGAATTATTTATGTTTGCCATATTTGGATTGGTTTTGTGTTTGTCATATTTTGTTTGTTCTTTTTTCTTTCTCTTTTTGTCTTTTTTTGTTGCTCTTACACTCTCCTCCAACTATGCCTCTCCTGTTTTTTCCTTTCTTCCTGCACAACTCTCTTTAGTATTTCTTGAAGGACAGGGTTCTTATTGGCATACTCTTTCAATTTCTCTTTATCTGTAAATATTTTGAACTCTACATCATTTTTGAATGGTTGTTTAGCTGGGTAGAGTATTCTTGCTTGGAAATTTTTTTCTTTTAGTACCTTGACTATATCATACCACTGTCTTCTTGCCTCCATGGTTTCAGATGAGAAATCAGCACTTAATCTTATGGAGTCTCCCTTGTATGTGTTGGTTTTCTTTTTTCTTGTTGATTTTAGAATTTTTACTTTGTCTTGAGCATTGGATAATTTGACAAGTATATGTCTTGGGGTGGGCCTGTTGGGATTTATGGTGTTTGAGGTGTGTTGTGCTTCCTGGACAGGCACTTCCATCTCTCTCATAGATTTGGGAAGTTTTCAGCCATTATTTCCTCCAACACCCTTTCTGTCCCCTTTCCCTTCTCTTCTCCTTCTGGGATGCCTATAATACATATGTTTGTGTGTTTTGCATTGTCATTCAGGTCCCTAAGTCCTAGCTAGATTTCTTTCTATCTTTTTTATTGATCAGTTCTACTATCTGTTTGATTTCAGTTGTAATGTCTTCTACGTCGCTAATTCTCTCCTCTGTCTCTTCTAAAATCCTGCTATTTACTGAGAGTGTATTTTTAATTTCTTGAACTGTTGTGTTCATCCCCATCATATCTGTTATCTTTTTGCATATGTCTGCAATTTCCTCTCCAATTGTTTTCTTCATAATGTTACTCTCTTATTCTACTCATTAAGTTGGTCTCTAATATATGTTTTCAGATCTTTAATTACTTGTCCGATGTTCTGCTCCCTTTCCTGGTTTTTAGTTTGTTCATTGGATTCAGCCATGTTTTCCTGATTATTGGTTTGGTTTTTAGTTTTTTGTTGCTGTCTTGTCATTGTTTTATCTTCACGGGTGTAATCAGTTCCTTAGCTTCTTTGTCTGGTCTTGGGGATTAATTAGTTGTTGTTTGTGCATAAGTGTTATGTCTTCTCTTTGTCACTTTGTTCATCTTACTCTATTTTCTTGTTGCTGGGTAAGTTAACTTTGAAGGAAAATATTAGGGCCAAGGAAAGCAAAATGAGTAAGAAAGAAAATGTATAAAGAAGTATTGGTAATAAATGTTAACTGAGCAACAATGTGAGATCTGGGAGTATGGATAGTAGACTCATGTAAGTTGTGTAGAGTTACAGCAGTAAGTAGAGTACCTATAATGAGATATTCAACTGAATATGGAGAGGAATATAGTATGAATTAAAAAGCCAGTGTTTTCATGAGAGAGGGAAAGAGAAAAGAAAGACAATAATATCAAGAGTGGATAGAAGACAGAAAACAGAAAAAAGGTACTAGAAAGTAAAAGTCAGACAATTTGGGTGCCAAAGAAAGGGAGTTGGAATGTAAGAGAAACAGTAGATGATGGAGGATAGAAAGATATGGGGGAAAGGGTATAGTGTAGGTGGCCAAAATCAATTCTCACAGAAAAGAGGAAATGGAGGATGAGGAAACATAGCAAATGTGAAATGCTGCCTGCAGCATCTATTATGTAAAGAAAATAAAATAAGAAGAAAAAGAGATAAAAGAAAAAAGTGAAGAAAGAAAAGGGGGTGGGCAAAGAAAAGGGAGGGAAACAAGCAAGAAAAAGAAAAGGGGAAAAAATTAAATAAATGAAAAAGAACCCTGGGGTATAAAATGGGAGAAAAGACCAGGAGATAGTGCATTATTAGCAACCAAGACAACAACAAAAAGAAAAAAACACAAACACTGAGGGCTAGGGTAATCAAGGACCTCAGATGGACCTCAGGGTGGGGTGGATTCAGGGATGGGAACTCTGTGATATTGCAGACTCAAGGTGTGTGAGTCTCTGGAGCATGGGCCACCAGGGTTTAGGGGACACAGACCTGGGAACCACACATCCTAGTTCACAGGGGGCCTGGGAGCACTGCAACCCAACACAGCCTTCAGGGATCCCCACAGGTGGGCGCCAGCCCTTGGGGGAGGGGTCCCACCTGCAAACTCTGACCTCCATGTCAGAAACCCAAAATCCCACCTCTCACAAGAATCTCTTCTGTCACTGCCTCACCAAATCAACATCCAGACACCTTCTGCTCTGCAATCCCCCAAAACAGACTGCTGGGGGCACTGCTGCACTACAAAGAATCCAGGGACCACCGTGGATGGGCTGCTAGCCCTAGGGGGAGGGATTCCACCTGGGACTTCTGACCTCCATGTCAGAAACTGAAAGTTCCACCTCTTGCAAGAATCTCTTCTGTCACTGTCTCACCAAATTGACATCCAGACACTTCCTGCCCTGTAACACTCAGGTTTTGGGAACACCCTACACAACAAAGTTCCTGGGGATTGCTGCAGCCCAGTCACCAGCCTTAGGGGGAGGGGCTCTAGGCAAAACCTCTGACCTCTGAGTCAGAAACACAAAATTCCACCTCTCTCAAAAATCTCCTCCATAACTGTCTCACCAAACCAACTTCCAGACACCTTCTGCCCTGCAATGCCCTGAAACAGCCTGCTCAGGGCTTGGGAACTCTCCAGCACAGCAAAGCCTTTAGGAATTGCAGCCACAGGGCCACCGGACTCAGGGAGAAGGGTCCCACCCTCAACCCTGACCTCTGTGAAAGAGATCCAAAATTCTACCTCTTATAAGAATCTTCTCTGTCACTGTTCCACCAAATTGATGTACAGATACCTCCTACCCTGCACAAGCCCGAAACAGCCCAGTCCAGCAGGACTCCAATCTTACTAAGCCGCTTCTTTGCAGGAGATATTATGAGGTGCACTCACTCAGGCTCCATCTTGCCCTGCCTCCCTATGTCCTTCCTCAAATTTAAACACCTTTGTGATTCAAAGGATTTTGTTCAGAAGGTAAAAAGGCTGACCACTTGATGGGAGAAAATATTTGAGATACTGATATCTGATAAGAGCTTGATTTCTATTCAACATAAAGAGATCATACAACTCAACAATAAAAGAACAAGCAGTCTGATTTACAAATGTATAAGAGACATTAACAGATATTTTTTCCAAAGAGAAAACACACATGGTGAAAAAGCACATGAAAAAAAGTTTTCAATATCACTAATTATTTGAGAAATGCAAATCACAACTACAGTGAGATATCATCCCACACCTCACAGAATGGCCATTAATAAAAAATCATAAAACAACGAGTGCTGGAGAGGATGTGGAGAAATAGGAATACTTATTCATTGCTATGGGAATGCATAATAGAATGCTGCAGCTTCTGTGGAAGACAGTTTGACAATTCCTCAGGAAGCTAAATAAAGAACTACTATGTGATCTGGCAATCTTTCTACCAGGAATATATTTAGAAGAACTGAAAATTGATGCAAACAGATTTTTGTTCATTGTGGCATAATTCACAATTGCCAAAATATGAAAACTACCCATGTCCACTAAACAATGAATAGATAAATAAAGTGTTATTATATACATAGTATGGAATACTATGCTGCTGTGAAAAGAGATGAAACTAGGATACATATGATAACATGGGTGAGCCTTGAGGACATTAGGTTGAGTGAAATAAACCAGGCACAAAAGGAAAAATGTATGGTCTCACTCATATGAACAAAATAGGGCAATTTTGGGACATTGGAATTGTCCTGCATGATATTGCAATGACAGATACAGGCTATTATACATTTTGTCAAAACCTATAAAACTGTGTGGTGCAAAGTGTGAACTATTAATATAATGTACACTATAGACAATGGTTAGGAGCAATGCTTCAATATGTGTTCATCAATTATAACAAATGTCCCACACTAACAAAGGGTGCTAATGGGGGAAAGTGTAGGAGGGGAGGGTGGAGTACATGGGAATCCCTTTACATTTTCAATGTAAATTAAAGCTTCTTTAAAAATTATTTTTAAAAGTAGGGGCAAAAATGAGGAAATTATCCACATCTGGGTTAACTTCAGCCTTTTTGCTTTATGCCTAAAATAGCTTTTTTGATATTTTATTTATTTTCAATCTTATACTAAGAACTTTTCTTACTTAAATTTTTCCCCCAGTCTTTTGGAAGATATGTATTCTGTTTCCGTTTTAAAATTATGGGTAAATGAATGTGGCTCAAACAATTGAGCACTTGCCTCTTCGATGGAGGTCCTTTGGATCTTGTTGCCTCCAAAAGAAACCAAACGAGAGCAGAAAATTGAGGAAACAGGTGAGGGAGCCATTTCAGGTTAGAAGGAAGGGCAGTAACTCACACTGAATTATAATTAGGATTGTGGAAAAATAAACTTTACAAAAATAATAAAAAATAAATATTATAAGAGGTGTTCAAAAAAATTTCAGGCATTTTGTGCCTATATTTCTCAAACAGCAAAGGAAAAAAAATGAACCAGTGTCTTTTGCCTTCCCCTTTTCTAAAATGAGAAATATAATTTACTCCTACACTCCATTTTTTCACTTCTTAATTTTTGAAAATGTACTTTGGAATTTTAAACCAAAATTCTTATTATTAATAAAATCTTATAGTGCAGTTTAAAAATGATAAAAGGAATTAAAAATGATTTAAAACCTAGATTATAAATTACTAGGCAATAAAATGAGGGCTGATAAGGGATACTGATGATTAATGTATGTAGAATTTTTAACTAATTTTACTCTAAAAGTGTGGAAATGGATACGGTTGATGTTAACACAGTATAGTGAGTATAACTAACACAGCTGGCTTATAAATGGGATTGTAGCTGAAAGGACTGGTTTAGGGATGTAAATATCAGCTGAAGAAAATTAGAGAATAGTCTAGAAAATGAATAACAGTGAACCAAAGGTGGATAAGTAGTGTGGTTAATAGTACAAACACAAGGATGTTCTTCTCTGAACTAGAACAAATCTACATCACTATTACTATGTGATAAGAATATGGAGATGCATGGGAAATATAATTAATGTAACTTATGGCCTATAGTTAACAGCAATATTGTAATATTCAGGCATTGATGTCAAGAAGCTACTATAAAATTGCCAAGTGTTAATAATAAGGAGGTATGGGATTATTCTTATTGACTAAGGAAAACATTAAAAATTTTGTCAAGGTAATGACTGCACAATTCTGTTATGAAAGTGAGACCACTGGGTATACACTCTGGATAGATTATATGAGCATAGGACTGTATAGCACAGTGTTTCATGTGGTGGAAGATGGACTGTGGTTAACAGTACAAATATGAGAGTGTTCTCGCATGAAGTATAACAAATGTGCAATACTTAATACATGCTATTAATAATAAGGCTGTGTATGGAAAAATATACCAAGTGTGTATATGGGCCATAAATAGCTGTAATATTTTGATGGTGTTCTTTCATAATCTGTAACAAATGCCGTGGTGGAAGATGGACTGTTATTAAGAGTACAAATATAGGAGCGTCCTTTCATGAGCTACTGTATGGAAAAAATATACCAAATATACACTAGGGCCAATAGTTATTATTGGTCTGACAATGTTCCTTCATAACTTATGACAGATGCTCTAAAACAATGTAAGGAGTTGGTGCAGGGATGATATATGGGAATTCTGCACATTATGCATGGTTGCTTCATAAGTTCACAACTTCTCTAATAAATATATTGCATGAAGACATTAAAAAATGAAGGGAAGATTAAGACATTTCCTGATAAGCAAATCCTGAAGGAGTTTGACACCACTAGATCTGATGCATAAGCAATGCTATTGGGATTTCCTCGGTATGTGAAATGAAAGAACACTAGAACACTAAACAGTGGTTAAAAGGAGCCTAAAGGGATTCAGATCTCCAAAAAAAAAAAAAAATGTAATTACAAGAGAAGTTATAAACACCAGTGCTATAGAAAAGTATTTTTTATTTTTATGTTCATTTTTATTTCTTGTGAGACATAAAATGAAAATATAAAAATGTCTTGATATATCTGTGGGTTTAGATATACAATGTAAAAAGAAGTTTGTGACAAAAACAACAAAAAGTGGGGGTGGAAGAATATAGGAGCTCAATGTATACTATTAAGTTAGTTTGTTATTAAGTTACATGAAATTATTAAAGATTTAGGATATCATATCTAAACCACAAGGAAATCACAGACACAATATCTGATTAAAATACACAGATGAAATGGGAAGGGACTCAAAATAGTTCAAAACAAGGCCAACAAATACAAAAGTAGGAATAATGAAATTATTGATGGACACAAGAGACATGACCCAAAACCAAATAAAAATTTCAGCGTGTAGTACAGTGTTATCGGTATTTACTTTAAATATCAGTCGAGAGAATTCTTCAAGAAGACAAAGTGCGAGAAATAGATATAAATCCACTACCCAACTATATGCTGTTTACAAGCGACTCACCTTAAATTCATGTCATATGAAGGTTCATATTGAAAAGATGGAAAAAAATCTTTCATGTGAATAGAAACCAAGGAATTTGGGTTGGCTATCTGGCTCTAATTTAAGATAAAATGAACCTTAAGTAAAAAACTATTCCAAGGTATAAATAAGTTAATATATACAGATAAAGGGGTAAATTTCATAAGATGATACAAAAATTATAACTGTACACCTAACAGCAAAGCCCTAAAATATATAAAGCAAAGAGTGACAGATTTACAAGAAAAAATAGATCTATATAAATTGTGGATGGTTTCAATACAACCCATTAAAAAATGGATAGACTATCTGGATAGAAAATAGATGCTGTGTGATACTACAAACCAACTAAACTTAATAGAATTAATTAGAACAATTCTGCCAATAATAGCAGGATACATATTCTTCTCAAGAGCAGATTGATCATTTCTAGAATAGATCAAATATTAGGAAACAAAAAAGTTTCACTAAATTTTCAAACATTGAAATTGCATAATATATCATGTCCAATCACAATTGAATGAAGGTAGAAATCAGCAACACAGGAAAAATGGGAAAATTCACAAGTATTTTGAAATTAAACAATACACTCTTAAGCAAACAATGGGTAAAAGAAAAAAAATCATAGAAGAAATAAGGTAATATCTTGAGATGAATAAATACAACACCTGCACACCGATACTTATGGGATTCAACAAGGAAGACTGAGAGAGAAATACATAAAATTAAATGCATGCATTAAAATGAAGATACATATTAAATCACTGACCAAAATTCAGACCTGGAGGAATACAAAAAGAAAGTAAAACAACCCAACGTGAGCAGAAGCAAGGAACTAACAAAGATCAGAATGAAAATATAGAATGGAAAGCATAAGAGAATCAACAAACTAAAATTTGGTTCTTTAAAAAGATCAATAAAATCATCTAACTTTTCACATTACAGACCACAATCCCTGAGGTGTATAGATATGAACATCCTTATCAAAATTCTTGCAAACTCTTTCCATCAGCACATGAAAATAATAATATACCAAAATCTAGTGTGATTTGTCCTAGACATGCAAGGGTAACTCCTATAAAGGTTTGCAAAAGAAAGAAGACTAAATACCTGGAGAAATACACCTTTAAAATAAATTGGGTTTTTAAGATGTCTATTTTAAAGAAAATGTATTTACAAATTCAGCACTTCCCAAATCAAATTTTCCATTTTAAAACTTATTACAAAGCTATAGTAATTAAAACAGTGTGGTACAGGCACAATGACAGACATATAGATCAAAGGAATAGAAAAGAGAGTTCAGAGATAAACTCATACCACATTGGTAAAGAGTTCATGATTGGGATGAATGGTAAACTTTGTTACTGGATAATAATGAGTGTATACTTGACAGTGTTAAAATATGGAATCTATGTTTACATGTTAAGGCAATATAGTCTTTAAATGCCCAACCTATAGAACTGCACAACAAATGTAAACTATGGACTATAATTAATAGTGAATACCATGAACAGTATTTAATAATCTAGTAATATTTGTTGCTCAGTGGTAACGAAGTCCCACACAAATGCATATTTTAATAGGATAAAATGTGTGCATGACAGATGGGGTGGGGAGGTATATGAGAGCTCTACTTTCTGCTTGATTTTTCAGTAAACCTCCAACTCCTCTATTTTAAAATTATATATGAAATCAGAAGTTGAAAAATGATTATCTGTAGATAGATTTTCTCTTTCTTCTTTGTTTGAAAAGGGCTGCATGACAAAATAATATTTGATGATATTAGACATTTCAATTTATTTGGAAAAATGGAAAGGAATTCTAGGAATCCTTGTAAGAATTTTTCAGCAAGTCATCTGATTTTACCCATAAGGTAAAGTTGAGATTATTTCTATCCCTCAAAATTCAAAAGCATTATGTATTTTTCAAGGGAAAAGGTTTCCTTTTCCTCTCTGTACTATTTCTAAAATGAAAAAAAAAATAGGCAAGAATACACATTTAATATATTGATATTTTTTAAGAATAAAAATTCAATAATTGTTGTAGAGTTTATTGTAAAATGCAAGAAAAGTACCCATAATTAAAAGATAATATAATTAAAATGTTATCTATAAAGTTTTGTGACCAAAGATTTTCTCTTCCTCGGTTTTATAATACTAATAACAGCTCAAAGCTATTTTTATCATTAAGCATCACACCAACCTTTGTTCATGAAATCTAAAGTGCTTTTGATGTCATTTTTTTTCCCTTTTTTCCATATTGGCACCCCCTTGAGCTGGCTCCCTTGCCTGTTTGCTCCTTGTTTTACTCATTTTTTTTCTCATTTTGGTTTTTTACTCATGGTCACCTTATTGTTTTTGCTCATTGTCTGATTTTTCTTTTGTTATAGATTAGCGATATTGACCAGACTCAGACTTTGAATATAGTTCAAATTGACAGCTTTATTAGCCATGCGGTGACTGTCTCATCCTACACAGAGGAGAGAGCAGCCCCAAGTCTCAGGGAAGAAGTGCTTTTATAGCCTTTTAGGAGGGTCAGGGGGGCTATGAGCAAGTAATCAGGCACAGAAGCAGAACAGTGTGGTTAGCTGAAGATAGTGTATCTATTTTTTTTCTAAAAGCCCCATGTTATTTATTGGCACTTTTCTTGTGGACAGTTCTGAGTTATTTATTGGCACTCTCCTTGGAGGCTGCCTTAAGTCATTTATCTATCTGAAGGCCCCTGCAATTCCCACCTCCCAATGTAGTTTTATTCCTATTTTCCCAATGTGGTCTTACCCTTATACTTTAGGAAATTTGACCTGGGTCATCCCAATGGGATGTGGGTGCTCAACTACTAGAACCACTCCCTTTTCATGTCATCATGACCAATAAACTTTGGGTTAAAGATATCATCCCTAAATCAATATTTTTCTCAATTTTATTGAAATATATTCATAAACCATACAATCTTTATAAAGTGTGCAATGAATGGCATTTGGTATAATCCAAGATTTGTGCATTAATCACTTAAATCAAAATTAGAGAATTTTCACTAACCCAGAAAAAATATATAAAAGAAGACCAAAAAAGAACAACCAAAATGAAAGCCTAACTCTTAGTGGTCACATCTCAATCTCCTATCTTTCTCCTGCCATACATAACTCCTAATAATTTATTTGTATTTACTTTTTGTATAGATGGAGTCTAACAACACATAGTACATTTTTTTCTATTTCTTTCACTTAGCACATCCTTTTTTTAAACTTTGATGGAAGAGTATTAATAAGTTACTATACATTACTCTCCATAGTTTGCTTTGGTTGTGTTTTTTACCACACCACCCTTATATGGTCATCTTGTAATATTATATTAAAATACACTTTTTCTGAGACAGAGAAAAGCATTCTTATACATGCACTGGTAAGAATACTCATTTTTTTCACATAGGGTTTCAGTATGCTATATAATCTCATGTTTTAGTTTTGCAGCGTTCCTTCTAATGATATACATGACCTTAGATTTTCATTTTCAATCATTGGCATACCCATATACTAGGTGTTGCTAATTATAAATGCAATGATGTGCTTTCACCATTTCTTTCCATTTCCAAAAATTTCCAAATGACACTTTTTTTTTTAACCAACACTGTGCAGATTAAGCCTCAGTTTTCCATTCTCTAACCACGTTCTCTTCACTGGTGACATATTCTAGCTATTAACTCCATGAGTTTGCTCATTATATTTAGTTCATAAAAGTGGAATCATAGAATATTTGTCCTTTTATGTCTGGCATGTCACTCAATTGAATACCCTCCAGGTACACCCAAGTTGTCATATGTTTCATGGCTTCATTCTTCTTATAGCTGAATGATATTTCATTTTACAGCCACATGATATTCCAAAATACCGAATTGTTTATCCATTTGTCAGGTGTCAAATGGATAAACAAATGTTTTGTTTCCGTTCTTATGACATTTGTGAATAATGCTGCATTGAAAATCAGTGTGTAGATGTCTGCTTGTGACCCTGCTCTCCGATCTTCTGGAAATATACCTAGCAGTGGTACTGTTGGATTACATGGCAGAGTTGCATTTAACTTCCTTAGAAACCACCAAACAGACTTCCACAGCAGATGCACCATACTACATTCCTGCCAATAGAGAATAGGTATTTCTATTCTTCACATCCTCTCCACCCTTGTAATTTTGTTTGTTTTTTTTAACAATGGCCATTCTAATAGATGTGAAATGATATTTAATTGTAGCTCTTATTTCTGTTTTCCTAATAGCTAGTTTTTCTTTTAAAAGATTTATTTATTTATTTAATTTCCCCCCTCCCCTGGTTGTCTGTTCTCTGTGTCTATTTGCTGCGTCTTGTTTCTTTGTCCACTTCTGTTGTTGTCAGTGGCACGGGAAGTGTGTGCGGTGCCATTCCTGGGCAGGCTGCACTTTCTTTTGCGCTGGGCAGCTCTCCTTACAGGGTGCACTCCTTGCGCATGGGGCTCCCCTACGCAGGGGACACCCCTCCATGGCAGGGCACTGCTTGTGCGCATCAGCACTGTGCATGGGCCAGGTCCACACGGGTCAAGGAGACCCGGGGTTTGAACCGCGGACCTCCCATGTGGTAGATGGACGCCCTAACCACTGGGCCAAGCCCGTTTCCCAATAGCTAGTTTTTAATGTACTTTTTGCCATTGGTTGTGGGGAGCCCTGCAAAGCAGTTTCCCTGGAAGCCTGCAAAGCAGGCTCCAACGTTCACAGGAAGAATGTAGATAAAGAAGGAGTGCCCCTGGGCAAGGTTATGTACTGAGCAAAATATGCTTAGTATGGAAAAGAAAACTGTGCTATCAGAGGGTTAATGAAAAGAAGAATAACTATTGTATTTATAGTGACCTAGAAACAAGAGCTTCCTATGAGAAATTCTGAATGTGCTGAAGTCACTTTGGATATAAAATAAAGTGCATGATTAAGCTGGGTGCCTGAGGTAGCTGCAAGCTCCTGCAACTCCTCAAGGTCCACCTGGTCCCCACCATCTTGTGTTTTTCATTTCTTCAACCTCTCATCTTCCCCTCCTTGGAACTGCACGTGGAACTGTTCAGTTGTGACTGAACTGCACGGGTCACAGCAATTGATATTTCTTCCGTAGAAAATTATCTATGCAAGATTTTTGCCCATTTTTTAATTGAGCGATTTGCCTTTTTATTGTTGAGTTGTAGGATCATTTTATTCATCATAGATACTAAATTCTTGTTGGTGGTGTAAATTCCATATATTTTCTCCCATTGAGTAGGCTGCCTTTTTACAAAGTCGTTTGAGATACAAAAAGTACTTAAGTTTGAGAATGTGAGAATGTCCAATTAATCTTTTTTTTCCTCCATAGTTTGCCCTTGGGTATAAGGTTTATTTCTGCTCTACTCCTTTTTCTTTTTCATTGCTTTGGGATTGGTTTGCTTTCCTTTTTCTAGTTCCCCCAGGTTGCTTTTGGCTATTTCTTTTTTTAAAAAAATAAAGGTGGTTAGGGCTTTACATTTCTCTCTTAGCACTGCCTGTATGATATCTCATAAATTTGGTAAGTTGTATTCTTGTTTTCATTCATCTCATGGTATTTACTAAATTCTCTTGCAAATTCTTCTTTGACCCACTGATTATTCAGGAAAATGTCATTTAGCCTCCATATGTATGTGAACTTTCACCTTGGCTGCCATTATCATTCCATTATGATCAAAGTAGGTGTTTTGTATAAGCTGTTACAATTGCTGTTTATGTCTTCATATCCTACAAATTTTATGAATAGTTTAGCTGAGGTTCAGCAAACAACATACCTGCACAAGGAATTTCATTATTATCCAAATTTCAATTTAGACACAATGCTTTTTTTAAAAAAACAACAACTTTGTATTGTAGTGATTCATATGAAGCACAAAATTTCCCCCATTTCAATCACATCTATGTACAATTCAGTAGCATTATAATTATATTCAAAATAATATGTAACCATCACTGATATCCATTCCCCTCCATTTTGATCATATTAAACAGAAACTACCCAGCCATTAAGCTATAACTTCTTTTGCCTCCTTACCTTCCTCCATCTCTTCCCTGATAACCTATACCAGACCATCTCTCTATGAGGTGTGTTTCCTCTAGAGTTTTCATATAAGTGAAATATACAACATTTGTCCTTTTGTGCCCTATTTCATTCAAGGCAGTGTCTTCAAGGTTCATCCACGTTTTAAAATGCCACAGAAATTTCCTTTTTTTTTTTTTTTTGCTGAACAATATTACATTGCATATTTATACCACATTTTGTCCATTCATCTGTGGAAGGAGAGTTGAGTGCTTTTACTTTTTAACTTTTGTGAATAATGCTGCACATTGTTACAAAGAACTTTTTTTTCCTTGATTTCAGTTACTTTTGGTAATAAAAGGATCTGAAGTGCCAAATCATTTTATGTATATAACTCAATTTTCTATGGAACTGCCAAACTTATTCCACAGTGGCAGCATCGTTCAATAAGCCACAAACAATGTAAAAGGGATAGTATTGATGTAGGCTATGGGTGGGAGGCTCTTTGCTCTTCAGAGATAACCTAAACTATCTGTGACTTGTGGGTGTGGGGTGATAAAACGCTGCAGTCCTGCCCTTTGTGACCATGGCAAGGACTCCAGTCCCAGGAAACAATTTAACAATGCAAGGTCTATAAACTTTAAGTATTCAGGAGAAATGCAAACCAAATATGCTAAAAGCTTATCTAGAATGCCTGAGGTCCATGCTAAAAGTTTACGTAAGATGTGGAAGATAGATATGCTACTTCAAGCCTATTGAGAACTGAAACAAAAGAAACATTTGGCCTTTCCTCTCTGTATAAAAGGGACTCAAAAATCTTGTTCCAGGCTCAGGATTGAAACAGAAAGCTCCCGAGTCCAGCCAGCCATCAATAAACCATTTTTCCTTCTCAAAATCATTCCTGAGTCCTGGCCTCTCTATATGCAAATAACTGAACCTCTCTCAAATTCTACAACATTTTCTCTCTCCACCGTAATATACTTATTTTCTTGTTTATTTTTTTTTTTAGAATAATAATTTCTGATATGTGTGAAGTGATTTCTTATTGTGGTTTTGATTTGCATTTCCCTGTTGACCAATAATGTTAAGCATTCTTTCATATGCTTAATGGCATTTTTATAGAATCTTTACACAAATATCTATTTACATCCTTTGCCCATTTTTTTGTCGGGTGGTTTGTCCTTTTGTTGTTGAGTTTTAGCAGTGTTTTATATCTTCTGGATATTACTGGTTATATGGTTTGCAATAATTTTTGCCGATTTTTAGGTTATTTGTTCAATATCTTGATTCTTTATTTTTTAAAGCAATTTCATTAAGATATACTCACATACCATATAATCCATCCAAAGGGAACAGTCACATTAAGCATAACCACAGTTTGTGTTTATAATGGTTGTGCATTCACCACCACACAAATTTTAAGACAGTTTCATTACTGCAAAATGAAAACAGTCCTATCCTTTAGCAATCACCTCTCAATTTCTCTATTCTTTCCCTGCTATATATAACCTCTAATCTAATTCTGTCTAAAACTTATGTACATTTATATAAATGGGATTAAAGTACTACTTTATGCCTGTCATAATATATACATATTTTTAAATTGGTGGATGAAAATTAACACATTACTATTCCTTATAGTCCATGGTTTGCTTTTGATGTACTTTTGCCCATATACCACCCTATAACTCACGTACATTTGTTCTAATTCATTGAGAAACATTCTAATATTTGTATAATTGACCACATTCATCACCAGTATAGATCACAATTCTATACCGTCCCATTTCATGCTCTAGCTTCCTGTCCAGTAACATATATGACCCTAAACTTCCACTTCATCCACAAATACACCCACATTTCAGCAGTGTTAATTGTATTTACTATAATATGCTACTATCATCTCTATCCAATTCAAATATTTGCAAAGAATCTTATTATAATTTGCACATATTAAGCATCACATCCCCTTTCTTTACTGTTGTTCTACCTTCTAATGACCTAAATTCTAGATATTAGCTCCATGAGTTTACTCACTGTATTTAATTCATATTAATAAGATGAGACAATGTTTGTCCCTGTGTCTGAGTAATTACTAATGTAATGTCCCCAAGATTCACCCATGTTGTCCAAAGCTTCAAAGCTCATTTCTTCTGACAGTTGAGTAATATTCCATTGTATGTATATACCATATTTTGTTTATCCATTCATCAGTTGACAGACACTTGAGTTGTTTATGTCTTTCAGCAACTGTGAATACTTTTGCTTTGGACATGAGTGTGCAAATATCTTTGTGCTCCTGCTTTCGGTTCTTATGCATGTATTCCCAGTAGTGGAATTGCCAGATCATGTGAAAGTTCTACACTTAGTTTCATGAGAAACTGCCAAACTGCCTTCCCCAATGGTTGTACCATTCAACAATCCCACCAGCAGGGGATGAATGTGCCTATTTCTCCACATCCTCTCTAATACTTACAGTTTACTATTTCTGTTTTTTTTTTTAAAGATTTATTTATTTATTTATTTAATTCCCCTCCTCCCCCGGTTGTCTGTCCTCTGTGTCTATTTGCTGCGTCTTGTTTCTTTTTTCCAATTCTGTTGTCGTCAGCGGCATGGGAAGTGTGTGCGGTGCCATTCCCGGGCAGGCTGTACTTTTCTTTCACACTGGGCGGCTCTCCTGACGGGGCGCACTCCTGGCACGTGGGGCTCCCCTATGTGGGGGACATCCCTGCATGGCACGGCACTCCTTGCACGCATCAGCACTGTGTGTGAGCCAGCTCCACATGGGTCAAGGAGGTCTGGGGTTTGAACCACGGACCTCCCATGTGGTAGATGGACGCCCTAACCACTGGGCCAAGTCTGTTTCCCTACTGTTTCTTTTATTTCATCACATTAATAGTTTTGATATGCACATCCCTAGTACCTAGTGAAGTTGAACATCTTTTCATATATATTTTAGCCATTTGTATTTCCTCTTTATAAAAAATGTTTGTTCAATTCTCTTGCACATTTTTAAATGGGCTTGCTTGTCTTTTGTATTGTATGATCTTTTTATATAGCATGGATAGTATGCCCTTATTGGATGTGTGGTTTCCAAATATTTTCTCCCTTTGGGCAGGCTATCTTTTTACCTTCCTGACAAATTCCTTTAGAGTACAAAAGTATTAATTTTGGAGAAGGGCCTTTTAATCTATTTTTTATTTCTTTGCTTTTGTTTTGGTGTAAGGTCTAAGAAACTACCTCCTACCACAAGATCTTAAAGATTTTTTCTGATATTTTCATCTAGGAGTTTTATGGTCCCTACACTGATATTTAGGTCTTTGAATCCACTTTTAGTTAAGTTTCAAAAATATGTTTTTATTAGAGGAATTGTGAACATGCAAACAGTTCACATATGGAACAGTCTATACTGTACATTTGGTATATTTTTTGCCATACCCATCTAGTATTAACACAGTGTATCTTTGGCATTGATGCAAGGATAGATCATTTTGAGTTAATTTTTGAATAAAGTGTGAAATATGATTCGGTTTCATTCTTTTGGATCTAGACATCCAGTTCATTCAGCACAATTTGTTGAAAAGACTGCTCTGTCTCAAACAGTTGAGTGGTCTTGGCAGCCTTTTAAAAAATCAATTGATCATAGTAATGAGGGCCTATTTCTTTTCTTTTTTCTTTTTTAAATTTTAAATGATTTATTATTTTTTATTATTTCAAATTTCTTGTATTTTTAAATACTTTATTCATTATTTTTTAAATTAATTATTTCATTTCCTTATTAATTGTATTGTTATTTTGTTGGCTTCAATTTTGAAGAACTTTTTTTTTTGTTTGAGTGGATTTTTTTTTCAAATTCTACTCAATTTATTCATTTTTTAAAAAATATTACATTAAAAAAATATGAGGTCCCCATTCACCCCCACCACTCCACCCCACCACTCCCCCCACAGTATCACTCTCCCCCATCATTATGACACATCCATTCCATCTGGTGAGTACATCTCTGGGCATCACTGCACCCTATGGCCTGTGATCCACACCATAGCCCACACTCTCCCACGTTCCATCTAGTGGGCCATGGGAGGACATACAATGTCTGGCAATTGCACCTGGAGCAACACCCAGGACAACTCCGAGTCCCAAAAATGCCTCCACATCTCATCTCTTCCTCCCATTCCCCACACTCAGCAGCCACCATGGCCACTTTTTCCACACCAATGCCACATTTTCTCCATTATTAACCACAATAGTTCATGAATAGACTATCATTAGGTCCACTCTAATATTTACTGTATTCCTCCTTCCTGTGGATCTTGGCTTGGTTGTGTCCATTCCACATCTATGTGAAGAGGGGGCTTAGATTCCACATGGATACTGGATGCAATCCTCCTGTTTTCAGTTGTAGGCACTCTAGGCTCCATGGTGTGGTGGTTGACATTCTTCAACTCCATGTTAGCTGAGTGGAGTAGTCCAATAAATCAGAGTGTAGGAGCTGAAGTCTGTTGAGGCTCAAGGCCTGGCTATCATATTGTCAGTCCAGAGATTCAAATCCCCTAGATATAGCTTAAACCCCAGCACCAACTACAATTCCAGTAAAGTAGCATGAAAGGCTTGTGAAAAGAGATCACATCTGAGTCCAGCTCCATCATGCAGAAACACCAGCTCGAAAGAAGTGCCAACTGACATGGCAGTGAACTCCATCTGCCATCCATTACCATAGAACCTGTGGGTCTCTTTAGCCCTCAAAAGGACCAATACCTGGGGTTGTATCCACCTTATCTGTCTCTGAGACTCTGCTCAGTTGTGTATAAGGGCAATCCTTCTGACAACCTCCAGACTCTTTTTTAGAGACTCATAGTCATATGAACTCATTTGTCCTTTCCATTTCCCCCTTACTTAGGTCAAACAGCATTTTTAGCTCCTGTTATTATATGTAGACAGGGATATTCTGCTAGTCCACGTTGAACCTATAATTCAAGGTCATTTTCTAGTTACATCATCAGCTGGTACTTAGTAGTGCTCCCTCGGTGCCAGGGAGGCTCATCCCAGGGTGTCATGTCCCACGCAGGGGGGAAGGCATTCCATTTACATGCTGAGTTTGGCTTCGAGACTGGCCACATTTGAGTAACACAGAGGCTGTCAGGAGGGAACTCTTAGGCACAGTGTTGTTCTAGGCCTTGTTCTTATTTCAGCTGTATAGGCTCACAAGCATAGTCATTAGTATCAGGGCTCACTGTTGGACCCTCATTCCTTCCTGGTCCTTACCGTTGCACCAGGGGGACTGCCGCTACTCCCCTAGGGACCATGACAGAGCACCCGCAAGCCAGGAACTCAGTACCCCCCCAGCTATTGTTTGTAATTGTTTCCACTATGAGTATATCCAAACATTTACATGCACCCTGGACACAGCCCTGTATAACAACCTGTCAACCATATCCCATACAAGTATTCCTCCACTGCCATTGTTGAACCACTCTGTGATCCAAAACTTCCTGAAAAGTGAAGCCCAGTATAATGCCAGGTTCCCTTACTAGTAAAATGAAATATAGGGATATATATAGGAATATATAGAGTACATATTGATGTGGAAAAATTCTACATCCTATCTTTTACTTTTCTTTTTTCCTAATTATTGAACTTCTTTTCACAAGAGCCTTAGATCACAGTAATTCATCTATACAATATGCAGTACTCCCACATATCCATTATAAAACCTTTTCCCTTGCACAGCGATAATCTTTTAACTTATTCATATCCTATTTACTAAAACTGATGTACAGACTCCAAGATAATAGCTTTCAAATGAGGTGACATCTGTGCTTACATTGTGGTACATGCTTTAGGGTATACAGTTTTCTAAATTTTTTAGTTATCCTATGTTTTACATTATGTACAGGATGTAGCCTGTCATCCCCGATATGTTTTTGGTTCAATATTAAATGTTTTATATCCATCCTTGTGTACTCTTGTGAAACACTTCTTTGCCCTCACATTTACTTTGGTTCCATCTATTCAATATCTATCCCCCCCCACCTCCCTTGAGGTCCACAGTGACAGTCAATCTTCATTTCTTGAGGAGCCATGTTCAGAGATACTTGCAACAGTGTGGAGGGCTTGATTTGTTCAACTGCCCTAATGCCCTGGGGAGCAACCCTTTCTCTTGAGAGATACAGTTCCCTCTATCTGATAGCATTAGTCCTCCCCAGGATGTGGGTCTACCTTCACTCTCATTATATGGGTCTCTACCCAATGGTATAACCCACTCTGCCAAAATGAGCATTCAGATATTCCCTAGGAGTCTGTCCTGGAGCAGATTATCCTCTTTGAGTATCTTAAACAGGTAACTTTCCTAATTATATTTTGAAAAGGTTTTCTCAGCATTATACTCTCAAACAACACCTGACAATCTCCTATGTTCATATGTTGCCCCACTCTCCCCCCAATTTCTGGGGCAATATTACCCATCCGCCCATCCCTAGACCCCCTCAAACCCACAAAGCACCACCCAAAGGTAACCCTATGCCCCATTTTATCTTTTCCTTTTGCACATACTTTCCTCCAACTTATCATAGATTTCACCCATGTAAATGTCAGCTTACTTCCTTCCTCTACCCCCCGAATTCCTGTAAGCCTGTCTTCTAGTCTCTAGCTCTCTGAGGCAGCTTGCTTATTTCATATCATTTAGGTCATGTAGTATTTGTCCTTCAATGACTGGGTTGCTTCACGCAACATAAGGTTTCAAGATTCATCCATGTTATCATGTGTGTTTGTACTGTATTTGTTCTTAAAGCCGAGTAGTTTTCCATTGTATGTATATATCACATTTTATTGATCCACTCATCTGTTGATGGGCATTTGGGTTGATTCCAACTTTTGGCAATTATGAACAATGTTGCTATGAACATTGGTGTGCATATATCGGTTTGTGTCCTTGTTTTCAGTTCTGCTGGGTATATACACAGCAGTGGAATTGGGGGTCATATGGCAAATCTATGGTTAGTTTTTTGAGAAACTGCCAATCTGTCCTCCAGAATGGTTGAATCCTTCTGCATTCCCACCAGCAGTGGGAGAGTGTTCCCATTTCTTCACATCCTCTCCAGCATTTGTATTCTTCTGTTTTTTTCATAGCTGCCAATCTTATGGGAGTAAGATGGTATCTCATTGTAGTTTTGATTTGCATTTCCCGGATAGCTAAAGATTTGGACCAGTTTTTCATGTGCTTTATAGCCATTTGTATTTTTCCTTTGGAGAAGTGTCTGTTTAAATCTTTTTTCCATTTTTTAAATGGGTTGTTTATCCTTTTATTTTCAAGATATAGGAGTTCTTTATGTATGCAAGTTATAACTCTCTTATCAGATATATGGTTGCCAAATATTTTCTCCCATTTTGTAGGTTCCCTTTTTACTTTATTGACAAAGTCCTTTGAGGTGCAGAAGTCTTTAATTTTCCTCAAAATTTATCTATTTGTTCTTTTGCGCTCGTGCTTTTGGTGTGATATTCATGAAGCCATTTCCTATTACAAGGTCCTGTAGATATTTCCTTACACTGCTTTCCAAGGTCTTTATGGTCTTGGCTCTTATATTTAGGTCTTTGATCCATCTTGAGTTGATCTTTGTAGAAGGTGTGAGATGGTAATCCTCTTTCATTCTTCTACAGATGGATATCCAGTTCTCCAGGCACCATTTGTTGAATAGGCCATTCTCTCCCAGTTGAGAGGGTCTGGTGGCTTTATCGAATATTATATGGCTCTATATATGAGGTTCTATATCAGAACTTTCAATTCAATTCCATTAGTCTGTGTGTCTCTCCTTATGTCAATACTATGCTGTTTTCACTAGTGTAGCTTTGTAGTATGTTTTGAAGTCAGGTGGTGTGACTCCTCTAATTTCGTTTTTCTTTTTCAATATATCTTTGGCTATTCGGGACCTCTTTCCTTTCCAAATAAATTTCATATTTAGTTTTCCTAGTTCCTTAAAGAAGGCTGTGTTGATTTTTATTGGGATTGCATTGAATGTGTAGATCAGTTTTGGTAGGATAGACATCGTAATAATATTTAGTCTTCCTATCCA
Source organism: Dasypus novemcinctus (assembly GCF_030445035.2). Taxonomy (NCBI): domain Eukaryota; kingdom Metazoa; phylum Chordata; class Mammalia; order Cingulata; family Dasypodidae; genus Dasypus; species Dasypus novemcinctus. Next base: position 15,553,318 of record NC_092216.1, read on the forward strand.
TAAACAGGGAATATTCTTCCATTTATTTAGGTCTTCTTTGCTTTCCTTGAACAGTCTTGTATAGTTCTCAGTGTATACGTTTTTTACATCTTTAGTTGAATTTATTCCTAAATATTTGATTTTTTATTTACTATTGTGAATGGTATTTGTTTCTTGATTTACTCCTGATCTTGCTCACTATTGGTGTACAGAAATGCTACTGATTTTTGTGCATTGATCTTATAACCTGTGACTTTACTAAACTCATTTATGAGTTCTAGAAGTTTTGTTGTAGATCTCTCAGAGTTTTCTATGTATAGGATCATGTCATCTGCAAATAATGAAATTCTGACTTCTTCCTTTCCAATTTGAATGCCTTTTAATCCGGTTCTTGCCTCAGTGCTTGAGCAAGTACTTCTAAGACAATGTTAAATAGAAGGGGAGAAAGTGGGCATCCTTGTCTTGTTCCTGATGTTTAGAAGGAAGGATTTTAGGATTTCTCCATTGTAAACGATGTTGGCTGTGGGATTTTCATATATACTCTTTATCATGTTCAAAAAAGTTCCTTGTATTCCGATCTTTTGGTGTGTTTTTATCAAGAAAGTGTGCTGTATTTTATCAAATGCTTTTTCTGCATCTGTAGATATAATTCATGTGATTTTTTTCCTTCAATCTGTTTATGTGGTGTATTACATTGATTGATTTTCTTATGTTGAACCATCCTTGCATACCTGGAATGAATCCCACTTGGTCGTGGTGTATAATTCATTTAATGTGTTGTTGAATACAATTAGCAAGTATTTTGTTAAATATTTTTGCCTCTAGGTTCATTAGAGAAATTGGTCTGTAATTTTCCTTTCTTGTAGTGTCTTTGTTTGGCTTTGCTGCTAGGGTAATGTTGGCATCATAGAAGGAGTTAGGCAATTTCCTTCTGATTTGATTTTTTTTGGAAGAGTTTCAGCAGGATTGGTGTTAGTTCTTTCTGGAATGTTTTGTAGAATTCACCTGTCAAGCCATCTGGCCCTGGGCTCTTCTTAGTTGGGAGTTTTTTAATGACTGATTCTATCTCTTTACTTGTGGTTGGTTTGTTGAGATCATCAATTTCTTCTTCCATCAAGATAGGCTGCTTGTGTGTTTCTAGGAATTTGTCCAATTCCTCTGAATTGTCATTTTTGTTGGAATATTGTTTTTCCAATTATCCTCTTATGATAGTCTTTATTTCTGTGGGGTCAGTGGTGATATCTCCTTTCTCATTTCTTATTTTGTGTATTTGCATCTTCTCCCTTTTTTCCTTGTTAGTCTCACTAAAGTTTTGTCAAATTTATTGATCTTTTCAAAAAACCACCTCTTGGTCTTGTTTATTTTTCAAGTGCTTTCTTATTTTCTATTTCATTTAGTTCTGCTCTTATCTTTGTTACTTCCTTACTTCTCCTTTCTGTGGGATTACTTTGTTGTTGTTTTTTTCCTAATTCCTCCAAATGTGCAGTTATTTCTTCAATTTTTGCTCTTTCTTCTTTTTTGATGTATGAATTTATGGCTATAAATTTCCCTCTCAGTACTGCTTTTGCTGCAGCCCATAAATTTTGTTATGTTGTATTATCATTATTTGTTTCAAGGTACTCATTGATTTCTTTTTGAGATTTCCTCTTTGACCCACTGTTTTTCTAAGAGTGTGCTGTTTAATTTCCATATCTAGGTGTGAAATCTGGACCTCTGGCCCTTGCAGATTTCCAGCTTCACCCCACTGTGTTCAGAGATATTATTTTGTATGATTTCAATCTTTCTGAATTCATTAAGCCTTTCTTTGTGGCCTAGCATATGGTCTATCTTGGAGAATGATCTATGTGCACTTGAGAAAAATGTATATCCTGCTGTATTTGGGTGTAATGATCTGAATATGTCTATTAGATCCAGCTCCTCTATATACTGTTCAAATATTTTGTTTCTTTAGTGATTCTCTTTTGAGATGTTCTGTCCAGAGTTGATATTGTATTAAAATCCCCCACTATAATTGTAGATGCATCTATTCTTTCATTTAGTTTTTCTAGAGTTTGCCTCATGTATTTAGAGGCACCCTTGTTAGGAGCATAAATATTTATGATTGTTCGTTCTTTTTGACAGATTGTCCCTTTCACTAATATGTAGTATTCTTATTTGTCTCTCACAATTGTTTCACATTTAAAGTCTATTTTCTCTGATGTTAATATAGCTACTCCTGCCATTTTTTGGTTATTTTTTGCTTATAAGATTGTTTTCCAGCCATTCACTTTCAGCCTCCATGAATCTCTGGGTCTAAGATGTGTCTCTTGTAGACAGCATATAGATGGGTCACATTTCCTTATCCAATGTCCCAGTCTGAATCTTTTGATAGGTGAGTTTAATCCATTGACATTCAGTATTATAATTTTCAAAAAATTATTTATGTTAGTCATATTTTGACTGGACTTGTTTGTCATATTTTGTTTGTTTGTTTCTTTTTTCTTCTCTTTTTGTATTTTTTGTTGCTCTTACACTCTCCTCCAACTCTGCCTTTCCTGTTTTTTCCTTTCTTCCTGCAGAACTCCCTTTAGAATTTCTTGAAGGGGCGATTTCTTCTTGGCATACTCTTTCAATTTCTGGTTATCTGTGAATATTATGAACTCTCCATCACTTTTGAATGGTAGTTTAGCTGAATAGAGTATTCTTGGTTGCAAATTTTTTTCTTTTAGTACCTTGACTATATCATACCACTGCCTTCTTGCCTCCATGGTTTCATATGAGAAATCAGTACTTACTCTTATCGAGCTTCCCTTGTATGTGATGGCTTTCTTTTCTCTTGCTGCTTTTAGAATTTTCTCTTTGTCTTGAGCGTTGGATAATTTGACAAGTATATGTCTTGGGGTGGACCTGTTGGGGTTTATGATGTATAGGGTGTGCTGTGCTTCATAGATATGTATATCTGTCTCTTTCAGTAGATTTGGGAAGTTTTCAGCCATTATTTCCTGCAACACTCCTTCTGACCCCTTTCCCTTCTCTTCTCCTTCTGGGATGCCTATAATACATATGTTTGTGCATTTTGCATTGTCATTCATGTCCCTAAGTCCTAGCTGGATTTTTTCTATCTTTTTATCGATCAATTCTATTATCTCTTTGATTTCTGATGTACTATCTTCCACATCGCTAATTCTCTGCTCTGCCTCATCTAATCTGCTGTTTTTCCTGTGACTGTGTTTTTGATTTTTTGAACTGTGGTGTTCATTCTCATCATATTTGTTATCTTTTTGTGTATGTCTGCAATTCCCCCTCCAAGTGTTGTCTTCATATTGTTACCCTCTTCCTTTACTTCATTAAATTTGTCTGTGATATATGTTCTGAGATCTTTAATTACTTTTGTGAAGTTCTGCTCCACTTTATAGTTTTTAGTTTGTTTATTGGATTCAGCCATGTTTTCCTGATTACTGGTTTGGTTTGTAGATTTTTGTTGCTGTCTGGTCATCATTTTATCTTGATGGGTTTAATCAGTTCCTTAGCTTCTTTGTGTAGCCTTGGGGATTAATTAGCTGTTGTTTTTGTGTAAGTGTTATTTCTTTTCCTTGTCACTTTGTTCTTCTTATTCTAATTTCTTATTGCTGGCTGAGTTCACTTTGAAGAAAAGTATTAGGGCCAGGGAAAGGCAATTGTGTAAGAAAGGAAATTGTGTAAAGTAGTATTTGTAATAAATGTTAACAGAGCAACAATATGAGATCTGGGAGGATGGATAGTAGATTCATGTAAGTTGTGTAGAGTTATAGCAGTAAATAGAGTACCTATAATGAGGTAGTTGACTGAATATGGGAGGAATATGGTATGAATTAAAAAGCTAGTGTTTTCATGAGAGAGGGAAAGAGAAAAGAAAGGCAATAGTTTCAAGAGTGGATGAAAGACAGAAAACAAAACAAAGGTACTAGAAATTAAGAGTTAGACACTTTGGGGATCAAAGAAAGGGAGGTGTGATATAGGAGAGACAGTAGATGATGGAGGATATCAAGATGTGGTGGAAAGGGGATAGTGTAGGTAGCCAAAATCAGTTCACATAGAAATGAGGCAGTGGAGGATTAGGAAACCCAGCAAATGTGAGGTGTTCCCTGCAGCAACTATTGTATAATTAAGATAAAATAAAATAAGGAGAAAATGAGGGATAAGAGAGAGAAAAAAAGAGAAGAAAGAAAGAAAAAGGGGAGTGTGTAAAGTGAGAGGAAGAAGTAAGGGAAAGGAAAAAAGATATAGAACAACCACACAGCAACACCACCCCCCCACCCCCCATAACTTTAAAAAAACAAAAGACCTTGTGGGATACAATGGGAGAAAAGACTAGGAGATAATGCAGTGTTAGCAATCAGGACAATAAAAAATAAAAAATAAAAAATAAAAAATAAAATTAAAGTAACGTAACAGAAAAAAAAGAAAAAGAAAAAGAAAAATGCAAACGTTGAGGGCTAGGACATTCAAGGACCTCAGATGGACCTCAGGGCATGGTGGATTCAGGGATGGAAAGTCTGTGATATTGCAGACTCAAGAGATCTGAGTCTCTGGGGTGTGGGCCACCAGGGTTTAGGGGACACAGACCTGGCAACCTCAAATCTGGTTAACAGGGAGCCTGGGAGCACTGCGGTGCAACACAGCCTTCAGGGATCCCCACAGCTGTGTGCCAGCCCTATGAGGGAGGTCACATCTGCAAACTCTGACCTATGTGTCAGAAACCCACAATTCACCCTCTCACTAGGCTCTCTTCTGTGGCTGTATCACCAATTCGACTTCAGGACACCTCCCGCCCTGTAAGCCCCCAAAACAGCCACCTGGGGGCATCTCTGCACTGCAGCCAATTTAATGACACTGCAGATCAGTAGCCAGGCCCACAGGGTGGGGCTCCAGCCAGAAGCACCGATATCAGTGTCTGAAACTGAAATTCCCAGGCTTCGCAAAATATTCCCCTAATCTACTTCCAGATGCCTCCCACGCTGCCAGCCCCTAAAACAGCCTCCTCGTGATGTCTCTTTTAGTGTGAGCGATTTAAGGCCACTGAAAATCGGCAGCTGGCCTTGGCGGCAGGGCTCTAACCGGAAGCGCTATTGTTTGTGTCTGCAATCAAAAATTCCCCACCTCACAATAAAACTCCCATCTGTCTCCCCAAATCAGTCTGCGAAGGCCTCCTGCCCTGTTAGCCCCCCAATAGCTCACTCAGGGCTTATGAATTCCCCAGTACTGCAGAGCCTCCAAAAATCACCACCGCAGTGCTGGTGCTCCCAGGAGGGAGCGTCCTATGTGCAGCCCCCACCTCTGTGTAATAGAGACTCAATTTTATCTTATACATGAATTTTCTCTGTTACCTTCCCACCAAATCGATGTCCAGACACCTCCTGCCCTGCAAAATCCTGAAACAGCCTGGTCCCAAAGAATTTCCAATGCTGCCCAGATGCTTCTTTGCAGGAGAGATTATCAGGTGCCCTCACTGAATCACCATCTTGCCCTACCCTTGGGCTTATTTCTTATATCTGAATTCTACTCCATTGATCAATATGTCTATCTTTATGCCCTTACCATGATGTTTGACCGTTGTAGATTTGTAGTAACTAGTATAATTATAAGAAGGAATTGTGAGTACTCTAAAATTTTTTCTTCTTCAAGATATTTTGGCTATTTGTGGTCCCTTACAGTTCTAAAAAAATTTGATAAAGGCTATTTCATTTCTGCAAAGTATGTTTTGAATTTTCTTTGGGATTGCATTGAATCTGTAAAGCAATTTCTGTAGAATGACATCTTAATGTTATTTATTCTTTCATGGATAGGTTGCTCATGTGTTTCTAAGAAACTGCCCAATCTACTTAAGTCCATTTAATAACTTAGGTTATTATTCATGTTCTCCACTTCCCATGTTGGTCTTATGTCTCTATGCTCTGTGCATTGATGTACTGAAATCTCTAACTCTTAGGGGTTTTATTGCTTCCATATTTTCAATCTTTTCTTCATGCTTTTTTGGGGGCTCTGTGATTAAGTGCATATATATTTAAATTTTTATACCTCCTTTTTATCAAAATACAGTGCCTTTTGTCTCTTGTAACAGTTTTTTCCTTAACGTCTATTTTAGCTGATACTTTTATAAAGCCATCTCAACTCTCTTTTGGTTATTATATATATGGAAAATATGTTTCCATTCTCTAGTTTTCAGGTAACTCTCTTGTAAGCAACATGTTTGGATTATGCTTTTAATCCATTCAACCAAGATGTTTTATTTACATTCATTACATACATTTTCTTTTACATTCTTTTAAGCATAGTTGATTTTTTCTATGTAATTGATTGATGTCTTTCTCATTTCCATTTCCTTATAAATTTGTAATACTTTCTATATGTTTACTGTAAAGTTTGATTTAAAAACCTGATCTAATTTGAAATGATGCCATCTTAGTTCAATAGCATACATAGCCTCTTCTCCTATAACTACAACATACACACATTTCCACTGTGATTTTTGTATCTCCCAAACATAGAAATGCTATTTCTCATTGATAACCAAATATTACAATTCACACTTTTCATAGGAAGTAAAGAGTATCTTTCCAAACCAAAGATCCAAAACTACTGGCGTTACATTTACTGTGGTTTACATTTGCATGTGTAGTTAGCTTTACTGGATTTTTTTTTTCCCACATAATTCTACAATTTTTTACTTTCCTCTCTTTTATACCTAAAGTTAAACTTTTAGCATCTCTTGTATGGCAGGTTTCTTGGTGCTAAACTTTCTTATTTTTAAAAGTAGAGACTTCTGCGAAAATGTCATCAAAGTAGGCAGAATCAAAATCCCTCACAAAAAAAGAATGTAGAAAGGGAAAAACCTATCCAAGGGAGCTGCTGTGAAGATATATAGTTTGGGAAAGTGCTATGCATCATCCAGGAGTAATCTATACAGATGAAGAGGCCAAAGGGAAACCATGAGCTACTGGTCAATGTGGCTGGAAATGACACATATATCCCACCCTTAAGGCAAATAAATCTCCTGACTCACTGCAACCAATGGAATGGGGAAGAGTGTGCCCAGGATGGAAAAGAAGCCTAGTACAGGGTGGAGAGTGGTTTCTTTTTGGTGAGTTTGCCCATAAGAGCCCCCTTTGCATTACTGAGAGTCCCAGACTGGCACTGAGGTGGCTGCAGAGAGAAGGGATGGGAGAATCTGGTCAGACATGTTATCACATCCAGCTAATCTGGGTGAGGCATAGAGATAGTATCCTAAACAACCTGACAGGGCAAACTGCTAGAAGGTTAATTTGCCTGAGGGAAAGGGGGTAGATAGAATAAGATTTCTGGAGACCTCTTAAGCTGTCTTGAAACCAATATATCTCAGTGGAGGAACTCCTGCTTTACTTATTTGAGGTCCCTGGCTCAATTCCTCGGTCTCCTTAGAGAACTGATTCAAAAAGTGATCCACCAGATTATTAGGCACCCATCTGGTATCTCATGACAAGGAACATAAAGACAGATTATGTTTTTGTTTTAGGTTTCTTCAGATCTGTTATTTTTTATTTTTATTTTTTATTTGTTCATTTTTTTCTCTTTGTTTTATTCCTAAAACCTATTATGTCACCTGTAGAGGTAAGTTAAAAGGTAATTGATTGATGAACAGTAACAGAGAATCTCCATAGGGGCTGTAATAGTCAGCCAAAGAGGTGCTGATACTAAATATTAGAAATTGGTTGGTTTTTATAAAGGATATTTATTTGAGGTAGGAGCTTACAGATACCAGGCCATAAAGCATAAGTTACTTCCCTCAGCAAAGTCTATTTTCATGTGTTGGAGTAAGATGGCTGCCAATATCTGCTAGGGTTCAGGCTTCCTGAGTTCCTCCCTTCCAGGGTCTTCCCTCTCTCTGGGTTCAGTGTTCCTCTCTTCCCAGGGTTTGCTTTTTCCTGGGCTCCAGGTTCCTCTCATCCTTGGGCTTGCTTCTTTTTCCTTTGTGAGCTTATTTCCCAGGATTCCAGCTTAAGGCTTCAGCATCAAACTCCAACATCAGAAACCCTTAACTCTGTCCTTTGCCATGCCTTTATCAGTGAGTCCCCAACTACCAAAGGGTGGGGACTCAATGCCCTAATGACTTGGCCCAATCAAAGCCCTAGTCATAATTTAATCATGTCCAGGTACAGACCAGATTACAAACATAATCTAATATCTATTTCTGGAAACCATAATCATGTCAAACTGCTACAGAGGCTTGAGGGAAGGCTGTTACTGTGATTGGTGGTGGTGATGCTTTGTTTCTTCTTTGTTGTCTTTGCCCCTTTTTATTTCCTTTCTTTTTCTTTTACTTATTTTTTTTACCTATATTTCTTTTCTTTATTTTTCTATCTTTGTTTTCTATTGATTTTCTTAGATTTCACCTCTTTTTGTTTGGTCTTCTAAAGGAAAATTTTTAGTTTTTTTCCTTTCTTCTTTTACTCTCTACTCATCCTCTGGTCTTTTAAATCATTCTATTTTTTTTCTTCTATTTTGTTCCTAACTTTCATTTTTTTTTCTTTTCCACATTTTTTATTTTATTCATTTGTACTTTTTCCCTCTTTTTAAAATTCATATTGCTAAGTTATTTTCCTAGCTCTTTTATGGATTCTTTTCTATTTTTAAAAAATAATATTATAATTGCTTTTTTTCTCTTATTATCTCTTTCCTTTTCTCTGGTACTAATATTTTTTCAAAGAAACATTGACAACCTTAAGGGCATAACATAAGAGGAACTAAGGGTCACAGAAACACACCCTTCCAAAAAAAAAAAAACCCAACAAAATAAAACCCTGGAGTAGAAAGAGAAGCTAACCCACCAAATAAGTAGGTCAAGATAAACAAATATCTAGGCACCAACAGAAAACTACAAGCCATATTAAGAAACAGGAAGATATGCCTCACAAATATAAAAATAAAAATAGAAAAATAAGAGAAGCAAAATGTGGAACAACTAATCAAGGAAGTCCAGATGAATATCATAAATAAACATAATGGTGTGAAGGCAATGATGAAAGATATTAAGAAGAAAATGGGAGAATATACTGAAGAAATTGTAAACATACCTAAAAAAGATAATGGATTTGATGGTGATGAATGGCACAATGAATGATATTCTTAAAAAAGACACAGGATGCACATAACAGCAGATTTGAACAGACAGGGGAAAGAATCAAGATGTGTAAGAGAATACAGATATCACACAGAGAGTAGAGCAGATAGCTAAAACAATAGAAAAAAACCATCAGGGACTAAGGAATCTGAATGACAACATGAAGCACAAAAACACATGCATTATAGGCATCTCAGAAGGAGAAGGGAAGGGAAAGGGTTCAGAAAGAGTGTTTGAGGAAATAATGGCTGAAAATTTTCCAACTTTTTTGAAAGACATGGACATACATGCCCAGGAAGTGTAGTGAACAGCAAATATCATGAATCCTAACATGATACATACTTGTCAAATTGTTCAGTGCTCAAGACAAGGAAGGAATATTGAAAGCAGCAAGAGAAACAAGAAAAGTTTGATAAGAGTGAAAAATGAATAAAAATAAATAAAAATTTTTAAAAAATCAGTGAGTGCTTGATACCCATTAACAGGGGTACATTCTCAAGCAATTATTCTGAGAGATAGAAACTAAACAACAGTGCACACTCTACAATTAAATTTATATGAATTATTGAAGACTAAAAATAAAATCAGCAGATGTCTGACAGAGTAGGAGGAAGGAATGTCTTGGAGTAAGGAATTAATGATGTATAAGGGGAAAATAAATAACTACTCCAGAATTTTTGTTTCATGTTTTATATTTCTGGTCATGAAAAATTCCAAGAATTTCTTAGGTGAAAGAACTTGTTCACAAATGGGTCTAGATGTTAAGAAAAATCAGTCATATATATGTTGTTGGGTGGGGAAGGGGAAGGGAGGGCCATACTTTGGCCATCTCTCTTGGAACTTTGAAACCCTAGGAAGGAATCATAGAGTATCTGGAGACTTCCAAACTGCAAAAGGCACAATATGGATGAAAGGCAAATAATTGAGAAAATATTTGTTGAACAAGTTTTTAACACATTTCATCCCCTGTTGTACCCCCCGTCCACTACTTAAATATGCCATCCTTCCCTCCCATATTTCTCATGCTTTAGATCAGAAAAACAATCTTAAAAGGCAAAGATGGGGGGTGGGGGGAAGAATCAAAAAGGGAAGTAACTCCGGAAGAAGTGCGGTGAACTGATAGCATGTAAAGGTGGGATTGGACAAAGTTTTGAAAGTGAAGGCAAGACACTAAGAGAAAATATTCATGATTTGACCCTCCAAGGTAAAGGATTTGATTAGAATGAAGAGTAGCTCAATTTTTTTAGGTAAAAAATTTAAAATAAAAATCATTTTTTAAAAATCAGAAAAAAAAAAAAGAGCAAGCATTGATTTCTCATCTGAAACCATGAACACAGGAAGACAATGGCATGATAAAATTAAGGTGCTCAGGGAATCAAGAGTGCCAACAACTGCAAACAGAGGAATTGCTTCCATCATCCATGTGGAATCTAAACTCCCTCTTGATCTAGAGGTGGAATGGACATCACCATCCTAGGGTCCACAGAATGGAGGAATAAAATATGGATTAGAGTGCATGTATTAATATTCTACTATAAAACTATTGTGACTAGTAATAGAAGAAATTGTAGCATTGAGGTTGAGGGCAGGGAGAGGGAAGAAGAGATGTAATCTGGGGGCATTTTGGCGACTTTGAGTTGTCCTAAATGATATAGCAGGGTCAGATGCTGGACTTTATATACCCTGCCATAACCCACTGAATGTACTGGGGAGAGTGTGAACTACAGGGTAAACTATTAATCATGTGGTGCAGCAGTGCTTGAAATGTGTTCACTAAGTGCGAACAGTGTGCCACAATGATGGAGGAAGTTGTTGATGTGGGAGGAGTAGGGAGGGGATGGGGTATACAGGAACATCTTATATTTTTTAATGTAACATTCTTTGATGTATATATCTTCAAAAATATAATTTACAACAATGATGGAATCGGGGGTGGGGAGTGTGGTATATGGGAACCTCTTACTTTTTTTGTGTTGTTTTACATTTTTAAATGTAATTTCTTTGTGGTTTATTAACTTTAAATTAACTTTAATTTAAAAGTTAATTTTAAAAAGTGTAAAAAATAAATTAAGGTGCTAAAATTTCATTTTAAAAAGCGAAAAAAAAAATTATGTTGCTAAAAGGAAAAAACTTCCAGCTAAGAATTCTCTATCCAATAAAGTTGGCATTAAAAATTAGGGAAAGTTCAAAATATTCATAGATAAACATATATTAATAGAGTTGTTAAAAAAGAAACCTGCCCTTCAAGAAATACTAAATGGAGCTCTGCAGGTTGAAAGGAAAAGCAGGAGAAAAAGGGTTGAAGGAAAGTGTAGGAAAAAAGGTTATTGCTCAGAATAGCTAAAATGATAAAAGAAAAATAAAAACAACATATGACACAGAGAAACCTAAAGAAAATATGTCTAATGTAAGCAATTCTTTGACAGTAATAACAAGGAGTATTAATGGGCACAAATTAGCAACATGGATAAATAACTTTGTTTACAACAAACTTACCTTAGATCCAAGGATGCAAAGAGTTTGGAAGTGAATGGTTGGAAAAGGATTTTACAAGTGAACAGTAACAAAAAAGTGTAGGAGAGTACTAGTACCAGACAGAATAGACTTTAAAGGCAAAACTATTGTAAAAGACAGTGAGGGTCAATATATATTAATAAATGTGGTAATATAGAAGAACAATCAAACATTTATACACTTACCAGGGCACCCCAATATACATAAGACAAACATCGGAAAAACTAAGTGAAGAAATACATGCCTCTACAATTATATTGGGGGGCTTTAATACACTATTTTCATCATTAGACAGAACATCTTGACAGAGGATTAAGAAAGTAACAGGGACCTTGAATAATACGCGACAGGATGTTGATCTAATAGAAATATTCAAAATGTAAACACCAATGCAGCAGGATATACATTTTTGACAAATGTATATGAATCGTTTTCAAGTAGTGGCCACTTTCTAGGTCACAGAACAACTATCAACAAATTAAGAAAGATGAAAATTATACAAGGTAATTCCTCTGACCATAATGGAATGAAGCTGGAAATCAGTAAGGGCCAAAGAATCAGAATAGGCACAAAGATATAGAGGCCAAAAACACTCGTAGACAATCAGTAGGTCAAGGAGAAAATTGCTAAAGAAATAAGTTACTATCTTGAAATGAAAGAAAATAACAACGTATGTATGAAAATCGATGGAATACAGCAAAAGCAGTTTGACAGAGCAATTTAAAGCCATAAATGCCTATATTTAAAAACTAGAAAGCTAAAATTGAAGACTAAAATGCACACCTGGAGGACTTAGAAAAAGAACAAGCTACTCCCAAAGCAAGTAGAAAGAGGGAAATCACAAAAATGAGAGCAGAACTAAATGAAATTGAAAAAAAAAGAAAGCACTAGAAAAGTTAATAAAATCAAAAGCTGGTTCTTTGAGAAGATTAATAAAATTGACAAAGTCTTAGCTAGACTAACAAAGAAAAAAAGAGGGAAGATACACATACAGAAAATGAGAAATGAGGAAGGGATATCACCACTAACTGCACAGAAATAAAGATTATTATCAGAGGAAAGTATGAAAAATTTTAGGCCAAAACATGTATAACTTAGAGGAAATGGACACATTTCTAGAAACACACATGCAACCTTCAATGATGAAAGAAGAAATTGATGATCCCAAAGGACCAATCACAAGTAATGAGATTGTATTAGTCATCAAAATCTCCCAGCTAAGAAGAATCGAGGACCAGATGGCTTCACAGGTGAATTCTACCAAATATTCCAGGAAGAACTAACACCAATCCTGGTTAAACTCTTCTAAAAAAGAGAAATGGAGGGAACACGGCCTAACTTATTCTATGATGCCAGTGTAACTCTAATACCAAAGCCACACAAAGATGCCACAAGAAAGGAAAAGTATAGACCAATCTAGATGATCTACATGGTCTAAAATGCTCAACAAAATACTGGCTAATGATGTTTAGCAACACATCAAGTGAGTTATACACCATGACCAAGTGGGTTTCATCCCTGGTAGGAAAGGATGGTTCAACATAAGAAAATCAATCAATGTAATAACCCACATTAAGAGATTGAAAGAAAAAATCCAACAATCTTATCTGTTGGTACAGAAAAAGCATTCAACAAAATACAGCACAGTTTCCTGATAAAATCCCTATAAAAGATAAGACTAGAAGGAAACTTCCTCAACATAATAATGGTTATATATGAAAAACTCCCAGCTAACATTATATTGAATGGTGAGATGCTAAAATGTTTCCCTCTAGGATCAAGAACAAGACAAGGATGCCCACTATCACCATTCCTACTTAACTCAGTGTGAGAAGTACGTGCTTGAACACTGAGACAAGAACCAGATATAACAGGTATCCAAATTGGAAAGGGAGAAACCAAAATATCACTATTTGCAAATGACATAATCCTATACAAAGATAGCTCTGAGAAATCAGCAAAGCTTCTAAAGCTGATAAATGAGTTTAGTAAAGTGACAGGTTATAGATCAATGTAGAAAAATGAATTGCATTTCTGTACACCAATAATGAGCAATCTGAGGAGGAAATCAGGAGAAAAAGTCAGTTTACAATTGCAAGTAAAAGAAGCAAATATAGGAATAAAGTTACCTAAAGATGCAAAAGACTTGCATGCAGAAAACTACACAACATTATTAAAGGAAATCAAAGAAGGCTTAAATAAAGTGAAGAATATTCCCTGTTCATACATTAAATATTATTAAGATTAAACATTATTAAGATGTCTGTCCTACTCAAATATCCTACCCAAAGTGATTTATAGTTAATGCAATCCCTAAAAAACGACCACAGCATCTTTTACTGAATTGAAAAAGTTAACCCTAAAATATATTTGAAAATGCAAGAGGCCAAAGTGTATTGAAAAAAAAATTAAATTGATGGAATTACACTGCCTGACTTTAAAACACAACACAAAGCTACAGTGGTCAAAAAATGCATTGTATTGGTGCAAGGAAAGACATATGGAACAATGGAACAGAACTGAGAGTTTTTATACAGATCCTCATATATATGGTCAGATAATACTAAGCAAGGCCACCAAGTTCAGACAACTGTGATATAATGACTGCTCAATAATAATAATAATAATAATAATGATAATTGGTGCTTGGAGAACTAGATATCCATATCCAAAAAATGGGAGTGGATCACCATCCCTTGCCCTATACAAAAATTAATTCAGTATGAATCAAAGATGCAAATATAAAAGTAGAGACCATAAATCTCCTGGTAGATAATGCAGGGAAGCATATATCTGATCATATTCAGATAGTTTCTTTCTATACCTATCTTTTCCAGTGTCATTTTTTTTTTTTAACCAGGAAAGGGTGCTGTATTTGTCAAATGCTTTTTCTGCAGCTACACATATGAACATGTGATTTGTTTTCTTTTGAACTGTTTATGTGGTGTATTAAACTAATTGTTTTTCTTATGTTGAATCATCCTTGCATACCAGGGATGAAAGGTACTTGGTCATGGTGTATAATTCATTTGATGTGTTGTTGAATATGATTAGCAAGTATTTTATTGAGGATTTTAACATGTAGGTTTATTAGAGAGATTGGTCTGTAATTTTCCTTTCTTATATCATCTTTGTTTGGCTTTAGTATTAGGATAATGTTGGCATCATAGAATGAGTTAGGGAACATTCCTTCTCTTTCAAGTTTTTGGGAAGAATTTAAGCAAGATTGGTGTCAGTTCTTTTTGGAATATTTATTAGAATTCACCTGTGAAGCCATTTGGCTGTGGGCTCTTCTTAATTCAGATGGTTTTAATGACTAATCTATCTCTTTACTTGTGATTATTTTGTCAAGATCTTATCAATGTAGGCTGCTTATATGTTTCTAGCAATGTGCATTTCCTCAAATTGTCCTTATTGGCATATAGTTTTTCAAAGTATCCTCTTTTGAAAGTCTTATTTCTATGAGGTCAGTGGAGCTATTCCCTTTCTCATTTCATATTTTTGTGTGTTGGCATCTTTTCTTTTTTTTTCTTTATTAATCTAGCTAAGGGTTTATAAATTTTATTGATCTCAAAGAACCAGCTCTGGCTTTTGTTTATTATTCTAGTGCTTCCTTATTTTCTATTTCATTTTGTTCTCCTCTGGTCTTTCTTTCTTCTTCCTTTGGGATTAGTTTGTTGCTTTTTTACTAATTCCTCCAAGTGTGCAATTAGGTCTTCAATTTTAGCCCTTTCTTCTTTTTTGATGTATGAATTTATAGCTATGAATTTTCCTCTCAGGACAGCTTTTGCTCCATCTCATTAGTTTTGATATGTTGTTTTGTGATTTTCATTAGTTTCATGGTAATTACTGATTTCTTTTGAGAATTCCTCCTTGACCCTCTGTTTGTCTAAGTGTGTATTGCTTAACTTCCATATCTTGGTGCCTAATCTGGATTTCTGACCCTTGCAGATTTCCAGCGTCATTCCACTGTTGTCAGAGATATTATTTTGTATGATTTCAATCTTTTGAATTCATTGTGGCTTTCTCTGAGGCCTAGCATGTGGTCTATCTTAGAGAATGATCTATATGCACTTGAGAAGAACGTATATCATGCTGTATTTGGGTGTGATGTTCTGTATATTTCTATTAGGTCTAGATCCTCTAGTATATTATACAAAGTCTTTGTTTCTGTATTGATTCTCTATTGAGATTTTTGATCTAATGGTGATAATGGTGTATTAAAGTCCTCCACTATAATTGTAGAGGCATCTAGTCCTTCACTTACTTTTTTCCAGTGTTTGCCTCACATATTTTGAGACACCCTGATTAGGTGAATGTGGAAAAGGGTTAAGTTTAATGTCACAAGGGGCAGCCAGAAAGGGCTCTGCTGTTCAAGGAGGGAGGGGAGGGGTTCCAGCATCTTTGGCATGCTAAGAATTTGAAAAGTGGTGCCAAAATGAGGGAAAGTCAATGGTGAGTGCTGGAGGTAGGGCTAGAGTGGGGACAGCCAATGGAGAGTGCTGGGGTGGGGCCAATATGAATGCACACTGCATTTGAGAAGCATACCAGGGTGAAAGCCGTGCTGAGCCTGCCCAGTCCACTGGAGCATATGTAGTGTGGAAGCAGGGAATCAGAGAGAGAACCATGTAAACTAATTAGCCTGTAACCCCTGAAGTACCCAATCAATGGGGAATAGGGTAGGGACTTACTTGTTAGGTTTTTTCAGGTTATAAGTATCACTGTTTCTTGCTGTTTGGCATGGCAGCCTTATATTCAGGTTGAGTGCTCATTCTTGCAAGATCATTAATAAAACTCTTTTCCCTTCCACAATGAGGTGAGCTTTTGTTTTCTTATAGGTGCAGCTCTCTTTCTAACAGTGCACAAATGCTTTATGATCGTTCTTTCTTCTTGAAAGATAACCCCATTTGTTAATATGTAGTATCCATCTTTGTCTCTCAAAATAATTTTGCATTTGAAGTATGTTTTGTCTGATATTAGTATAGATAGTCTTGCCTTTTTTGGTTATTATTTGTGTGTAGGATTGTTTTCCAGCCATTCACTTTCAACCTCCTTGAATCCCTGGGTCTAAGCTGGGTTTCTTGTGGACAGCAAATAGATGGTCATATTTCCTTATACACTCTGTCAATCTGTGTCTCCTGACAGGTAAGTTTAATCCATTAACATTCAATGTTACTCTCAAGGAATTACTTACATTAGCCATATTTTATTTGGATTTGCATACATCATATGTTGTTTTTTATTTCTCATTTTGTCTTTTTAGTTCTTACATTCTCTACAATTCTGCCTCTCCTATTTTTCTCTTTTGTCCTGCAGAACCCCCTTTAGTGTTTCTTGAAGGGCAGATTTCTTATTGGCATACTCTCTTAGTTTCTGTTTATCTGTGACTATTTTGAGTTCTCCATCATTTTTGAATGCCAACAGTTTTTTTTCTTCCTTTAGTATCTTGACTATGTCATAACACTGATTTCTTGCCTCCATGGTTTCAGATGAGAAATCAGCACTTAATCTTATTGAGCTTCCCTTGTGTATGATGTTTCTCTTTTCTCTTGCTGCCTTCACTATTTTCTCTTTGTCAAAAGCTTTGGATAATTTGACAAGTATAAGTCTTGGGGTAGGCCTGTTGGGACTTATACTGTTAGGAGTATACTGTGCTTCGTGAATTGTACACCAGTCTTCTTCAATAGATTTGGGAAGTTTACAACCATTATTTCCTCCAACAGCCCTTCTGTCCCCTTTCCCTTCTCTTCTCCTTCTGGGATCCCTAAAATGCATATGCTTGTGTATTTTGTGTTGTCATTAAAATCCCTAAGTTCCTGATAGGTTTTTTCCTATCTTTTTATCAATTCTACAATCTGTTTTATTTCACATATACTATCTCCCACATTAGTAATTCTTCGCAATGCTTCTTCAAATCTGCTCTTATTTGCTGAGAGTGTATTTTTTATTTCTTGGATTGTGCCATTCATCAACATCATATCCATTATCTTTTTGTTTATGTTTACAATTTCTTCAGTATGCTCTCTAAATATTTCTTAATATCCTTAATCACTTCCTGCATGTCATTAAATTTGTCCATTATATTTGTTTGTTGAACTTTGATTAGTTGTTCAATGTTCTGCTCCTCTTCCTGGTTTTTAATCTGTTCATTGGACTGGGCCATGTCTTATGATAATTGGTATGGTTTCTAATTTTTGTCGCTATCTGGTCATCATTTTATCTCGGTGGGTTTGTTCAGTTGATTAGCTTCTCCCTCTGGTCTCAGGGTTTTTGGGTACTGTTTTTGAGTGTGTTTTAAGTTTTCTCTTCCACACGTTATTCTTATTCTATTTCTTTGTCATTGCCTAAGTTACCCTGAAGGAAAATATTAGAGCCAGGGAAAGCAAAAGAGGTAAGAAAAGAAAATATATAATAGTAGTATTGGTAGTAAATTTTAGCAGAAGAACCATATAAGACCTAGTGGAATAAAATTTAACTCATGACTCAATGTATAGTTATAGGAATAAAAAGGTAAATTACCTACAATGAAATGAGAAACTTAATATGGAGAGGAATATAATATGAATTAAAGGATAGCAGGATCAGTAAAGAGGAAAAGGGAAGAGAAAGGACAATAACATAAAGAGTTAATAAAAGATAGAAACAGAATAGAAGTATTAGAAATCAAAAGCCTGAAAAAATGGGGGCTAAACAAAGAGAAGTGGAATGTAAGAGCAACAACAGAAGGTGGAAGGTAGAAAGATGTAGAAAGGAATAGAGATAGCACTGGTAGCCAAAATCTGTACACACAACAAAGAGGACACTGAGGAAGAGGAAGCACAGCAAACAATAAACAAGTCAGCAGCATCTTATTGCCTTATTGAAAAAAGAAAAGCAAGCAAGCAAAAGGGTTGTGGGATAAACAGGAAGGAAAGAGAAGATAACGGGGGGGGGGGGGGGGGGAAGCCTTCAAGCAAAGAGTCAATCAAACAAACAAACTAAAGAAGAAAACCAGACTTCCCTATTAAGCTCTTATTTAGGGAACATAAGAGACCCAAAGGAAGCTAATACAAGGATAATGTCTTTCCCTGACAAATTTTAATATTCCAGTCAGTTACTACTCTAAGAGTAGCTGGGAACTGAACTAGAGACCTTGCACATTCAAGACTGAAACACCTCCATTTAGCCAAACCATTCTTCTGGTCAACGTGTTCCTCAAAATGTCCCCTTCCCAGGGCAGGATTGACTCTTTGCAACGGAATAAACTGAGTAGGGATCTGTCCTTCCCCATTTCTCCCTTCCTCACTTCCCTCTCTCTCAAAGGAAGCCCAAGTGAGAGCTCACCTCTGAAATTCAAATGGGACCCTGGTGAATCAAATGGAATCATGGAAAATAATGACTCTCAGTTTCCTTAAGAAAGAGCAGCCACACCTTGTCAGGGACCTTAAGTATGCTCTTGGAAGCCTACCAAGCACTTCCCACTCTGTCCCTCCCTTACGAATGTTGCACACAATTAGTTAATTGCCTGGCTCTACCTTCTCCCAGAGGTTACTACAGAGGTTAGGTAAATCTGTCTGCCTCAGCAGATTCACCTCTCTTTTCTACATGATTTCTCTTCAAGTCAGCTGGTATGCTCCTTAAAGCTCAAATAATCAGGTCCAAACAATTGAACCCACACTTATAGGACTCCTCTCCACCCTTCAACAAACCCCCCCGCCCCCCCATTCTTGGAGTTTTTCTTCTCTGGCTGTGTGATTAGCAAAATTCAAGGAATGCTGAGGCTTCTTGCCCTGTGGGAATGTCAGGAGCCCAGGGCTTTACCTTGAGTTACCTCTCTTTTTGTCATGATTTTTCAGGATTGATATCCAGCAGCCTTCTGTTTGTGGGTTACCAAAACAGCTCACATAGGCAGGATATGGGCCCACTCTGCCATCTTTTGTAGGAAAGATGAAGAAGGTGCACTTACTCTGACATCATCTTACCCTATCTCCCACCATATTTTCAATGTAACATTTATAGAATCTAAATCTCCTTAGATATAAAAATTTTAAATTTAAAAATTTTTAAAAAGCAAAGTCACTAAACAAATGCCATTTTCAGTAATTTCCTGTGTCTAGCTCTGGCACTGGGGAAAAGGATCTTTATATCTCTTTCTCTCACCAATGAGCTAGTCAAGCACACAATATGTAGAGAGAGTAAATTTCTGATCTTTACCAGTATTTTACCAGCCTCTTTTTGCTCTTCATTGGAAGCTATACAGTGTTATATTGGCTTCCAGAGTATCAAAATAACTTTTTCAGACAATTCCTGCTGGTTTAGTATATATCCTGGTGGAAATACTGAATCCTAGAGTTTTCTATGCCACCATCTTCCTACAATCCTCCTCTTAGTAAGTATTTTTCAGGCAAATTTCTGCTGATTACTACTTTTATAGGATTTGCAATTCTTGTTCTAAGTTTTCTCTTAAAAGAGATGAATTAGAAGAATATGCCATTGAATGAGAAATGAAACCTATACTTCTAACCCAAAGAAAAGATTTGTAATGGAACACCAAGAAAACTAAAACCAAACAAGAATTTGAATCTTCTGGATCTGTATTCTCACATGGAAAAGGAGAAGTAAGCAGATCCTATGTATGAAGAAACATTGAAGTTTACAATCAACATGCTTTTAAAGCTTGAATAATTCAGGAAAACAAAAATAATCATGCATATATGTATGGATATACATGTGTGTGGCTAAATATTCTAGGACTTATAGGAACTAGCTAACATGTTTGGGGATTGGAAAAGCTGAATTTCCAAGGGCAGAGACAATTTGAGAAATGTGATGAAGGTTTTGTTATCCATGAGAAAAAGCTGGCTGGCTGAAAAAGGGATAGAAATTCTTCTGAATTCTAAAGTCGTAAGTTTTCTCTTTTATTTTTTTCTAATGTTTTAAAATTATCTTCTTCTAAGGATACATAGATCACAAAAAATGTTACATTAAAAATACAAGAGGTTCCCATGTATACCACACCCCAACTCCCAACTTCCCCCACATCATCAACCTCTTTTATCCTTGTGCCATGGCTTTCAATGGATTGGGTAAGACTTCTCTCATTAATGAATAAAATCTCCTTTGTTCATTGTAGATTTAACTATTCATAAACTCAATTAACTGATGAATGGTTTAAATCCATGAAATACCTTCACAGTACCAATCAGGCCAGTACTTACTGGATGCAATGATCAAGTTGACACATGGATTTAACTATCACCATCCACCCTTGTCAACTTGACACTCATAAATATTTCTTTAAATCATACTTAGTCTCTAAATAAAAGTAATAGTAGTCATACTTTTGCCTGATATAAGTCAACTTTTTTTTACATTTTTTTCATCTTTTTAAAAAAGATACATGGATCACAACAAATGTTACATTAAAAATATAAGAGATTCCCAAGTACCCCCATCTCTCTCTTCCCACTCCTCGCACATCAACAACCGTTTTCGTCATTGTGGCACATTCATTGCATTTGGTGAATACATTTTTTGAGCACTGCTGTACTGCATGAATTATAGGTTACATTGTAGTTTACACTCTCACCCAGTCCATTCAGTAGGCTATGGCAGTATATATAATGTCCAGCCTCTGTGCCTGAATTATCATTTAGAACAACTCCAAGTCCCAAAAATGCACCACATCACATCTCTTCTTCCCTCTTCCTGCCCTTAGCAACTCCTGTGGCCTCTGTCTCCACATCAATGATACAATTTCTTCCATTGCTAGAGTTACAATAGTTCCATAGTAGAATATCAGTAAGTCCACTCTAATCCATATTTTATTCCTTCATCCTGTGGACTCTGGGATGGTGATGTCCACTCCACCTCTAAATCAAGAGGGGACTTAGATCCCATATGGCTGATGGATGTGATTCTACTGCTTGCAGTTCTGCATTCAAACATGAATGCCCAGAAAACCCAAAAATGGATGAAAGTCTTTGGATAATATTCCTTCTTAAAACTGATGTCTTGCCATTTAAATTCTAGGCTGAGAGTTAATTCATCTCTGTTATATGATATGGGGATGAGACAGCATGGTTGTTTGATGCATATGTACCCCAGAAAATAATGTTCTTTAAACTGATTCATTTCTGTGGCCATGACCTATTATAGAAGAGACCATTTGATTAGATTACTTCAGTAGGGCATGACCCAGTATGGGTCTTAATCCTCTTGCTGGAGTCCTTAATAAGTGGCTGACGATAAAAGAAAGAGGGCAGAGAGGAACCCTAGAGTCTGAGGGAGGAAACCACAGAACCCAGGAAGTTGAAAGTGATAAGACCCAGATGAGTCTAATGCCTTGATTTGGACATTTTATGGCCTTAGAATGTAAGCTTATATGCTAATAAATCTCTATTATAAATGCCAACCCATTTATGGCTTATTGCCTTGGCAGTTGTTAGCAAACTAAAACAGAAATTTGTACCAAGAGTGAGGTGCTGCTATGAAAATACCAAAAATATTAAAAGGGTTTTTTCAAATGGGTAAAGGGAAGATTCTGGAAGAATTGTCAGAGGCCTAATAGAAAAGACCTAGATTGCTTTGAAGAGACTGTTGCTAGAAATATAGATGCTAAGAATACTTCTGATGAAGTTTTAGACATAAATGATGAATGTTTCATTCAAACTGGAAGAAATCTTTGATTTAAAGTGGTAGCAAACTTGGCAAAATTGACATCTGATGTTAGATGAAGGCAGAACTTGGAAGTGCTGAGCTTGGTTATTTAGCTGAAGATCTTTTCAAACTGAATGTGAAAAGTATGACATGGCTTCTCATTCCTCATGTGAGAGGAAATTGATAAGATGAGTACTGAACTCTTGGGCACATAGAAATAAGAAATTGTTGGTTTGGGAAGTTCTGAGCTTCCAGAAAATGTGTCCTTAAAGAATAGTACCCCATGTGAGGATTTAATTAAACATAGAATTGGTAAATCATTTCCTTACAAGATAGAATTGGATATATAGTTATTCTGAAAGGATCTGTGGAAGGTCTTATTGCCTAAGGGACTGTACACCCATTGTACAGGTTTTTGTGCAATGTGTATAAGCAGATCCCCTGCCATATAGTAAGAAATGACCAAAATGGGAGAGATTATGGGAAAATGACTTAAAAATTAGAAATATGGAAGCTGAGGTCTGGACTGAAGACATCTCAGGCCAGGAAAGTATACCCATCCATATGAGCAGAAGGAGGAGAATGACCTGCACTTGAAAAGTTAGGCCTTCCACCCAATTCTTCAGGGCTAGTGCTACCAACCCAATCTTCAGAAAGGATGGAGCACATTCCCTAGGACTGGGAAGAGTAAGGCCACTACTCTCACTGTTCTGGGGAGGTTGAGTCTGTGCTCCAGAGATTGGAAGAGTCTGGCCATCAACTCTGTGTTCTCAGAGGGTGAGGCCTAGAGTTTGGCTGCATCTCTGTTGCTTTTAAGGGTGGATCCCAGAATGTGGCCACTGGAAAAGTTCTTGGAGAAAGAAGGGCTACCGCTCCATCAATCCCCAAGAAGAAGAATGGTTCTATAGATGATTCTCAGACCCTAAAATCTAGTGGAGTGTGTTTTGCCAGTTTTCAAAACTGTTTTGTATACAGGAATCCTATGTTCCTTAAAATTTCTCCCTATGGTAAATGGAACTATATACTTTGACGGTCCCTCTTTGTATTTTGGAAGCATATATAATTTCTTCTCAGTTTCAAAATCCACAGCTGTAGGGGCATTTCACTTGATTATAGGTGTTGTCTATAATCAAATTTGATGAGATTTTTTACTTAATATTGTGGTGGGATAAATGCACTTTGCATATGTGCCACAAAAAATAATTTTCTTGAAACCGGTCCACCCTGTTGGTGTGAACCTGTTATAAATGGGATAATTTGTTTTAATTATTTCAGTAAGATGTGACTTAGGGTTGGTCTTCTTTAAAAATGGATGTAATCTTTCTACAATTGCCTCTTCTATCACTTTTACTGGACCTGTAGTTAGCGCTGTGGTTGGTGTATACACAGGAGAACTGAATCTCTGGACTGTCCATATCACAGCCAGGCCCTGAGCCCTAGCAGACTTGCAATTCCTACCCTCTGGTTTTTTGGACTTACCCTGGCTAGTGAACAGGAGGTGAAGAAGGTCAACAACCACACCAGGAGCCAAGAGAGCCTACAACTGTGATTAGGAGAATTGCATCCATCATCCATGTGGAATCTAAGTCCCCTATCAACATAGAGGTAGAGTGGACATAACCATGCCAGGGTCCACAGGATGGAGGAATAGAGTATGGATTAGAGTGAATTAACTAATATTCTACTATGGAACTATTGTGATTAGTAATGGAAGATATTGTAGCTTTGATGTGTGAAAATGTCCATGATAGCTGCTGAGGGTAGGGAGAGGGAAGAAGAGATATGATGTGGGGGCATTTTCGGGACTTGGATTTGTCCTGAGTGGTGCTGCAGGGATAGATGCTGGACATTGTGTGTTCTTCCATGGCCCACTGGGTGGACTTGTGGAGAGTGCAAACTACAATGTAAACCATTATCCATGTGGTGCAGCAGCGCTCCAAAATGTAGTCACCAAATGCAACGAATGTCCCATGATGATGAACAAAGTTGTTGATTTGGGAGGAGTGGTGTGAGTGGGGTGTGGGTATATGGGAACATCTTATACTTTTTGAATGTAACATTAAAAAAAAATAAAGAAAAAAAATGGATGAACACAGCTTTTTCGTGCCCTGAGGTTGGTCAGCAGGAGCCACTGCAGTCAGTTGTCACCTCTCTGGCGCTAGCGCGAAGCTACAACCCCCAGCCGCCTGGCCCCCTCTCCTGCTCTTCCCCTCCTTGTCTTTTCCCCCCTTTTCTCTCCTCCACCCCTGTCTTTGAATCTGCACTCTAATTTCTTTTCTTTTCTCTGCTTCCCCCCATCCCCACCCTCTCCCTTGCTTGCCCAGTCACCCCACCGGCCCAGGCCCCACAGCGCAGCCTCCCTTCGCCCACCTGCACCCACCCTCCCCCGAGGGGGCCTGAGGGCAGCAGCCGCCCCATGCCAGCGCAGTTGACCCCTGGCTTGCTGCTCCAGCCTGTCTGAGCGCCCACACTCTTCTCCAACAGAGTGAGCCGCAGGACCTGCTGAGCAAAATGGGAAATGAGGCAAGTAGCCTTTGGAAATGTGCTCATACTTTGATGCTGATGAAGCTAAAAGGTTAGGAAAGAGATTTAAGGACATCGAATTGGACAATTCTGGTTCTTTGCATGTAGAAGAGTTCATGTCTCTGCCAGAGTTACAACAGAATCGTTTAGCACAGCGAGTAATAGATATATTCCACACGGATGGGAATGGAGAAGTAGACTTTAAAGAATTCATTGAGTGGCTCACTCTGCATGTGGTGCAGCAGTGCTCCAGAATGTCTTCGCCAGATGCAGAGGATGTGTCACGATGATGAAAGAGGTTTTTCATGTGGGAGGGGTGTGGTGGGTGGGGTGGGGGGTATATTGGGACCTCGTATTTTTTGAATGTAACATTTAAAAGAAAATAAAGAGGAAGAAAAAAAGAATTCATTGAGGGAGCCTCTCAGTTCAGTATCAAAGGAGACAAAGAACAGAAATTGAGGTTTGCATTCCATATCTATGACATGGATAAAGATGGTTATACTTCCAATTGAGAACTCTTCCACATGCTGAAGGTGATGGTGGGGAACAAACTGAAAGATACACAGTAAAGCAAAGTGTAGAAAAAAACACAATAAATGCAAAAAAAAAAAAAAAAGGATGGAGATGGAAGAATATCTTTTGAAGAATTCTGTGCTGTTGTAGGTGACCTAGCTATCCACCAAAAGATGATGGTAGATGTGTGACTCTTTTAAAGAGTACTACTGAACACTTTTGCTTTCTTCTCCATCTCTGAAAATCTGCTCGAGATGTCCAGCAATGCTCTCTGTGTGTATTTAAATGGAAGTATTTTTTTCTGTGAAGCTACATTTTCCAACCTGAGCCTCATGAAGGCAACTAGGTGTTATTGAACTCTTACTCTCTCAGTAACTCAGTGTAGCACTTTAAAGACTGAAGGACAACAAAATGGGAAGAGCATATCAATGTGGTGGAGAAAGGAAAGGAGTTGGCTTTTTATTTTATTTTTCTTCATCTTTTATAACAAGAAAGTATCTATATATACATGTGTAAATACTTATATATGTTGTTTTCCATATATGTAGTTGGTTGGCTTTAATTTAATATACTTGATTCAGAAACAAAATGATAGTATAAAAGGGGCAAGCTGAATATAGCTGTTCAAAATCATGGCTATATACATCCTTACTTTTATTTCACATAGTTGTATATATAGATAGAAGACTGTGCAATTTGAGCTGGGTGTTAAACAGCTATTTTCCTTTTCCTGTGCTTTCTCCTTTGAGAAATTAACCAAGCATTTGTTAACATCCTATTATTTACCTTAATTACACATTTGTAACAATGGGGTCTTTAACTTTACTTATATCTATCTGTCTATATAGCCAGGGATTATCTCTCATTGTGGAGCTGCTTTTAATACATCTCTACCTGATAAGAGTATAGTTCAGTACTATTGCCAAGAGCTAGTCTTCTGTTCATATTGTGATTGCACAACGTCGATGGCTGCTTCATTCTGTTACTACGTAACTCAGTGCCTTGACGTTTATTAAATTTCCCTGAGTAAATGTCAGTTATGTGCAATTGCTATTTTATAGAAGAACAGAAACTGTCCAAGGCAATCATGATTTAGTTTATGCATTACTTAATGAAGAATATCTGAAGTAATCATGTAACTGCATGGGATTTACATTTTCTGTTTCATGACATGGTTAAAATGATTTGTCATTAAATTTATGTTGGAACCTTAGATTTCCCTTCTGTGTTTTAAAAGCCTTGGAGCTTATCTCAATATCTGGTGATATTTAGTGTGCGTGAATGGATCTGAACACCCAAACATATTTGTGATATAAATGGGAGAAATCTTGTTAATGTATTTGTCACAGAAGAGAAAAGTTTTATCCAAATTTAAACCTTTTAAGTTTCTTTACACAGGCATAGAGAGTGGATGACAGTTTTCTTCATCTGTTCATACAATTTGTAATGAATGATAATAACTTAATAAATTTGTGTAATATAAAAAATTGATGAATACAGACAGAGGGGCTGTAGAGGAAGAGAGCAGAGGCTGAAAAAACAAGCTGCAATAATTGAAGCAATGAGAGCCAGAGAAGACTGATGCCCAGATTTGGACATTTGCAGGACCTCAGAAGAGTAGGCTTATAAGTTAATAAATTCCCATTGGAAAACACAAATATATTTCTCATATATTGCCTTGGCAGTCTTCAAAATCTAAATCAGTTTGGGAAGAAAATAACAAAATTTGAATTTATGTACATATGCAAACCCTCAAAACATTTTTTTTTAAAGTAAGAAGTTGCATAGCCATATTAGTCCCTTTTTTCTGCTACTGTTCATGTGGACATGGCTTGTATATATAATTACTTTCTCCCACTACTGATTCCATATTTGTCTTATGCTCAGCAAGCACCTCCTCAAATCCTGGTTATTAGCTTCATGGGACAACACAAACCATCATTGCTATAGGGTCTGGTACATTAGTAGTCCTACCTATGTTGTGTGGGGTATTAGTCAGGAATCTCTAGGGAAACAAAACCAACAGGAAATGCCTGTAAATAGTATAATTTTTATAAAATTGTCTCAGGCAACCACGGGCAGGCTGCAAGTTCAGAGACTCTGATGAAGGTCCTGGATGAGTTCCCCAGGAGATGCTGATTGTCTGAAGTAGAGATGGCAATTCTATCTCTGAGAACTGAACTGGCTTCTCCTATTAAGGCCTTCATCTGATTGGATAAGACATCAGCCTTTGCTGACAGCAATCTCCTCATTTGATTGTAGATGTAACCAGCCATCTATGCAATCAACTCACTGATCATTAAAGTCCATGGACTGTCTTGTATTAATATTATAATGAGCCCAGTGCTTGCTTGAACAACTAACTGGGCACCATTAACAGTCCAAGTTGACACATCACTTGTCAACTTGGCCACCGTACATAAAATTCCAAAACATTTTCAACCCCTAAATAAAAATAACAGTGATATATTCTTTTCCTCCTAACAATACTCAATTGCCCTGCATACAAACAGAAACACACTAACCCCCTCTGCCCCACCCCCAGAATACTGTGTAAGTTCTTTGGTGAAACTCACTCATAAAATTGGCATCTTTAAATACAATGACATAAAACTAAAACAACTTATATGGTAAGGGGAAAGATAGGGGAGAGAGCAAGATATTCATTTTATATACAAATACAAACATATTCAAAACAAAACAAGGAAGAAACATTCATGACTATTACAATCTTTTATCTGTAACTGGTCCTATGTTCAAAGTTCATATTTACAACTACCTTCTTCCACTACCCATTCCATGTTCCCTTTACCATCAGCAAGCACCTCAGAATACCGTGGTTTTTTGCCTGGTGGGAAAATCCAAACTTCCATTCCTGATTTTTCTGAGCCATTATTAGTACTACCTTGATTATATTTCATAGTTTTCCACTGTTTTTCATAAAAAACCATGCTAGTGCTAAGTACTTAGATACCCTAGGGGACCTTCTGCTTTACCTCCAAGGGTACTTGCAGTCCTATATCCCCTTGATAGGCCAGATGAATCACCCCAGCCAGTACAGTAACTCCTTTCTTTCCTGTTGATTCAGAGGCATGGGGAGCCCAAAGTTGACAGGTAGCAGTCTTACTTTCCAGTTAAAATCAATTCTTGTTTTCCCTGGTGGAAGCACTCATTCTTTTGGAATGAATAACTGTAGACCAGAAGAGCTTAAGCCTCCAGGCACAAGTAGCATAAATCTTCTAGTGAATCACCAGCAGTAATAGTGAAAGGTACCACTCCCATTTCCATCCATTGAATCCTGGCTATGGGAGAAATAGCACCATGGAGTCAATGCTGATTTAGAGCATGCAGAGCCTCATGGAGAACATTGCCCCAGCCCTGCAAAGTATTGCCACCTCGTTGGCACCATAATTAAGTCTTCAAAAGGCCATTCCATGGTTCTTTCAATTCAGCTATTTGAAGATAATGGGGCACTTGGTAAGACAAATGATTTCCATGAGTATATGCCTGTTCTTGCACATCATTTGTTGTGAAGTATGTTCCTTAATCAGAAACAATGCTGTATGGAATGTCACGGTGCTGGATAAGATATTTTTCCATCCATAGCTGGTAGTTTTGGTAGAAGCATTGTGTGCAAGTAAGGCAAAAGTTACTCATAGTATGTGTCTATTCCAGTTAAAACAAATCACTGCCACTTCCATGATGGTAGGTGTCCATCATAATCAACCTGCCACCAGGTAGCAGCCTGGTCACCTCAGGGAATGGTGCCACTCCAGGGACTGAGTGCATGTCTCTGCTGCTGGCAAATTGGGTCCTCAGCAATGGCTGTAGCCAGGTCAGCCCTGGTGAGGGGAAGTGCATGTTGCTGAGCCCATACATAACCTCCATTTCTACTACCATGTCCACTTTGTTCATGAGTCCATTGAATAAGGAAAGAACATCTGGGGAAAGAGGGTGGCTGTTATCTACAGGTGGGTCATCTTATCCATTTGATTATGAAAAGCTTCCTCTGCTGATGTCACTCTGGTTAACGTTCAGAAGGCACAAATATTTTCATGTTGCTGCCCACTCAGAAATGTTTATCTACATACCTCTTCCCTGGACCTCTTTGTCCCCAATTTTCCAGTCATGTTCCTTCCAAGATCCTGATCATCCAGCCAAACCATTGGTGAAAGCCCATAAATCAGTGTACAAATGCACCTCTGACCATTTTTCCTTTCAAGCAAAATGAACAACCAGATGAATTGCTCAAAGTTCTATAAACTGAGAGGCTCTGCCATCACCGCTGTCCTTCAGGGACTTCCCAGCATTAGGCTGCAATTCTGTAGCTCTTTACTTTTGGATGGTAATTCCATATTGTGCAGAACCATCTGTAAACAATACCTGAGTTTTCTCTTCCTCAGTTTACTGATGATAAGGAACTCACCAAGAGGCCATAATTTTCAGCTGGGACAGAGAAGGAAATGTGGCAGGAGTGTGCATTTGGGGCACTTCCTCATATAAACCATTTGTGCCCTCAGGACCCACCAGAGCCATATATCCTATATACAATATCCACTTTATGATCAAGCAAAGCTGTGAACAGCCGACTTTCTGGTTTGGTGAGTCAGATAATACCCATCTTATGAGAGGCATGTCAGTTAATTTGGTGATCTATGACTAACCATTCTATCTCTGCTAAGACCCAGTAGCAGGCCAAAAACTGTTTCTCAAAAGGAGAGTAGTATCTGCAGAGGATGGAAAGGCTTTGCTCCAAATTCCTAAGGGTCTGCATTGTGATTCTCCTATAGGGGCCTGCCAAAGTTTCCAGATATCTCTCTATTTGTGAGTGATACTTCCAGCACCATTGAATCTCTTGGGTCATATGGTTCAAGTGACAGTGCAGCTTGCACAGCAGCCGGGACCTGTCATAATCTCCTCTTGTTCTGGTCCCCACTTTAAACTAGCAGCATTTCTGGCCACTTGGTCAATGGGCCAGAGTAGCACATCCAAATGTGGAAAATGTTGTCTCCAAAATCCAAAGAGGTCAACTAAGCATTGTGCTGGTTTCTTTAATTTATTTTATTTTAGAAGAAAGCAGATACCACAGTTTATCCTTCGCTTTGGAAGGAATATCTCAAACTGCCCCAGACCACTGAAAACCAAGACATTTTACTAGGTGGAAAGTCCCTGCATTTTTGTTGGATTTATCTCCCATCTTCTCTCATACGAATGTCTTACCAGTAAGTCTAGAGCAGTTGGGACTTCTTGCTCATTAAATCCATTCAGGGTAATATCATCAATGTAAAGAACTAGTATGATGTCATGTGGAAGGAAGAGATGATCAAGGCCACTGCAGACAATATTACGACATAGGGCTGGAATGTTGATATGTTGTTGAATAGGACATTGAACATATACTTCTAGCCTTGTCAGCTGAAAGCAAATTGTTTCCTGTCGTCCTTACTAATGGCAACCTAAGAAAAAGCATTTCTCAAACAAAATCATCCTTGATGGTGGCAGTGATCTCTGAAATATCTGCCCAGAACTCTGGTTACTTTTTGATTAATACTTTTCTATGTAGAGGCAAAACTCCATCAACCACCCCATCTCCATAAGCCCCTACTCTAACCTGTGGATCACCATGAAAATTTGGGTCTACTAGAAATAATGTCACTCTGAGCCAGTGTCTAATCATCCCTAAATGTCTATTTATTTCCTTTTCCCCAATGCTCAGTTACCCTAGTAAAATGCTGTAGATCCTTTTGGCTATGGCTGGAATAAAGATTTACATACACATTTTTTATAATGTTCCTTTGGGAGGGGACCCAGTCTTTCCCTTATTCAAAGGTCTCTGGGTCTGTAAGGTGTCTCAAGTCCATGAACTGATTAAGGGGTCTTGGCTCTCTGTTTCTGTAATTCAAGTTAGACTTTGGTTCACTCAACATAGAACTCTTCTGCTTATACAGATCAAGTAGAAATTTAGTAGTCTGGACATCTATTTTATTTCTAGGCACCCCATATCTATTAGCCAATGACAGGATGACAGACTATTTGATCACTGTTTTGGGTCTGCTTTACATTGTTGTAGCCACTCCCACCTTGTCTTTGGCATCTAAGTCTGCCACTTGACTTCTCTTTGTCTTGGATCTGATCCTGCCCATAGTGTTTATGGACCCTAGTTCTGTGACTGCAGTTACCACAGTAAAATCTGACCCACAGGGAAGAGCAACCACAGAGCTCTTCAAGGAAGTTTGAGTTAGTCCCATCTATTTACACTCACAGTCCTGGTGAAAAGGGTGTCCTCTGTACAGTCCTGGTGTGGGTGGGCAAGTTTTAGGGGTAAACCCACCCTAATGTTCCAATCTCTCTAAGCTTTGACTCCCCTCATCTACAGTATACCAGGTCAATTCTGTCATCTTGACCTCAGACATTGTTGGCCACTTTGTGATCCCAGTTTCAGGCAGCCATCTGAACAACTTCATGCTACGTTAAATTCAGAATCTCTACTTAGGGTACCCATATTAAAAAATTCAGTCTGATACATCTTTATATTCCTTCCACAATTATCCCACATCCTTAATATCCATTCCTACACTTATCCCCCTGATTTCTGTTTATATATATATATGTATTGGAAAACTTATACAGTTCTTTTGAACTACAGTGCCCTTCTTCATGGATCATACTTTGTACTTTACCTTTGGGAGCTTGTAACTTTAGTAATAGGTCTGGAGAAGCTGGACTTGGAGTTGTCCTGGGTAGTACTGCAGGGACAGATGCTGGACATTGTATGGCCTGCCATAGCCCACTGAGTGGACAGGGGGAGAGTATAAACAACAATGTAAACCATTATCCATGTGGTGCAGCGGTGCTCCAAAATGTTTTCACCAAGTGCAAAAAAATAAATTAATAAATAAAAGAGATATGTGGCCCAGAGCTGCAGACCTGGCTGTATTCAAGAGATATAATTGGTGTAGTTCACCTTGGGGAATTAAATAGAGTCCTTGCTCAGGAAAAAAAAAAAAAAGTAGTGTCTTACAAACCAAATCCCTAAGGTGATTTCTTTGCAGTTTTATTTCATGAGACAAAATTAATCTCTTCAAGTGGGGATTAGATGGCAAATGCCTTGGAGCAGATTGGATACTCAGTAGTTTTCTAATCAGGGCAGGCTTAATGTTGGGTGGCCCTTTTCTCATGATGTGGAGGAGGTCTTATGGCTTACTCCTCATAATAGAGCATTATAGGATTATCTGGCAAATTTTCAGCAGAATTTAGGGCTTAAATATCACCAACCCATATATCTCTATCCCAGTCATCATGATTCCACTCTTTTCCAAACAATACCCTTACTTTAAGAGCAGACACCCTGTAAGGTTAGAGATTTCCAGTTCCGTTGTAACTCTGCTACTCATACAATGAGACTCTGAGTCTGGATTTCAGAGATCTGAAGTCTGCAGCTTCATGAAACAAGATTTTCTCTCAGGGCCCACAGAGAAATTTTCACCCATTCATGTGGCATTTAACTTGCAAATTTGAAGCTTTCAGCTCATCGCTTAAAAAAAAAAACAACTATCCAGCATATTTAGTCAGCCAACACCACTGTAATTTTAACTCCATACAATTCCATTAAGATGTTAAAAACACTTACCAGGGGCTTACCTTTTATAAGCATGAAGGTAGTCTTACCAGTGGTTTTAGTTTGTATGTCTCTATTATCATTTCATGCCACAGACTGTCAGTCATCTCTTTATTATTGAAAACGAAGTCATTAGTGCCCATGAATCTAATCGGAGTAGAGAGTTAACTGCAAAAATCCCAGGATGAATTAAGGAACCTCATTTTTAAGATTCTCTACCAAACTATTCTTTAGGGAAACAAAATTAACAGGGATACCTGTCAATAGAATGAGATTTTCTTAAATTGTCTTACATGACATGAGGATACACAAGTCCAAATTTCATAGGGCAGACTTCAAGCCAAGTACTCTGATGAAGATTCTTGATGAAGGTTCCCCAGGGAATGGTGACTGTCTGAAATAGAGATAGGAATTCTCTCTCCAAATGTAGAAATCACTTGTCCATTTTAGGACTTACACCAGTTGGATATGGCGTTACTCATTGCTGATGTATCTCTCTTCCCAGTTAATTGTAGATGTAACCAGCTATGTATGCAAAGAACTCACTGATGATTAAAGTCTGTGAAATGTCCTTGTATTACAAGTAGCACAGTACATGTTGATCATACACCTGTGCACTATTACCTGGCCAAGTTGACACATTAACTTAACCATCAGAAGTTGTTTCCCATTGACCTTAATCCCATTTTATGACATTAATAAGAAATTCTTTCTTTATCTCAATTGTGTAATAACTGTCCTGTTTCTCTTGATAGTCAGGATCAGTCATTCCAGTCACTACATTATGTAGAGTAATTTCTATAGTAATTTAGAGGCCTGAGTAAACCAGGTAGCTGTATTAACTTACAGTTCAAGGGAATCATTGTTTTCTCTTTTGGTGTAAGCACACCTTCTTTTGGAACTTTGATATGTAGAGTTGCAGAGGTTAAAGTCATGGGAACAGGAAGCAAAATGTTTTCTCGTGAGCCACTAGGTATTGCCACTCACATTTCCACCCTTTGATGTCTGGACCCCATGATCCTGGGTATTTGAGAAATGGTTCCATAGAGAGGATGCTCACTTAGCGTTTATCCACTCTCTGAAGAATACTTCCCTAGCCTTGCAAAGTATGACACCTAGTTGGCAGTATAATAGGTCTTTGAAAATCCATTCATCTTTCTACCAATCCAGCTGTTTAAGGATGAAGTAGAGCATTATAATGTTACTGACTGTATTTTCTGTGAAGTGGATTCTTTGACCAGAAGCAATGTGTATAGAATAGCATGACAGTGACTAAGGCATCCTATAAGTCCAAAGATAACTTTTGGCAGAAGCATTGCAGGCAAGGGAAGCAAATCTGTACCCGAGTACATATCTATTCCAGTATAACCAAATGCTGCCTTTCATGATGGAATTAGTCCAATGTAAGCAACCAGAAACCTACTCTGGTCATTTCAAAAAATGGCATTATTTTGGGGGCTGCAATTTCTGCTGATGCCACTGTCACCTTCTAAGATCCATCTGTTTTCTGTATGGGTCAAATAGGGGAATTGAATGGGGATATGGTGGGAATTGCCACCTCTACATCCTTCAAGTTCATGCAAGTAGCATTAATATATAAAAATCCCCCAAGAAGGTTGTTACTTTTTTGTAGAAACTGTACAAAATTTATTTTAAAAGAAGCTGTGTATTATAGAAATTTTATATCGAAAGTATAGGACTCCTATACTCCACTCTTCCCACTCCCATACTTCCCCAATTAATGCCATCTTTCATTATTGTGATACATTAGTTACAACTGACTAATACATTTTGAAGAATTACTACTCACCACGGTCTATATTTTACATTACGGTTTACAATTTGCACCACATAATTTTATAGGTTTTGACAAAATGTATAATAGCATGTATCCATCATTGCAATATCATGCAGAAAGTACCCAAATGCTCCATATTCCACTTATTCTTCCCTCTCCTTCCCTTCAGAATCTCTGGTGGCCACTGTATACCAATGTCACCAGTTCTTCCATTTACTGTAATAATAATGTCTACTTTAGTCAATAGTCGCTTCCCCCTTATGTTTGTTGATTCCTGTCTTGAGCATTTTGGGATAGTGATGCCCACTTTTTCTCCTATTGAGATTTAAGTCTCTGGGACATTTGGTTAATATGTCTAGTGCTAATTATGGGTTCAAATAAAAGGGTAGAAGAACCATGTATAGGAAAATTATAAATAAAACGATCTCTGATACATTGGGGAGCTAGGTTATCATATATTCAAAGGTAAGCCTTACTTACAGGATGCCAATTTCCTGGAATTGTCTACCCTGCCTGTATTGTCTAGATTTCTCTAGAGCTCTCACAAACTCCCCTGCTTGAGGCACAGTTTACTGTGACAATCAGTGAGATCATTCTGAGATGTGCATAGTGTAACCTCTGGAATGACCTACTAACTCACTTTGAAATCTCTTAGCCATCACAACTCATTTGTTTTTAATATTTCCCCCTTTTGATCAAGGTCTTTTTCCAAATGCATTGCAAGCTGGTACTTGATAATAATCTCTCAGTGTCAGGGAGGCTAATCCCCAGGACTCATATCCCATTCCAGTGAAAATGTATGCTGTGTTTGTCTTAGAGAGAAGCCAGGCTTCAGCAACAAGGATGCTAGCAGGAGGTAACTATTAGGCAATATATACTATTAGGCTAAGTTTCAGTTTCACAAGAACAAGGATCTTAAGTACAGCTATCAGTGTCAAGGGACTGGAATAATTGTCCTCCCTCACTAGGCACAGCCCATGCTGTGCGACAGTATTACAGAATATAACAAGACTCCCCAGGATGAGAACTCCCTATTCTTTGGGTTATTGTGTGAGTCTTCACCCACTGAGACAACACCCCATGACCACATGAACACATTCCTATTCCATAGAAGCATATCCCAGGTAAACTCTTCCCTACACATACCCCCCACCACCAACACCCCACAGCAGTGGTCCTCCCCTGCCACTGTTGCAACCTTTCTGCAATCAAAATCCTCAGCTCAAATACAAGATAATAAATAAAAATATTTTATAGTATACCTTCCATCACCATAAAATCTGTTATCTTTTAAGTATATGACAATTTCTTCTGTATGTTCCTTGTCTTTTTTTCACTTATTTTCCAGGAAGATTAGCTTACAGAAAAGTCATATGGAAAATACAGGAGAATCCCATAAAGCCCCCCTCTCGGCCTCTAACACTTTCTCTGATTAAAACGTCTTAAATGAGTATGGTACCTTTGTTGCAATTGATAAACAAAGAGGTTCCAAGGTGGGGAGGGAAAAATAGGTGTAATATAGGGCACTTTTTAGGGCATTGGAATTGTTCTGCATGGTTTTACAATGATGGATACAGACCATTATGCATTTTGTCAAAACCTATGAAAATGTACAGTGTAAAACAAAATCCATAATGTAAACCACTGACCATGGTCAGTTGCAATGTACTTTTCTCCTGATTTACTATTTTGTTAGTTAGGTTCAGATCTTATGAATTCCACTTGGTCTTTTCTATGAAGGTAGGGTACCAATGTGGGTTTGTCCCATTGCAGAGTATGTATATCTCAGTTATGCATTCTAGATATGAGGAAATAACCATAAAATGAATTTGGGGACCAGACAGACCACTTCATTGATCACCTGACATCCTAATCCCTTATTCTGACTGGTTGACCAATGTGGTGACATTTTGGGTCTTCTAAAATTAATGCTGCTTACATCCAATGTCTAATAACTATCCCAAGTTTCTGATCATTTCATTTTCCCCATTGCACAGTCACCCTGGTGAAAGGCCAGGGTTTGTGGTTTGTAAAATATCTCATCTGGGAACTGATTGAGGGGCCATGACACACTGTTTTCTTTTTTATTCAAGTTAGATTTTTGTTCATCTGACCTAGAAGTTTCTTACATGGATACATGAGAACTCAGTATTTTATCCATCTATTCCATGTCTAAATATCTTATGTTCAACATCCATTGCCATAGGATGTGATGAGTACTTTAACTTGACTGCCCATAATTGTCTTTAGCAATTAAGTGCTGCCATATGATTCCTTCCAATCTATGATTCATTCATCCCTTTTGGTGCTTTGCCAGCAGTTCCCACAATAAAAGGACCTAGAGAGAAAAGCAATCACAGAACTCTTTCAGGAATGATAGTCCTGTTCTCACAATATCTTCCCCACTGTCCTGGTGAAAGATGTGTGTTCTGGATATTCCTGGGGTGATTGAGTAGGTCTACATGATAATTTCACCCTAGCATTCCAATATATCTAGGCCTTTAGATCCACTCATCTACATTATACTGGGAAAGTTTTGAAATTTTGCCTTTAGGTAATGGAAGTTAACTTCATTATATAATAATAAACTTTATTTTTAAAGAAGTTTAGATTTACAGAAAAATTACACTGAAAGTATAGAGTGCCCATATAAATACACATACACACACATCATTTTCCTTATTATTAGCATCTTAAATTAGTGTGGTATATTTGCTGCAATTGATGAACCAACATTTTTGGTTGCTACTAACCAAATTTATAATTTAATTACATTACGGTTTATGCTTTGTGGTGTAAAATCTATAGGCTTTGGCAAGTCCATGAACAAACTGTTAGAACCCCATGAACAACAATTAGAGCTCTTTATACTCCATCAGGCTACAACATTGAATCTGGAATTACCATGTTTGTAGGGTATATAGGTATAGATATAGATAGTTATACATATTTTGTATCTGCTAATATTTTGTTGTGAGAACTCTAATGTTTACATTCATGGTGGATATTTTTCTTTCATTTTCTTTGTTGTACTTCTCTTTTTTCAGTTTTGCTATCAGGATAATATTGACCCCACAAAATGGGTTGAAGTGTTTGTTTTAGGTGTTAGGTGGAAATTGTTTGGGTGATGACACACAAACAGCCAGTCAGCTGAGAATGAAGAAACAACAGCTTTATTAGATCAAAGGGCTTAGTGGGGAGATGCAAGAATCATGGTGGAGGGGTGTGTATCTTATTTAACCTAGGGTCCTGCAAGGGTTAGTGGAGGGGAGGAGAGAAAAAGTATTCATTCCATGCCCTCATCTTTATTGTGACCCAGAGAGGAGGAGGAGCATTTTACAACAGATCCTGGATTATGGCAACTTTACACTCTGCAACAGAAAGGACTGAAAGAGCAAGGGTCTTTTGGAGAAGCTGAAGGTTTATCATCCAAATTAAATGGAGGAACAACCCTGCTAGTTGCAATTATGCCCAGGTCAGAGCTAAGTGGAATGTTTGCTCAAAATAGGAAACTTATAACTAAGCCAGGTAGGATGAGAAGGCATCATATATAATTTATTTTATACCCTTATATTCTCCCTGTTGTGCCTTGACATCATTTTTCAAGATGTCTGGCCTAAGCAGTTAGTTGAGATATTTAAGGGCATATTTAAGCAGTTAATTACAGTTAAAATGACCTGCATAAATAACAGCACCATTATCATGATTAAAACTAATCCTGTGGTGAGTAATTGGAATGTCTGGTGGAGATATTCTCTCCAGATAGTGGAGTTTAGCATGAACAAAAGTCACGATGGACTGGAAGATAGTGAGGTATTGGGGGAGAAACTGTACATTATATTAAAGTCATTGCAGATATTAATAGTGTGCATCTCTTGTTGCATCTTTTGAAAATTCTATTAGACTTTCCTTACATTGAAATCATAGCAGACTGCTTTATCCTTAGGTATCAGATAATCCAAAGTTAGTTATTGTCAAAGACCAACTGAGCAAAGGAACTATGCTGTTTCCAAGAGTCCCAGGGCCTCTTCACCAGTTGCACCTGCTGGGCTGTTGTGGCTGACAACTGTTGATTGACCTGGGGGTTATCTGTTTTGTAGAAATGTGGCTTCCGGAGTAGTTTTTGCAACCCCAGTGAGGACTCCCAGTATAAATGTCAGGGCCAGGAGGCTGGCCCACTTGGCCTGGGTAGCTATATTGTTATGTGAAGATTCAGGGTCATGGTTATGCAAACAGTGTACCCCATGCAAAAGAGGGAAAAGTAAGCATTGAACATTTAGGTAGATGCATCCTAAAACACTCTTGAAGGGTTATATGGAGAATAGTTCTGGTTAAGTGACTAATTGATGATAGTTAGCCAATGAGACCTTGAATCATAGGAGATATGAAAGTTAGATAAGTGGATATGAATTCCAGGATGGGTTCTGTGGGTAGACATGAGTCATTAAATGAACAGTTATATAGACATGGCTAAAATAACCAGTAGGAGTTTGCAAGCCAATAATTGTGGAAGGGGTGGCTTATAGATTTGAAGACTTGCAGACTTGGTGCAATTGCAATCAGTAATCTCAGCACGGTATAATTCCAATTCTGAGTCTCAGGTATACAAATATTATAGGTACTTTACTCCAGCTCCTGTGGCAGACTCAACCTGAAATGTTCTCTTCAGTGGCAAGGTTGAGGATTGAGGTGATATCATCTGAGGCAGATGATGGTCACTAGGAGGAAAGCAAGCCCTCTCAAGGAGCAATCCAAAAAGGAGATAGAATTTTGTCATGGGTCATACCAATGGGCACCTTTATCGTGGCATCTCTGGAGGTTTTGTAAATGCTTATTCCAGAGCTTCATGAATTTTAGACTCCATGTTGTATAGCAAAAGCTTTGGCTTCCCCTGTATTTCCCTCCACAAGAAGAATATATTTGGCTCCACTTACATGCCAATCGTGTTTTGATTTTTATAAGCCCTATTTGCAAGCTGAGCTCTTGTCAAACAATAATACTTCAGACAGACTTGGATAGAGCCATGCAGGTTTGATTTTATTATAAATGTGAGGTCACTGGGGTGCTGTATCAGAATCTTATTTTTATTAAATTAAACCTGGGTCAAGAATCATTTATACATTGGTGACAGTGTACCCATTTGCTATATAAGATGGATGTCTTTGGGTCATTAGCCATGTTATATGCCAGTGGTTGAAGAGCAACAGGTATCAATCTCCTATTTTCCATCCCTGGTTCAGTTTTATGTTAGCTGATTTTGTATGAGCCTTCCTGATAAAACCTTGTGGATCAGTAAATAAGCCAATGCCTTATTTGGTCAACAGAAAACACTGAAATGCACAGCTAGGGTGAACATGGGCCATGTGGAAAGGCAGGCTTCTTGGGCAGCTTCTAGTACTATGACAGCTGTACTTGGAAGTGTATTTCTCTTGCTCAGAGACTGCTTGATGCTGTCTCTCAGAGCTTGCTCTATGTCTGGTGTTTGCCAGTTCAGATTTTGTGCATTGTCTGGATAGTAGACACACATGACAGTGTAAAATGTCACTTTTAAATTTTTTATTAGAAAACTTGTGAGTTCACAAGCCAATCATGCATACCATATACGATTCCCTTATACCACCCCACCAGCAATGTCTTGCATTGTTCTGGAACATTTGTTAAATGATGAAAGAGCATAATCATATTAGTCCTGCTAACTATAGTCCGTAGAAAACATTTGGTATATTTTTCCCACAGTCATACTATTACTAGCAATTTATATTAGTATTATATATTTTATATAGTTTATGAGGGAATATTACTATATTTATACTGTTTTCCACATTCTATCACCTACCATGGGGTTCACTGTTACATGGACTTGAATAATCCAAACAACATCTACACTTTGACTCTAAGTTTCATGACAAAACTATGCTGCCATCACCGCAGTGAGTTTTAGAAAGTTTTCATTACTCCAAATGGAAAAATCCCATATCTTCATATACACGCTATGGTTGATCCTTAGTATTGATAAGGAAGCTCTTTACCACTGATGTAAAAATATTACAATACTACTGTTCAATATTGTTCAATGTTAATGAGCTGTATTTTTTTCAGGCATCACCATATTTGCAACACCTTGGAACAGAATAGTCTTATATTTGTATCGTTTATAAGAATACTCATCCACCCCCACATTCAATATGCTATGCAGGCCCTAGATTATCCTTTAGCATCCTTCCAATTGACAGTTCCCTAACAATCCCTTTCAGTCACAGTCATACCTATAAGTCAGCAATGTTATGCTCACTATAATGTGGAACTATCAATGCTATTTCCACACATTTACAGTCAAGTCTTATTAAAAACTGTGCATATATTCAATATCACCTCCCACTTCTCACCCCACATTTTATCTCCTAGAAACTTTATCTAGATTTTAGATCCATGAGCTTAGTCACCATATTAAGTTCACAATAGTGAGACTAGAATATTTGTCCCTTTTATGTGGCTTATTTCATTCAACATAATGTCCTCAAGTTATTCCATATTGTCATGTGCATCCCGACCTCAATTTTTCTAATAGCTAAATAATACTAATCAGAGGTATGATCACATTATGTCTTTCAGCTCTTCAGTTGATGGATATATGGGTTGTTTCCATCTTTTAGCAACTGTGAATAATGCTGCTATGAACACTGGCTTGAAAATGTCTGTTAGCATCCCTGTGTTCAATTCTTCTGAATATATTCCTGGATGAGATTGCTGGATTATACCGAAAGTTTTGGGTTGTTTTTAGGATCCTGAAGAACTCCAAAAATATCTTTCATAGAGCCTGCACAATTTTATATTACTACCAACAGTGAAGGAGTAGTTTTATTTCTCCACATCCTCTTCAATCATGGTAGTTTTCTGTTTGTTTGTTTGTTTTTTTAATAGCAACCATTCTGTACAGTGTGAAATGGTATATCTTTGTAGTTTTGATTTGCATTTCCCTAATAGCTAGCAATGTTGAGCAACTTTTCATGTACTTTTCAAAAAATTGTATTTCTGCTTTGGAAAAATGTCTAAGTCTTTTCATCACTTTTAAATTTGGATTGCTGGTCTTTTTTATCCTTAAGCTGTATGATCTCTATACATAACATGAAAATCAAATGCTTGTGGGATCTGTGGTTTCAAAAATTTTCACCAACTTGACAAAGTCATATGCAAGACAGAAGTGCTTAATTTTGAGGAGATCCTATTTAACTATTTTTTTCTTTCATGTTCTTGAATTCTTTGTAAGGTTTAAATACCATTAGCTACCAACAAATCTTGAAGAAATTTCTCTATATTTTCTTCTAAGAGTTTTATG
Organism: Dasypus novemcinctus; assembly: GCF_030445035.2. Taxonomy (NCBI): domain Eukaryota; kingdom Metazoa; phylum Chordata; class Mammalia; order Cingulata; family Dasypodidae; genus Dasypus; species Dasypus novemcinctus. The sequence continues at coordinate 15,595,352 of NC_092216.1, forward strand.
GTTCTGGTCTTTATATTTAGGCCCTTGAACTATTTTGAGTTAATTTTTGTATAAGGTGTGAGATAGGGGTTCTCTTTCTTTCTTTTAACTATTGATATCAAGTTCTCCTAACACTATTTGTTGAATAGACTGTTCTGACTTAGTGTGTTGGACAATCTTTTCAAAAATAACTCGACTGTATATATAAGGGACTATTTGTTGATTGCCAATCATCCATTCATCAGTCTATCTTTGGACCAGTATCATGTTATTTTTATCACCATAGCTGAGCGTTAAGCTTTGAAGTCAGGAAGGGAGAGTCTTCCAACTTTTTGTTCTTTTCAGATATTTTTGGTTCTTCAGAGCACTTAACCATTCCAAATAGATTTGATAATAAACTCATCCATCACTGCAGAGAACATTGTTGGAATTTTTATTGAGGATGCATTGACTCTCTAAATTACTTTGGGTACTATTGACGTTTTAATGAGATTTAATCTTTCAGTCATGAACATGGAATGTCCTCACATTCATGAATGTCTTCTTTAGTTTCTTTTAGCAATATTTTATAGTTTTCTGAATACAATTCTTTATGTACTTGCTTAATTTTTTTCCTAAATATTTAATTCTATAGTCACTGTTGTAAAGCTAATTTTTTTCTGAATTGCTACTCAGATCACTCATCAACAGCATCTAGAAATGCTACCGATTTTTGTGTATTAACTTTGTATCATGTCACTTTGCTGAACTTTTTTATGGTTTGAGGAGGAGACATTTTCTATGAATAGGATCACATAATCAATGAATAAGAAAAGTTTTACTCCTCACTTTTTTATGGGGGTACATTTTGTTTCTTTTTCTTAACTGATTACTTTGGCTAGAGCATCTAGCCTAATAATGAGTAACAGTGGCTAGAGTAGTTGTATCCTTGTTTAGCTCCTGATCTCTTCTGGAAAGCTTTATGTTTTTCACCATTGAGTATAATATTAGCTTTACAGTTTTCATATATGCACTTTAACATGTTGAGAAAGTTTCCTTGTAGTCCTATCTTACAGAGTGATTTTATTTTTAAAAAAATTGTTGTTTTTTCAAATGCTTTTACTGAATCAATTGAGTTGACCATACAACTTTTCTTCTTTGATTAATTAAGTCTGTGTATTGCACTAAATGATTTTCTTTTGTTGATCCACCTTTACATTCCTGGGATAAAACCTATTTGATCAAGTTGTACAATTCTTTTAATGTCCTATTGGATTCCATTAACAAGTCTTTCACTGAGGATTATTGTATCTATATTCATTACATAAATTGATTTGTAATTTTCACAGTATCTTGATCTTAGTTTGATATTAAGTTGATGTTGGCTTGATAGAATGAGTTTGGTACTATTCCCTCCTGTTAATTTTTAAATAGTTTGAGAAAGAATGGTATTAAATCTTCTCTGAATAATTGTTAGAATTTCACTTTGAGGCCATTTGGTCCTGGTATTTTCATTTCATTTGAAGACTGCTTCAATCTCTCTACTTGCGATTGGTTGGTTGATGTCTTCTCTTTTTTTGTAAGGTCAGTCTAGATTGTTAGTGTGTTTCTATGAATTTGTCCATTTAAGCTACACTGTCCTATTTTTTGGTATGCAGTTTTTCATATTATCCTCTAATGGTTACTTTTAAAAATATTTTTTTCATTAGAGAAGTTGTAAACTACATTGTTGTGGAATATTGTTACTAATTATCAGATTGTATCAACAGACTATTGCAACTAACTATGGCGTATACAAACTTCTGGTATATTTGCCATCACTGCTATGATTAACACAGTCCTCCCTCCTGAGGACCCTGGGATGGCAGTGTCCACTCAACCTCTCAATTAAGAGGGGACTTCAATCCCACATGGCTGGATGGGACTCTTTGCCTAGAGCTACAGACTTTCTTAGTCCTGTGGTGTGGTGGTTGTCCATCCTCACCTGGATATCAGCTGACCAGGATAAGTCCAATGAATTAGAGAGCAGGTGTTTCAACACTGCTGAATCTCAGGATCCAACTGGCACATGGACAGCACAGAGTTTCAAGTCTCCTGAGCATACACCAACCCCAGTACCAACCACAGGTTCAATAAAAGGAACAGAAGAGGCATGTGTAGAGAAGTCACATCTGAGTCCAGCTCCATCACACTCAAAAGTACAAATTTTAAAGTAAGGCCCACTGGCAAGGCACTAAACTTCAGAGCCATCTGTCATGACTGCAGGAGTTGGGTATCTCTGCAGCCCTCAGGAGCACCACTAGCTGGGATTGTATCTACTTTGGCTATCTCTAAGATCCTGCTGAGACATGCATAAGCATAACACCTCTTATGGCCTCCCAACTCATTTTGAAGTCTCAGCCATATAAACTAATTTGTCCTTACCATTTCCCCTTTTATTTAATGTCTTTTTCTAGTTGTATCACCAGCCAATAATGAGCAATCTGAGGAGCAAATCAAGAAAAAAAAAAAAAAAAACCTTTGTAAGAGTAAATTTTTAAAAAATTAAATACCTAGGAATAAACTTAATCAAAAGTGTAAGTGACTTATACACAGAAAAGTGCACAACACTATTAAAGGAAATCAGTTGGACTTAAATAAATGGAATAATATTTCCTGTTAATGGATAGGAAGTCTAAATATCATTAAGTTGTCTATCCTACCAAACTAATCTACAGATTTAATGCAACCATAATTAAAATAGCACAGCATTTTTTACTGAATTGGAAAAGCTAATTATGAAATTTATTTGGAAGAGCAAGCTGCCCTGTATAGCCAAAGACATATTGAAAAAGAGAAATTAAATTGGAGGAATCACACTATCTGACTTCAAAACATACCAGAAATCTACAGTGATCAAAATGTCCTGGCTATGGCACTAGGATATACATACTGACCAGTGGAACTGAATTGAGAGTTCTGATATAGATGGTCACATATACAGTCTTCTGATATTCGACAAGATCACCAAGTGCACTCAACTGGGAGAGAATGGCTCTTCAACAAATGGAGCTTGGAGAACTTGGAATCTGTAAGCAAAAGAATGAGGGCAGAGCACCATCCCATGCCTTATACAAAAATCAATTCAAAGTAGATTAAAGATCTTAATATAAGTGCCAAGACCATAAAGACTTTGGTAGACAATGTAGAGGATGATCTACAGGAATGTGTACTAGGAAATAGTTTCATGAACTTAACACCCAAAGGACAATCAATAAGGTAAAAAATAGATAAGTAAGACTGCCTTAAAATTCAAAACTTGTGCACCTCAAATGAGTTTTTCAAGAAAGTAAAAAGACACTACCCAATGGGAAACAATATTTTATAATCATATATCTGATAGAAGCTTAAAATTCAGCATATATAAAGAAATCCTATATCTCAAAAATAAAAAGACAAAATTTAAAAAATGGGCAAGAGATATAAACAGACCCTTCTCCAAAGAAGAAAGACAAATGGCTAAAAAGAACGTGAAAAGATGGTATTAGGGAAATGCAAATCAAAACTACAAAGAGGTATCATTGTACACCCATTAGGCTGGTGGCTATTAAAAAAACAGAGGACTACAAGTGTTGGAGAGAATGTGGAGGAATGTGAAACCTCATTTACTGCTGGTGGAAATGCAGAATGATCCAACCATTGTGCAGGACAATTCGGTGGTTCCTCAAAATACTAGCTATAGTTTCACCACATGACTCAGCAATTCCACTGCTGAGTATATACCAGAAGAACTGAAAACAAGGATATGAACCAATACATGCAACCAATGTTTATGGTAGTATTATTCACCATTGCCAAAAGATGGGCATTAATCCAAATGCCCATCAGTAGATGAATGGATAAACAAAATGTGGTATATTCATACAATGGCATACTACTCAGCTATAATAAGGAATACAGTACAAACACATGGGGTAATGTGGATGAATCTTGAGGACCTTATGTTGGTGAAGTAAGCCAGGCATTGAGGGACAAACATTACATGACCTCTCTGATATGAATTGAGCAAATTGAGCCATCTCAGAGAGCTAGAATCTGGAAGATAGCCTTAATATCTTCTATTTCTGTGGGGTCAGCTAATATCCTTCTCTCGTTTCTATTTTTTTTTTTTTTAATCTCCTCTTTTTTCTTGTCAGTCTAGCTAGGGGTTTATAGATTTTGATGATCTTCTAAAACAACCAAATTTTGGTTTTGTTGATTCTATTTTTTTGTTTGTTTTCAATTTCATTTCTTTCTGCTCTCATCTTTGTTATTTCTTTTCATCTGCTTGCTTTGGGATTAGGTTGTTGCTCTTTTCTATTTCCTCCAAATGTATAATTAGTTCTTTGATTTTAGATCTTTCTTCCCTTGTAATGGAGACATTTAGAGCTATAAGTATTGCTTTGTGCACTGCATTTGCTGTATCTCCTAAATTTTGCTACTTTGTGTCCCTGTTTTGCTACATTGTGTTCCTGTCTTGATATAAGTTCTGATTTATCTTACAATTTCTTATTTTTGGACCAACAGGTGTTTTCAGATTGTTTTTATTTTATAACCTCCATACCTTTGTACATTTTCCAGTTCTCCGCCAGTTATTGATTTTCACCTCACTCAATTGTGATCAGAAAAATTGCTTTGTATATTTTCAATCTTTTCATATCTATTGAAGCCTCTTTTGGAGAGAATGACCCATGAGCCCTTCAGATATAGGTGTATCCTTCTGATATGGATTGATTTGTTCTGTGTGTCAAGTCTAGTACATTTATCAAAATTTTCAAGTTTTCTGTTTTATATCAATCTTCTGTCTAATGTTCCATCTACATGAACATTGTTCTGAAATCTTCAACTATTATCTCCTTTTAATTTTGCCAGCATTTGCATCATACATTTTACAAGTGCAGAGATATTTATGATTGTTATTTCTTATTGGCAGTTTTCCCCTGTTATTAATATATAATGTCTTTCTTTGAATCATAAAGATTTTCACTTGAAATCTAAATTGTCTGATACATTACCCTATTTACTGTATTTAATTTTGGTTAATATATATGAGTGATATCTTTTTCTTGCCTTTTGCATTCAGCCTATTTGTGTCCTTGGGTCTAAACTGCGTCTCTTTTAGTTAGTATATTTATGTTCCCAATTTTTTCCATTTCACCTGTGTGCATCTTTTGACTGAGGAATTTAATTCACTAGAATTCAATGTTATTACTATAAAGGTTATGCTTACTTCACCCAATACTTAAGCTTTTATATGCCAAGTCTAATTTAAAACACTGTTTAAACATTTAGTTATTTTCACTGATTTTACTGAAAATCTTTATTTTTAGCCTCTCTTCCAAAACTGTATTTGTTGTCTTTTCCTTTCAGATTCCATTACCTCTTTAGTATTTCTTGCAAGGCCAATCTCTTCATGATAAACACTATTAGTTTCTGTTTATCTGTAAATTCACTAACCTCACACACACTTTTGAAGGACAGTTTTACCAGATAAAGAATTTTTGGCTGGCACTATTTTTCCTTTCATTATCTTAAATGTATCATATAACGGCCTCCTCATCTTTATGGTTTCTGAAGAGAAATCAGCACTTGATTTTATTTGGAATCCCTTGTATGTGATGAATAAATTTACTCTTGAAGCTCTCAGAATTCTCTATCTCTGGCATTTGGTACTCTGATTATTGTATGTCTCAGAGGAATTCTACTCATATTTATTTGGAGTGGTGAGTGTTGACTTCTGGGATATGCATATCTATGTCTTTCAAAAGAATTGGGAAAAATTTTACTATTATTAATGAAATATCTTTTTTGCCCTTTTTTCTTTCTTTCCCTTCTGGACATCCATTATGCATGTTTGCTTGCTTCTTACTGTTTGTTACTCAGTTACCTGAGTGAGATCCTGTTCAATTGTTTCCATTCTTTTCTCTGTATGTTCTTCATTGTATTCAATTTCAGAAACGCTATCTCCTAGCTCACTGATCCTTTCTGCTGCCTCTTCAAATCGGCTGTGGTATACCTCATGGGTATTTTTTATTTCACTTATTTTGCTTTCAAATTATTTGTGCTCTCCCAGTGTCTTCCTTTACTTTTAAAAATCAATTTTATTGATACTAATTCATAAAGCATAAAATCCTCCTGAAGTGTACAATTGATAATATATGGTAGAATCACAGAATTTGCATTCATTACTGAAATATATTTTTTATATCGCCTTTTAAAACTTTTTCATTTTTATTCCCTTTATTTGGGAAGTTGCAGTTTGCTGCAGGACATAGCTTAACATATCTATAACATATATATTTTATTAAAGAAGTTGCAAATTTATAAACAATCATGCACATGCATGGAATTCCCATACATGATCATTCCACTAAACACACTAAATTGTTGTGGAATATCTGCTATATATTATGAGATAATATATTTAGGCTATTACCACTAACTATGGTCTATAGGGCACATTTGGTATATTTTTCCATATCCCCTATTAACACAGTAATCTTTAGCATTGATGCAAGAATACTCCAGCATTGCTGTTAAATATTGTCTGTAAGCTACATTAATTATATTTTTCTCATGCTTTTCCATATTTTTACCACCTTGCAATATTGATATATATGTTTTGATTCATAGAAGGACATTCTTATATTTATACTGTAATCACAATTCACACACTCCTCTGGGTTCACTATATTCATTCCCAGTCATAGATTATAACACATTATAGTCAGTAGAACTATTGTAGTTTTGCATTAAGCATTTTTAAAGGAGTTTTATTGAGATATATTCACACACCATAGAATCTAACCAAAGTGCACAACAATGGCCTTCAGTATAATCACACTGTTGTGTGCCCATCAGCACGAACAATTTTAAGGAAATGTTATTAGTCACAAAGAAAAACTCAACACCCCTTATTAGTTGCTGCCCAATCCCACTATCCCTCCACAGTCCTACACAACCACCAATCCAATTCCATCTCTATAAATTGATATACATTCATGTTCTCTATAAATGGAATCATACAATAGGTAGTATTTTGTATCTGTTTAATTTAGCAGAATGATGTTTTTTGCCTATTAATATCTCATAACATTAACATATATTTATTCACTTTCAAAGAAAAAAAGCTTTAATATGCAGTAGTACACATATTCATATTTCACATGAAGTTTTAACTATAATATACAATCCCACGTTGCAGATTTTTTTTTTTTTTTTGCTTTCCTTTTAGTAATATACATGATATTGGACTTTCCCCTTCAGCCACTGTTGTGCCCATATAACACGGCTAGTTACAGACATGTTTTGCTTTCACCTTTTCTGTTCATAATACAATCCATTTTTACCAATTCTGGACAAGTTAACCCTCAGTTTTCCTTTTTCTAAACTCATTCTGTTTCCTTATGACCCATATTTAAGTTACTAACTGCATGAGATTACACAATATTATTTAGTTCATAACAGTGAAAGGGTGCCATATTCATCCTTTTGTGCCTGGCTTTGCTTCATTCAACATAATATCCTCCAGGTTCATCCATGTTTGTTTGTTTATTAATTGGTTGATGGACACCTGGGTTTTTTCCAATTTTTGGAAATCATAAATATCACCACTATGAGCATAGGTATGCAGATGTCTGTTCATGTCACAGCTATCAATTCTTCTGGATATACAGCAAGTAGTGCCATTGCTGGGTCACGTGGCAGATCTATATTATTTAGGAACTGCCAAAAAGCCCTCTAGAGTTACTGTAACATTCTACATTCCCACCAACAATGAATCATAATTCCTTTCACTCTGCACCCTTTCCAACACTTAGTAGTTACTGACTTTTTAACAGTGGTCATTCTAATAAGTGTGATTTACATTTCCATAGTCATTAGTGAGGTTGAATTTTTTTTAATGTTTTTGCTATTTGTATTTCTTCTATGAACAAAAGCCTATCAAGTCTTTTGCACATTTTTCAATCAGATATTGTCTGTTTATTGTTGAGTTGTAGAATCTCTTTTTATATTATATATACTAAACTCTTATAAGCTATGTGATAAACAAATATTTTTTCTCATTGTGTCAACTACCATTTTCACCTTTTTTTTTTTTTAAAGATTTATTTTTTATTTATTTTAATTCCCCTCCCCTCCCCCGGTTGTCTGTTTTCTGTGTCTTTTTGCTGCGTCTTGTCTTGTTTCTTTGTCCGCTTCTGTTGTCGTCAGCGGCACGGGAAGTGTGGGCGGCGCCATTCCTCGGCAGGCTGCTCCCTCCTTCGCGCTGGGCGGCTCTCCTTATGGGTGCACTCCTTGCGCGTGGGGCTCCCCTACGCGGCGGACACCCCTGTGTGGCACGGCACTCCTTGCGCGCATCAGCACTGCGCATGGGCCAGCTCCACGCGGGTCAAGGAGGCCCGGGGCTTGAACCGCGGGCCTCCCATGTGGTAGACGGACGCCCTAACCACTGGGCCAAAGTCCGTTTCCCCATTTTCACCTTTTGACACAGTCCTGTGAGGTTAATAAAAAGTGTTTAATTTGAAGGAGGTCCCTGTTATCTAATTTTTTTGTGTGTTGCACATACTTTGGTTGTAAGGTCCAAGAGACTACCACCTACCATAAGGTCTTTAAGATGTTTCACTGCATTTTCTTCTTGTAGTTTTATGGTTCTGGTTTTTATATTTAGGTCTTTGATCCCTTTTGCACTGATTCTTGTAAAGGGAGTGAGATAGCAGTCCTCTTTCATTCTTTTGGTTATGGATATCCTATTCTCATAGCACCATTTGCTGAACATGATTTTGTACCATTAATGTGCACTGCATAGGTACATACAAAACCAGTTGCTTGTAGAAGTGAGGGATTATTTCTAGAATTTAAATTTTATTCCACTGATCAATTTTCTATCTTTATGCCAACATCTTGCTGGTTTGACCACTGAATCTTTAAAATATATTTCAAGGTCAGGCAGTGAATTTCTTCCCACATTGCTCTTCTTTTCTAGGATATTTTTTAGCTATTCTTGTGCCTTTTCCCTTTCAATTAAAAATTTTAACTGCCTTTTCAATTTCTCTAAAGTGGGCTGTGGGAATTTTGATTGGTATTTTGTTGAATCTATAACTCAGTTTGGACAGGATTGACATCTTCATGGTATTTAGTTTTTCAACCCATGAACACAGTATGTATTTCCATTTGTTTAGGTCTTTGTTGATTTCTTTTAGAATTGCTTTGTAGTTTTCACATACGTCTGTACATCTTTGGTTAAATTGAGACCTGAGTATTTGAGTATTTTTTGCTATTGTAGATGGAATTTCCCCAGATTTCCTAATTAAATTGTTCAATACTAGTGTATAGAAACATTACTGATTGTTGCATAATGATCTGTTATCATGCCACTTTGCTGAATTCATTTATTAGCTTGAGTAACTTCATAGTCACTTCAGCATTTTCAAAATATAGGATCATATTACCCATGAATGGTGAGAATTTTGCCTCTTCTTCCTATTTGGATGAATTTTATTTTGTGTGTGTGTCTAATAGCTCTAGTAAAGATTTCTAGAACAATGTTGAATAACAATGATGACAGTGGTCATTGTCTTGTTTCCAATCTTAGAGAGAAAGATTTCAAACTTTCCCCATTGAGTAGGATGAAAGTTGTGGGTTTTCATATATGCTCTTTGTTGAGGAATTCTTCTCTTCTCTTTCCAAGTGTTTTTATCAGAAAAGGATGTTGGATTTTGTTGAATGCCTTTTCTGCCTCAATCAAGCTCATCTTATGTTTTTTTCCTTTGATTTGTTAATGAGATATATTATGTTAATTATTTTCTTATGTTGAAGCACCATTTCATACTAGGAATAAATCCCATTTGGTCATATTATATAAGTATTTTGATATACTGTTGAATGCTATTGTCAAGTATTCTATTCAGAATTCTTACATCTACATTTAGTAAAGGGTAGGTCTGTAATTTTCTTTTCTTATGTTATCTTTATCAGAATTTTGTTCTAAGGTAACATTGGCACCTTAAAATATGTTCGGTAATTTTCCCTCCACTTAAATTTTTTTTTGGAAGATCTTAAACAGCATTGTGTTAATTCTCAAACTGCTTGGTAAAATTCACCTGTGAAGTCATCTGCTCCTGGACATTTCTTTGTTGGGCGATTTTTGATGACTGATTCAATCTCTGTAAATGTTATTTGTTTGTTAAGTTCTTGTATTTCTTGAGGGTCAGTGTGGGTTGTTTGTGCATCACTAGGAATTTGTCCATTGCGCCTAGGTTGTCTAATTTCTTGGCATACAATTTCTCATAATATCCCCTTATGATCATTTCTATTATTATGGACTAATTCTTAATTTCCCCGCTTTTACATCTGATTTTATTTATTTGCATCTTCTCTTTTTTATTTGTTAATCCACATTAGGATTTGCCAATTTTGGTTTTGTTGGTTTCTATACTTTTTTTTTTCTCAATTTCATCTCTAATCCTTATTTCTTTCCTTCTGCCTGGTTTGGGAATGGCTTGTTGTTCTTTTTCTAATTTTTCCAGTTATTCAATTAGAGCTCAGAATTTAGCCTTTTCTTCTTTTTAAATTGGCATTTAGGGCTATGAATTTCCTTATACACTTTTCTGTATCTCATAAGTTTCATAAGCAGTGGTCTTGTTTCCTAAACAGCCACTGACTGTTTAGGAAAGTGCTGTTGAGGTTCAAAACATTTGCAAATTTTCTCCATTCCCATCTATCATTGATTTCGAGTTTCATTCCATTATAATATATTATGATTTCCAGTTTCGTTTCATTTTATGAAAAGGTGCTTCATACAATTTCAATCTTTTTATATTTATTGAGACCTGCCTTGTGATCTAAAATATGGTCTGTTGGAAAAGGAACTATGAGCACTGGAGAAGAATGCATAATCTGATAATTTGCAATGGAACATTCTGCATGTGGGTTTTAGGTCTAGTCAATTTATCATATTGATCCAGTTCTCTTCCTTGTTCATCTTCTGTCAGTTTTCTTTCTAATGTGTGTGGTGTGTGATGTCTTCAACTATTACTATAGAATTCTCTGTTTCTCCCTTCAGTTTTGCCAGTTTATCTCATATATTTTGGGGCACTGTGGCTAGGTTCATACATACTTATGACTTTTATTTCTTCATGGTGGATTGTCCCTTTTGTAAATTTAAAATAGTCTTTGGTATCTCATAACATTTTTGTATTTAAAGTCCGTTTTTCTGATGTTAGCATAACTACCACTACTCTTTCGGGTTACTGTTTACATAAAGTACCTTTTTCAAACTTGTCACTTTCATTCATTTGCCTTAGACCCAGGCATGCTGAGGTGGGTCTCTTATAGGCAGCATATGGGTCGCTTTTTAAAAAATCCATTTGTCAGCCTATATTTTTTGATGGGGATTTTAATACCTTTACACTGAATATTATTACTTTAAGTGAATTGTATACTTCCAGCATTTTTATTCTTCAGTTTTCATATCTCACATCTTATTTTCATCTCTCTTTTTACTCTTTTGGTTATCATTTCTACTACTCTTGCATTCTATATTCTCTTCCAAAATTTTCTGTCCTTTTTCTTTTCATCTACAAAGGTTCCCTTTACTATTTTCTGCAAAAGCAGACTGTTTTCTATGAGCTCCCTAGTTTCTGTTTATTTGTGAATATTTTAAACTCACCTTCATATTTGAAGGATAATTTTGCCATATAAGTAACTGTTGGCTGGCAATTATTTTTCAGTATCATTATATCATACATTGTCTTTTTGCATCATGGTTTCTGATAAGAAATCTACAATAGTATTACCGTTCATCTCTTCTGTGTGATATTTTGACTTTCCTTCATGCTCTCAGAATTTATTCTTTATTTTTGACATTTGACATTTTGAGTAGTATGTGTCTTGGACTACATCTATCCAGATTTATTATGATTGGGTTATGCTATAATTTTTGGACATATAAGTTCATTTCTTTCATGAGAATTGGGGGATGACCAGCCATTATTTCCTCAGATACTCTTTCTTCCCCTTTTCCTTTCTGTTCTGTTTCTGGAACTTCCATGTCACATGTTTTGGCACTTCCTTTACCATTCAAATCCCCGGGTTCCTGCTCAGTGTTTTCCCATTCTTTCCTCTCTGTGTTCTTTTCTATCTGTCCTGTCTTCAGTATAACTTATTCTTTCTTCTTTCATTTCAGATCTATTGTTGTATATCTCTTGTACCTCATATGCCTAAAGCTGCTGCTTGACTATGAACCACATTAGCTTCCCTGAGATTTCTTGTTTGCTTTTTGGGTTTTGTTTTGTTTTGTTTTTTAATTCATTTTTTAAAAAATATTACATTCAAAAATATAAAGTCCCATTGAACCCCACTGCCCCCACCCCCCACTCCCCCACAGCAACACTCTCTCCCATCATCATGACACTGCATTGCATTTGGTAAGTACATCTCTGGGCATCGCTACACCTCATGGTCAATGGTCCACAACATAGCCCACACTCTCCCACGTTCCATCCAGTGGGCCCTGAGGGGGTCTACAATGTCCCGTAATTGTCCAAGAAGCCCTACCCAGGACAACTCCAAGTCCCCAAAATGCCTCCATATCTCATCTCTTCCTCCCATTCCCCGCACCCAGCAGCCACCATGACCAACCTTCCCAAACCAATGCCACATTTTCTCTGTGGACATTGGATTGGTTGTGTCCATTGCACATCTATGTCAAGAGGGGGCTTAGATTCCACATGTATATTGGATGCAGTCCTCCTGCTTTCAGTTGTAGGCACTCTAGGCTCCATGGTGTGGTGGTTGACATTCTTTAACTCCATGTTAGCTGAGTGGGGTAAATCCAATAAATCAGAGTGTAGGCATTGAAGTCTGGTGAGGTTCAGGGCATGACTATCATATTGTCAGTCCTGAGATTCAAATCCCCTAGATATATCTTAAACCCCAGCACCAACTACAATTCCAGTAAAGTAGCATGAAAGGCTTGTGAAAAGAGAGCCCATCTGAGTCCAGTTCCATCACGCAGAAACACCAGCTCCAAAGAAGGGCCAACTGACATGGCATTGAACCCCATCTGCCATGACCAAAGAACCCATGGATCTCTTTAGCCCTCCAAAGAACCAATACCTGGGTTGTATCTACTTTATCTGTCTCTGAGACTCTGCTCAGGTGTGCATAAGGGCAATCCTTCTGACAACCTCCAGACTCTTTTTTAGAGACTCGTAGCCATATAAACTCATTTCTCCTTTCCATTTCCCCCTTACATTAGGTCAAACAGCATTTTAAAGTCCTGATATTATATCAAGACAGGGATATTCTGCTGATCTGCATTGAACCTTTAATTCAAGGTCATTTTCTAGTTGCATCATCAGCTGGTATTTGGTAGTGATCCTTCTGTGCCAGGGAGGCTCATCCCCGGGTGTCATGTCCCATGCTGGGGGGAATGCACTGCATCTACATGCTGAGTTTGGCTTCGAGACTGGCCACATTTGAGTAACATGAAGGCTGTCAGGAGGAAACTCCCAGGCACAGTGCTGCTCTAGGCCTTGTCCTTATTTCAGGCATATAGGCTCACAAGCACAGTCATTAGTATCAGCGGCCCACTGTTGGACCCTCATTCCTTCCTGGTTCTTACCGTTGCACCTGGAGGACTGCCGCTGCTCCCCTAGGGACCACGACAGAGACCCCCCCCCAGCCAGTAACCCAGTACCCCCCCCAGCTGTTGTTTTTAATTGTTTCCACTATGAGTATATCCAAACATTTCCATGCACCCTGGACACATGCCCTGTATAACTCCCTGTCAACCATATATGGCCTGTCAGTAACATCCCATACCAGTATTCTCCGCTGCAATTGTTGAACCACTCTGTGATCCAAAACTTCCTGAAAAGCGAAGCCCAATATAATGTCAGATTCCCTTACTAGTAAAATGGAATATAGTGATGAGTTTAAAGGTTAGATCTAGAATACGTATTGATTTGGAAAAATTCTACATCCTATCTTTTTCTTTTCTTTTTTTCCTAATTATTGAGCTTCTCTTCACAAGAGCCTTAGATCACAGTAATTCATATATACAATACACAGTACTCCCACACATCCACCATAAAACCTTTTCCCTTCCACAGTGATAATCTTTTAACTTATTCATATCATATTTACTGAAACTGATATACAGACTCCGAAGCAATAGCTTTCAAACTAGGTGACATCTGTGCTTACATTGTGGTCCATACTTTAGGCTATACAGTTTTCTAAATTTTTTAGTTATCCTATGTTTTACATTATGGTTTACATTATTAATCTGTCGTCCCCTATATGATTTGGTGTAATTTACATGTTTTATATTCATCCTCGTGTACTCTTGCGAAACTCCTCTCTTGCCCCCACATTTACCTTGGTTCCATCCATTCAACATCCATTTTCCCCTCCTCTTGGGGCCCACAGTGACAGCCAATTTCCATTTCCCGAGAAGCCACGTCCAGAGATACTTGCAACAGTGTTCAGGGCCTGACTTGCTCAACTGCCCTAATGCCCTGGGAGCCACCCTTTCTCTCGAGAGATACAGTTCCCTGTATTTGATGGTATTAGTCCTCCCCAGGATGTGGGTCCACCCCCACTCTCACTACTTGGGTCTCTACTCAATGGTACAACCCACCCTGGCAAAATGAGCATTCAGACATTCCCCAGGAGTCTGTCCCACATCAGACCAACCCTCCGAGCATCCTAAACAGGTAACCCTCCTAATTATATATTGAAATGATTTACTAAGCATTTTACTCTCAAACAACACCTGACACTCTCCTATGTTTATATGTTGCCCCACCCTCCCCACAACATTTTGGGCAATATTACCCACCCGCCCATCTCCAGCCCCCCTCAAACCCGCAAAGCCCACCCAAAGGCAACCCCTTGCCCCCATTTTATCTTTTCTTTGTGCTCATACTTACCACCAGGTCATCATAGATTCCACCCCTGCAGATGTCGGCTCATATCCTTCCTCCAACCCCCAATTTCCTGTAAGCCTATTTTCTAGTCTCTAGCTCTCTGAGGCAGCTTGCTTATTTCATATCATTGAGGTCATGTAGTATTTGTCCTTCAATGCCTGGGTTGCTTCACTCAACATAAGGTTCTCAAGATTCATCCATGTTATCATGTGTGTTTGTAGTGTATTTGTTCTTACAGCCGAGTAGTATTCCATTGTATGTATATACAACATTTTATTGATCAACTCATCTGTTGATGGGCATTTGGGTTGATTCCAACTTTTGGCAATAGTGAACAATGCTGCTATGAACATTGGTGTACATATATTGGTTTGTGTCCTTGTTTTCAGTTCTGATGGGTATATACTCAGCAGTGGTATTGCTGGGTCATATGGCAAATCTATGGTTAGTTTTTTGAGAACCCGCCAAACTATCCTCCAGAATGGTTGGATCCTTCTGCATTCCCACCAGCAGTGGGTGAGTGTTCCCTTTCTTCACATTCTCTCCAGCATTTGCATTCTTCTGTTTTTTTCATAGCTGCCAATCTTATGGGAGTAAGATGGTATCTCATTGTAGTTTTGATTTGCATTTCCCTGATAGCCAGAGATTTAGAGCATTTTTTTATGTGCTTTTTGCCATTTGTATTTCTTCTTTGGAGAAGTGTCTGTTTAATTCTTTTTCCCATTTTTTAAATGGGTTGTTTATCTTTATATTTTCAAGATATATGAGTTCTTTATATATGCAAGTTATAAGTCTCTTTTCAGATATAGGGTTGCCAAATATTTTCTACCATTGTGTGGGTTCCCTTCTTACTTTCTTGACAAACTCCTTTGAGGTGCAGAAGTCTTTAATTTTGAGGAAGTCCCATTTATCTATTTGTTCTTTTGCTGCTCGTGCTTTTGGTGTGATATTCATGAAGTCATTTCCTATTACAAGGTCCTGTAGATGTTTCCCTACACTGCTTTCCAAGATCGTTATGGTCTTGGCTCTTATATTTAGGTCTTTGATCCATCTTGAGTTGGTCTTTGTAGAAGGTGTGAGATGGTTATCCTCTTTCATTCTTCTACATTTGGATATCCAGTTCTTCAGGCACCATTTGTTGAATAGGCCATTCTCTTCCAGTTGAGAAGGTTTGGTGGCTTTATCGAATATTATATGGCTATATATATGAGGTTCTATATCAGAACTTTCAACTCGATTCCATTGGTCTGTGTGTCTCTCCTTACTGCCAATACCATGCTGTTTTCACTACTGTAGCTTTGTAGTATGTTTTGAAGCCAAGAAGTGTGATTCCTCCAATTTCGTTGTTCTTTTTCAATATGTCTTTGGCTATTTTGGGCCTCTTTCCTTTCCAAATAAATTTCATAGTTAGTTTTTCTAGTTCCTTAAAGAAGGCTGTGTTGATTTTTATTCAGATTGCATTGAATGTGTAGATCAGTTTTGGTAGGATAGACATCTTAATAATATTTAGTCTTCCTATCCATGAACAAGGAATATTCTTCCATTTATTTAGGTCTTCTTTGATTTCCTTCAACAGTCTTGTATAGTTCTCAGTGTATAAGTTTTTACATCTTTAGTTAAATTTATTCCTAAGTATTTGATTTTTTTATTTACTATTGTGTATGGTATTTGTTTCTTGATTTTCTCCTGATCTTGCTCATTATTGGTGTACAGAAATGCTACTGATTTTTGCGCATCGATCTTATAACCTGCTACTTTACTAAACTCATTTATGAGTTCTAGAAGCTTTGTTATAGATCTCTCAGAGTTTTCTATGTATAGGATCATGTCATCTGCAAATAATGAAATTTTGACTTCTTCCTTTCCAATTTGAATGCCTTTTATATCTGGTTCTTGCCTCAGTGCTCGAGCAAGTACTCCTAAGACAATGTTAAATAGAAGGGGAGACAATGGGCATCCTTGTCTTGTTCCTGACTTTAGAGGGAAGGATTTTAGGATTTCTCCATTGTAAACAATGTTGGCTGTAGGTTTTTCATATACACTCTTTATCATGTTCAAAATATTTCCTTGTATTCCGATCTTTTGGAGTGTTTTTATCAAGAAAGTGTGCTGTATTTTGTCAAATGCTTTTTCTGCATCTATAGATATAATCATGTCTTTTTTTTTTTCAATCTGTTTATGTGGTGTATTACATTGTTAGATTTTCTTATGTTGAACCATTCTTGCATACCTGGAATAAATCCCACTTGGTCGTGCTGTATAATCCATTTAATGTGTTGTTGAATACGATTAGCAAGTATTTTGTTAAATATTTTTGCCTCTAGGTTCATTAGAGAAATTGGTCTGTAATTTTCCTTTCTTGTGGTGTCTGTCTTTGGCTTTGGTACTATGGTAATGTTGGCATCATAGAAGGAGTTAGGCAATGTTCCTTCTGTTTCGATTTTTTGGAATACTTTCAGCAGGATTGGTGTTAATTCTTTCCAGAATGTTTTGTAGAATTCACCTGTGAAGCCATCTGGCCCTGGGCTCTTCTTAGTTGGGAGGTTTTTAATGACTGATTCTATCTCTTTACTTGTGGTTGGTTTTTTGAGATCATCAATTTCTTCTTTCATCAATATAGGCTGCTTATGTGTTTCTAGGAATTTGTCCATTTCCTCTGAATTGTCATTTTTGTTGGAATACAGTTTTTCAAAGTATCCTCTTATGATAGTCTTTATTTCTGTGGAGTCAGTGGTGATATCGACTTTCTCATTTCTTATTTTGTGTATTTGCATCTTCTGTCTTTTTTTCTTTGTTAGTCTCGCTAAAGGTTTGTCAATTTTATTGATCTTCTCAGAAAACCAGCTCTTGGTCTTGTTTAACATTTCAAATGCTTTCTTATTTTCTATTTCATTTAGTTTTGTTCTTAACTTTGTTATTTCCTTCCTTTTTCTTCCTGTTGGATTACTTTGTTGTTGTTTTTTCTAATTCTTTCAAATGTGCAGTTATTTCTTCAATTTTTGCTCTTTCTTCTTTTTTGATATATGAATTTATGGCTATAAATTTCCCTCTCAGTACTGCTTTTGCAGTATCCCATAAATTTTGGTATGTTGTGTTATCATTATCATTTGTTTCAAGATAGTCAATGATTGCTTTTGAGATTTTCTCTTTGACTGACTGTTTTTCTAAGAGTGTGCTGTTTAATTTCCAAATCGTGGTGTGAAATCTGGGCCTCTGTCCCTTGCAAATTTCCAGCTTCACTCCACTGTGGTCAGAGATATTGTTTTGTATGATCTTGATCTTTCTGAATTCATTAAGCCTTTCTTTGTGGCCTAGCATATGGTCTATCTTGGAGAATGATCCATGTGTGCTTGAGAAACATGTATGTTCTGCTGTGTTTGGGTGTAATGATCTATTTAGGTCTATTAGATCCAGTCCTCTAATATACTTTTCAAATGTTTTTTTTTCTTTAGTGATTCTCTTTTGAGATGTTCTGTCAAGAGTTGATAGTGGTGTATTAAAATCCCCCACTATAATTGTAGATGCATCTATTCTTTCACTTAGTTTTTCCAGCATTTGCCTCACATATTTGGAGGCACCCTTGTTAGGAGTATAAATATTTATGATTGTTCGATATTCTTGACAGATTGTCCCTTTCACTAAAATGTAGTATCCTTCTTTGTCTCTCACAATTGTTTCCCATTTAAAGTCTATTTTGTCTGATATTAATACAGCTACTCTTGCCTTTTTTGGTTATTGTTTGCTTGTATGATTGTTTTCCAGGCATTCACTTTCAACCTCCATGAGTCTCTGGGTCTAAGATGTGTCTCTTGTAGACAGCATATAGATGGGTCATATTTCCTTATCCAGTGTCCCAGTCTGAATCTTTTGACAGGTGAGTTTAATCCGTTGGCACTGAGTGTTATTACTTTCAAGGAATTATTTGTGTTAGCCATATTTTGATTAGATTTGTGTTTGCCATATTTTGTTTGTTTGTTTGTTTTCCTTCTCTTTTTGTCTTTTTTTTGCTCTTACACTCTCCTCCAACTCTGCTTGTCCTGTTTTTTCCTTTCTTCCTGCAGAACTCCCTTTAGAATTTCTTGAAGGGGAGGTTTCTTGCTGGCATACTCTTTCAGTTTCTGTTTATCTGTGAATATTTTGATCTCTCCATCATTTTTGAAAGGATAGAGTATTCCTGGTTGGAAATTTTTTTCCTTTAGTGCCTTGACTATATCATACCACTGCCTTCTTGCCTCCATGGTTTCAGATGAGAAATCAGCACTTAATCATATGGACCTTCCCTTGTATGTGATGGTTTTCTTTTCTATTGCTGCTTTTAGAATTTTCTCTTTGTCTTGAGCATTGGATAATTTGACAAGTATATGTCTTGTTGTGGGCCTGTTGGGGTTTATGACCAGTGGGGTGTGCTGTGCTTCTTGGATATGTACATCTGTCTCTTTCAGTAGATTTGGGAAGTTTTCAGCCATTATTTCCTGCAACACTCCTTCTGACCCCTTTCCCTCTCTTCTTCTGGAATGCCTATAATACGTATGTTGGAGCATTTTGCATTATCATTCAGGTCCCTAAGTCCTAGCTGGATTTTTTCTATCTTTTTATCGACCAATTCTACTATCTGTTTGATTTCCGATGTACTGTCTTCCACATCCCTAATTCTTTGCTCTGCCTCTACTAGTCTGCTGACATTTGCTGCAAGTGTATTTTTGATTTCTTGAACTGTGGTGTTCTTTCCCATCATATCTGTTATCTTTTTGCAATAATATGTCTGCAATTTCCCCTCCAAGTGTTGTCTTCATGTTGTTAACCTCCTCCTTTATTTCATTAAATTTTTCCATGATAAATGTTCTGAGATCTTTCATTACTTGTGTGAAGCTGTGCTCCCCTTCCTGATTTTTAGTTTGTTCATTGGATTCAGCCATGTTTTCCTGATTACTGGTTTGGTTTGTAGATTTTTGTTGCTGTCTGATCATCATTTTATCTTGACGGGTTAAATCAGTTCCTTAGCTTCTTTGTCTAGTCTTGGAGATTAATTAGCTGTTGTTTTTGTGTAAGTGTTATATCTTCTCTTTGTCACTTTTTCTTCTTATTCTAATTTCTTATTGCTGGTTGAGTTCACTTTAAGGCAAGTATTAGGGCCAGGGAAAGGCAATTGTGTACACAAGGAAAAAGTGTAAAGTAGTATTGGTGATATATGTTAACAGAACAACAATATGAGATCTGGGGGATGGATGTTAGATTCATGTAAATTGTGTAGAGTTATAGCAGTAGGTAGAGTACCTATAATGAGGAAGTTGACTGAATATGGGAGGAATATGGTATGAATTAAAAAGCTATTGTTTTCATGAGAGAGGGAAAGAAAAAAGAAAGATAATATTTTCAAGTGTGGATAACAGACAGAAAACAAAACAAAAGTATTAGAAATTAAGATTTAGACACTATGTGGATCAAAGAAAGGGAGGTGGAATATAGGAGAGACAGTAGATGATGGAGGATATCAAGATGTAGGGGAAAGGGGATAGTGTAGGTAGCCAAAATTTATTCATACAGAAATGAGGCAGTGGAGGATGAGGAAACCCAGCAAATGTGAGGTGTTCCCTGCAGCACCTTTTGTATAGTTAAGATAAAATAAAATAAGAAGAAAATGAGGGACGAGAGAGAGAGAGAGAAAAAAAGAGAGAGAGAGAAGAAAGGAAGAAAGAAAAAGGGGGTGGGTAAAGGGTGGGGAACAGGTAGGGAAAAGAGAAAAAAATATACACCTACCACAACAGTCAAAATAACAATAAAATTTAAAAAACCCAAATAACTGAAGAAAAATACTTTGGGGGATACGCTGGGAGAAAAGACTAGGGTATAATGCAATGTTAGCAATCAGGACATTAAAAAAAATTAAAAAATAAAATAGAATAAAAATAAAAACAAAACAAAACAAAACAAAAAAGAAAAAATCCAACGTTGAGTGCTAGGACATTCAAGGACCTCAGATGGACCTCAGGGCATGATGGATTCAGGGATGGAAAATCTGAGATATTGAAGACTCAAGAGGTGTGAGTCTCTGGGGTGTGGGCCACCAGGGTTTAGGGGACTCAGACCTGTCAACCTCAAGTCCGGTTAGCAGGGAGCCTGGGAACACCACAGTGCATCACATCCTTCAGGGATCCCTGCAGCTGTGTGCCAGCCCTATGGGTGAGGTCATATCCACAAGCTCTACCCTGTGTGTCTGTACTCCACAATTCACTCACTCACTGGGGTCTATTTTGTGGATGTATCACCAATTCTACTTCAGGACCCCTCCCACCCTGTGATCCCCTGGATTGGCCACCTGGGGGCGCCTCTACACTGCAGCGAATTTAATGACGCAGATCAATAGCCAGGCTGGGGGTGGGGCTCCAGCCGGAAATGCTAATAACAGAGTCCAAACCTGAAATTCCCACGCTTCGCAAAATATTCCCCTAATCGGCTTCCAAACGTCTCCCACCCTGCCAGACCCTGGTGGTGTCTCTTTATTGCTATCAATTTAAGTCCACTCTAGATCCGCAGCGTGGCTTGGGGGGGGTGGGCGGGGCTCTAGGCAGAAGCACTATTGTTTGTGTAAAAATTCCCCCGCTTCGCAATAAAACTCCCGTTTGTTTCCCCAAATTGGTCTGGAAGTGCCTCCTGTCCTATTAACCCCAATAGGCCATTCAGGGCTTATGAATTCCCCAGTACTGCAGAGCCTCTAAAAAAAAAATAATGCCGCAGCAGCACCTGGTGCCGCTGCTCCGCCCACCCTAGGAGGGAGCGTTGGGCATGCAGCCCAGATCTCCATGTAAAGTCTTGATTATATTTTATAGACGTATTTTCTCTGTTACCTTCCCACCAAATCGATGTCCAGACACCTGTCCTGCAAAAATCCTGAAACAGCCTGTTCCTGAAGAACCTCCAATGCTGCCCAGCTGCTTCTTTGCAAGAGATATTATCAGGTAAGCTCACTCAGCCACCACCTTGCCCCGCCTCCGCTTTTTGGGTTTTTGTTGTTGTTGTTTTTAGGAGGCACCAGGGACTGAACCCAGACCTCCCATGTGGGAAGCAGAAGCTCAACTGCTTTAGCCACATCAACAGCCCCAGTATCTTCTTGATGTACTTTATCTCTTTAGTCATATTATATTTCAACTAATTTGATTTTGGAAATTTGTGTGCAAGTCATTAATTAGTTGTGTGCAATCCTGTGTCAAATTTGGATTTTTGTTATATTCCTTTGCTTTGCTATTTCTCCCATTTTCTTAAGAGAGGTTTGTGATTATTTGCTGATGTCTATGCATCTGGTTAGGATGGTAAGCTTACTCTGATGTTCAATAGCTCTCTCTTTTAAGGGACTTAGTGGTGGGAGACTGTTATTGCCATTCTTTAATTATTCTGTTTTGATGTTTAGGATTGTCCCACTTAGTCGCTCAAATCTGGGCCCTGAGACCTGTAGTGGGTTGCAGACTCACTTCCAAGGGCCTTGGGGAGGGAAGACCTAAAGGCCTGAAAACAATCTCTCTCTCATTTATTTAATTTTAATTTCTTCATATGCACTTCCTTAATTTGCCATCACATGACAGTTTTCAGATGGCCTCTCAGTTGAAAACTTAGTAGGAGTGTGCTTACAACAACTTCAGACAAGTCCCTTCTTGTAGTTTTCTTTTTTTAAGGTTATGATTTATTTTTATTTTTATTAGTAAATAGTTTTTTTTAAAAAAAGATACATAGATCACAAAAAATGTTACATTAAAAATATAAGAAGTTCCCATATACCCTGCACTCCCACACACACTCCTCCCACATAAACAACTTCTTTCATCATTGTTACACATTCATTGCATTTTGTGAATATATTTTGGAGCACTGCTGCACTGCAGGGATTGTTTGCATTGTAGTTTACACTCTCCCCCAGTCCATTCAGTGGGCTTGGCAGGTATATAATGTTCAGCATCTGTTCCTGCAATATCATTTAGGACAACTCCAAGTCCCAAATAATGCCCCCACATCTCATCTCTTCTTCCCTCTCCCTACTCTCAGCAACTCCATGGCCACTTTCTCCAGATCAATACTACAGTTTCTTCCATTACTAGTCACAATACTTCTATAGTAGAATACCAGTAAGTTCAGTGTAATCCATATTTTATTCCTTGTCCTGTGTGCCTGGGTTGGTGATGTCCACTCCACATCTATATCGAGAGAGAGCTTAGATCCCACATGGTTGATGGATGTGATTCTTCTGCTTGGAGTTGTGGGTATTCTTGGTTCCCTGGTGTGGTGGTGGAGCATCTTTATCTCCCTGTTAGCCTATCTGTGAAGTCCAATGAATTGGAGGGTAGTAGCTGCAACTCTGCTGAGGCTCAGGGCCTGGTTGGCACATGGCCAGTCCAGAAACTGAAATCTTCTGGATATACCAACCCCAGCACCAACCACAGGTTCAGTAAAAGTCACAGAAGAGGCCTGTATAGAAAGTTCACATCTGAATCCAATTCCATCACATTCAGGAACAAAAATTCTGAAGTAAATCCCACTGACAAGGCAATGAACCCCAGAGCCACCTGTCATAATTGTAGAACATGTGTATCTCTGTAGCCCTCAGGAGCACCAGTACCTGGGGTTATTCCTACTTTGACTGTGTCTGGTATCTTCCAAAGCATGAGTAAGTGTGACCCCTCTGATGACCTTGTGACTCTTTTTTGAAGACTCTTAGCCATATAAACTCGTTTGTCTTTACCATTTAAGCCTTTTCTTCAAGGTCTTTTTCTAGTTGCATCACCAGTTAGTGATTGGTAGTAATCCCTCAGTGCCAGGGAGACTCATCCCGGGGAATCATGTCTCATGGTACAGGGAAGGTAATGCATTTACATGCTGAGTTTAGCTTAGCGAGTGGCCTTATTGTAGTTTTGATTTTCATTTACCTGATGGTAGATGACTTGTTCTTTTTGACTATTTGCATATCTTCTTTGGAGAAATGTCCATTAAAGAGTATTGTCCATTTTTATATTGGGCAGTAGAAGTTGCTGTTAAGTGGAAGGATTTCTTTAAATACTCTATCAATAAACACTTTATGGACATGTACTTCTGTAGTATTATCTTCTATTGATAGGTTGTTGTTTTACTTTCATGGTAAATTCATTTAAAACTCAAAAGTTTTAAGTTTAATTAAGCCCCATTTATCTAGTTTTCTTGTTTGTATTTTGAATGTAAAGACTAAGAATTCATTGCCTAACTCAAGATATTGAAAATTCTTCCTTTGTTTCTTCTAGGAATTATATAGTTGAGATACTTAGGTCTTTTATCCATTTTTATTTTGATATTTATATAGTGTGATGTAAGGATCATCATTTGAGGGTTTTGTTGTGCAAATGTAGATCCAGTTTCCACAGCAACTTTTTTTGAAGAAACTATTCTTTTCAAGTTGAGTATTTTCAACCTCATTGAAAATCAGGGAGCCATAAATGCAAAGGTTAACATCTAAACTTCCTTTTGAATATTATGGTCTCTGTCTGTTTTTGGGCTAGTACCACTCTGTTTTTTTAATGTATTAAAAAAAAAGATACTTAGATTACAGAAAATGTTACACAAGAAGTATAAGGGACTCTGAAATGCCCACTCTCCCACTCCTCCTACCCTTTCCCAAATCAACAACTTCTTTCATTAATGTGTTACACTTATTGCAATTGATGAACACATTTGGAGCATCACCAGTAAGCATGGGTTGTAGTTTACATTGTAATTTACACTCAGTCCCACTGAATTCTTTAGTTATGGCAGGATATATAATGGCCTGTATCTTTGTTACAATGACATTCAGGACAATTCCAAGTCCCCAAAATGCCCCATATTACACCTTTTTCCTCTAGCTGCCTTCAGCACCTCCCATGGCCACTGTCTCCACATTAGTGTTATAACTTCTTCCATTGCTAGAATCACAATAAGTCTATAGCAGAACATCAGTAAGTCCACTCTAGTCCAAATTTTATCCCCCAATCCTGAGGATTCTGGGATGGTGGTTCCCACTCCACCTATAATTGAGAGAACTCCTTGATCCCATATAGCTTATGGATGGGACTCCCTTGCTTGCAGTTGTAAACACTCTTGGCTCCTTGGTATGGCTATTGTCTATCCTCACCTCCTTGTGTCTTTTCCTGGATGAGTCCAATGAATTGATGAATAGGTGTTGCAACTCTGCTGAGATTCAGGATCCAGCTGACACATGGACAGTCCAAAGATTCAAGTCTCTTGGAGGTACACCTACCAACTCCTGCACTAACTATAGGTTCAAGTAGAAGGGACAGAATAGGAATGTGTAGAGAAGTCACATCTGAATCCAACTCTGCCACACTTGGGTGCATAAACTCCCAAGTAGGACCTATTGGCAAGACACCCATAGTGCCTGGGTTTCTCCAAAACCCTCAGGACCCCCATTATTTGGGGTAGTATCTACTTTGGCAGTCTATGAGATCCTTCCAAGACATGCGTAAGTGTTATCTCTGAGATGACCTCCTGACTCACTTTGATATCTCTTAGCTATATAAACTCATTGGTCTTTTTCCAGTTGTATTGCTAGTTGGTGCTTGGTAGTAATCCCTGAATGTCAGGGAGGCTCATCCCTGGGAGGCATGTCCCATGCTGGGTGTAAGGTAATGCATTTATATGCTTTTTTGGCTTAGAAAGAGGCCACATTTGAACAACATGGAAGCTCTCAGAAGGTAACTCTTAGCACCACACAGCACTAGATTAACTTGCAATTTCAAGAGCCAAGCCTGTTATGCATAGTCATCAATATCAAGGGCCCATCAATGGACCATCCTTCTTCATTAGTCATTGCCCCTGCACTTTGGGGATTGTCATTGTTCCATTATAGAACATGGCAGAGTTTCCCAGTGTGGGTTTTCAATGTTCTTTCAGTTGTTTGACTCTCCACCCACTATGATAATGCCTCATGAACATTTGAACACATTTATATATGTTATATATATGAAGTTCCTCCCATAATTCCCCCATCACTGATACCACACACCAATGATCCTCCCCTGCCAGTGTTGCAACTCTTCTGTGATCCAAAACTTCTTCAAAAATGAAGCCAAGAATATCACCAAATACAATTAACAGGAAAATGAAATAATTATGATATGTTTAAACATAGGAAATAAAATACCAAATAATATAGAAAAAATAAAACAAATAAAAATTTAATATTGGGATTTAAAAATATGAAAAATATTTTAAAAATTTTTTGGATATTTTCTTTCATCACTGTAATATCTGTTGTCCTGTATATACATTGACATTTTCTTCCATTCCTTCCCTAGTGACTTTCTTTTTTCCATTTTGTCTTCAAAGAAGTTTTCTATGACAGTGAAGTCACATACAGAAAACAGGGGACTCCTCTATACTCAACATCCTCCAATTTCCCCCATCTTATATCAATAACCTTTTTATATGTAGATGGTACATTTGTAACGACTGATATACAAATATTAACACAGCCAGTAAACATGGTCAATGGTTTACATTATGGTATACACTCTAGACTTCTATAAATTTTTAATGAAATTCTTCATGGCCTGGTTCAATCCTTGCAAGATCATGCAAGACAATGGAATCCTTCCATTGTCCCCTAAATACTCCCTCTTCTATCTACTCTATTCCTCCTCCACTTCTGCTTGGGCCCAAAGGGACCATCAGACTTCACTCCTTAAAGGACAAGATTCATAGTTACTTGCAACACTGAAGGTGACACACTGGTCTGTTCTTCCCAATTAGAAACTGCCCATGCTCTTGAGATACTCCTGCCCCTTTGGTTGAGAACATATAGGGCCTCCCCCAGGATGGGAGCCCAACTCCTTTCCCCACATTATGTGGGTCTCCACCAACTGATACAACACATTATGACAAAATGATCACTTGCACATTCTCTGGAAGACTGCCCCAGGTGCACCCTGTCCTAAATGTCCCCCATCCAATACCCTAAACCAGAACCTTTCCTTGTCATATTGCCAAAAGAGCTCTTCCAATATTGTAGTGTCAACCATATACCCACCAATCCCTACTGTTCACCTTCTCCCTCCAGAATCCTTCCCTAATTTCCATGGACCATTCAATCCACTATACAACTCAAATCCTCTGTCAAAAATTGCACCTCCCAACCCATGAGTATCACTAGATTAATGTCATATCCCTTCACTGCACAACCACTCACTTCCACCTTGTAGATTTTGCCCTTATGGGATTGGATCACAAACTTCTTCTCCCTTTCTATTTCCTGTAAACCTACCTTACAGACTTTAGCTCTCTGATTCTGATGAATTTGCTTAATTCATATTAGTGAAGTTATGCAATATTTGTCCTTCATTGCTTGGCTTGCTTTACTCTACATAAGGTCCTCAAGACTCATCCATGTTATCCCATGTGTTAGTACAGTATTCCTTCTGACAGCTGAGTAATATTCCATTATATGTTTATGCCACATTTTGCTTATCCATTCCTCTGATACCATTTGGGTTGACTCCAAATTTTGGCAATAGGCGAATAATCCCACTATGAACATGGTGTGTGTATATCTATATATGTTTTTGTTTTCAATTTTCTGGGTATTTGCCCAGCAGTGGAATTCCTATGTCATATGGCAGATCTATAGTTAGTTTATTGAGCAAGTGCCAGTTGTCCTCCACAATGGCTGGACCATTCTACAAATCCACCAGCAACAGATGAATTTTCCCATTCCTCTGCATCCTTTCCAACCCTTGTAGTTCTCTGTTTTATACAGCTGCCAGTCATGGGTGTAATGATATCTCACTGTAGATTTGATTTGCATTTCCCAATAGCTAATGATGTTGAGTATCTTTTTATGTGCTTTCTGCTATGTGTATTTTTTCTTTGGAGAAGTGTCTGTTCAAATCACTTGCCTATTTATTAAATTGGTTGTTTGTCTATTTATTTTTGAGATATGGGATTTTTTTTGTATATGCTGGATATAGACTCCTATCAAATATTTGGTTTACCATGTTTTGAAGATGTCATTATCTCCCACTTGAGTATTTTTTGTAGCCTGGTAATCTCAGATGACTGAATGGTGTGAGAATCTGTATCAGAATTCTCATTTCAGTTCCAATGATTAGTGTGTTTATCCTTGTGCCAGTACCATACAGTTTTGATCACTGTAGGTTTGCAGTATGTTTTAAATTCAGGTACTGTGATTCCTTCCACTTCAGTTTTCTTTTCCAATATGTCTTTGGCTATTCAGGGACTCTTTCTTTCCCAAATAAATTTCAGAGTTAGTTTTTCCAATTCAGTAAAAAATGCTGTGTTGATTTTTGTTGGGACTGCATTAAATCTGTAGATCAGTTTGAGTAGGATGACATCTTAATGATATTTAGTCTTCTCATTCATGAACATGGAATATTCTTGCATTTATTTAAGTCTTTTGATTTCTTTTAACAGTGTTGTATATTTTATGGTGTATAAATCAATTACATCTTTACTTAAATTTATTCCTAGGAATTTGATTCTTTCAGCTGCTATTGTAAATGGGATTTTTTTCTTGATTTCCTCCTCAGATTGCTTATTATTGTTGTACAGAAATACCACTGGTTTTTGTGCATTGATCTTATATGCTGTGATTTTACTGAAATAATTTATAAGTCCTATGACCTTTGCTGTAGATTTCTCAGGGCTTTATGTGTATAGGATCATGCCATCTGCAAATAGTGAAATTCTGACTTCTTCATTTCCAATTTGGATGCCTTTTTAAATTTTTTCTTATGTAAATGCTTGAGCAAGTACTTCTAACACAATGTTACATAGAAGATGTGATAGTTGAACTTCTTGTTTGTGAACTTAGAGGGAAAGCCTTTGGATGTCATCATTTATATGATATAAAACGTTGGTTTTTCATATATACCCTTTATCATATTAGGAAGTTTTCTTCTGTTCCTACCTTTGCAGTGTTGCTTTTTTTTTTCCAGGAAGGATTTTGTAGTTTTTCAGAGCTTTTTCTGTATCTGTGGAGATAATCCTGTTTTGTTTTTTGTTTTTTTTCTTTTGATCTGTTTACATGATGTATTATTAATACATTGATTTTCTTATGTTGAACATTCTTTGCATACCAAGGATGAAGCCCACTTGGTCATGATGTGGGCTTAATACATCATGTCATAATACATAAAAAACACATTCCTTTGATGTATTATTGAATACAGTTAGCAAGTACTTTCTTTAGGATTTAGTATCGAGGTTCTTATGGACATTGGTCTGTAATTTTCCTTTCTTATGGTTTCTTTGGATTCGGTATTAGGGTAATGTTGGCATCATAGGATGAATTAGGCAATGATCCTTCTAATTCTGTTTTTTTCTGGAAAATTTTAAGCAAGATTGGTGTTAATTATTTCCAGAATATTTGGTAGAACTCACCTGTGAAGCTGTCTGGTCCTCGACTCTAATTAGTTGGGAGGTTTTGGGTGACACACTCACTCTCATTACTTGTGATTGGTCTGTTGAGTTCCTCAATTTCTTCTTTCATGAAGGTAGCCTGCTTGAGTGCTTTTAGGAATTTGTCCTTTTCCTTTAAATTATCCTTCTTAACATGTTCTTTTCAAAGTATTCACTTATGAAACTCTTTATTTCTGTGGGGTCAGTGGTGATATCCCCATCCTTGACTTGCATCTTCTCTCTTTTTTCTTTGTTAATCTAGCTAAGGGTTTATCAATTTTATTAATCTTCTCAAAGAGCCAGGTTTTGGTTTTCTTTATGTTTCTAGTGATTCCTTATTTTCTATTTCATTTAGTTCTGCTCTAATCTTTATCTCCTTCTTTGTATTTGCTTGGGGATAAATTTGTTGGTCTTTTCTAATTCCTCCAGGTGTGAATGTAGGTCTTTGAGTTTAGCTCTTCTTTTTTAATATAAGCATTTATGGCTATATATTTCTCTGTCAGCACTACTTTTGCTGCATCCATAGGTTTCTATATATGTGTTGGCATTTTCATTCATTTTGGGATAGTAGCTCATTTGTTTTGCAACTCCTCCTTGATCCATTGATTGTCCAAGAGTGTGATGTTTAACTTCCATATCTTTGTGTCTAATCTGTTTCTCTGGCCTTTATTGATTTCCAGTGTCACTACAATGTGGTCAGAGATTACTCTGTATAAAGTATGAATTCATTGAGAAATGTTCTGTGGCCTAGCATGCGGTCTATCATGGAGAATGACCCTTGTGCACTCAAGAAGAAATTATATCTAGCTGTGTTATTGTCTATGTCTATTAGGTCCAGATCCTCTAATGTATTATTCAAAGACTTTGTTTCTTTATTGATACTCTGTGAAGATGTTCTATCTAATTTTGATAACTGTGTATTAAAGTCTCCCACTCGAATTGTAGAGCCATCTATTTCTCCATCTAGTTTTTCAACTGTTTGTACCATGTATTTTGTGGTGGCATTTATGTGCATAGATTTATATGATTATTCTTTCTTCTGGAGAGATTATCCCTTTCACTAATATATAGTGTTTGTCTTTGTCTTTTAAAGTAGTTTTGCACTTAAAGTCTATTTTGTCTGATATTAGTATAGGTACTACCACCATTTTTTGATTTTTGCTTGCTTGTAAAATTGTTTTCCAGCCATTCACTTTCAGCCTCCTTAAATCCCTGGGTCTAAGTGGATCTTTTGTTGACAGCATATAGATGGATCACGTTTCTTTTTGCTTAAATGTGTCATAGCCACTGCTTTCTTCTTACATGGTTTCAGGTAAAAGATCAGCAGTTAATCTTATTGAGCTTCCTTTATATGTTATGATTCTCTTTTCTTGCTGCTTTCAGTATTCTTTCTTTGTCTTGATCATTGGATAATTTGACAAGTATATGTCTTAGGAGTATGTCTGTTAGGATTTATACTGTTGGGTGTACTGTACTTCCTGGACATGTACAACCATCTCCTTCATTAGGGTTGGGTACTTTTCAGCTATTATTTCCTCCAACACTCCATCTGCCTTCTTTCCCTCCTTGTCTCCCTCTGGGATGTCTAATATGCATATGTTTGTGCATTTTGTGTTGTCATTCTAATCACAAAGTCTCTGCTAATTTTTTCCTATCTTTTTACCTATCTGGTCAACTATCAATTTGATTTCAGATGTACTGTCTTCCACATTGCTGGCTCTTTCTTCTGCCAGTTCAAATATGCTATTATGTTTTCCCACTGTATTTTTCAATTTCTTGGGTTGTGCCTTTTATCACCATCATATCTGTTATTTTATGATTACAATTTCTTCAGTGTGTTCTCCCCGTATTTTCTTAATATCCTTAATTTCTTCCTTCACTTCATTAAGTTGGCTCATGATATTTGTTTGGAGAGCTCTAATAACTTGTTTCATGTTCTTCATTTCCTCCCGGTTTTTGTTTGTTCATTGGTCTGGGCCATAAATTTCTGTTTCTTTAGAATAGTTTATAACTTGTTGGTAGTGTTTAGGTATCCCTTTATCTTGATGGTTTATTCAGTTGATTTGATTCTCTTTCTAGTCTAGGGTTTTATTTAGTTGCTGTTTTTTGTGTATGGTAAATTTTCTCTTTAGCATTTTGTTCCTCTTATTCTATTTGCTTTCTATTGTTTATGTTATTTGAAAGAAAATGCTTAGAGATAGAGAAAGGGAAAGAGTTAAAAAAAAAAAGGATTGTAATTATAATAGAAAAAGGCAGAAGAGGAAACATAATATTAGGAATATAAATAATTTACTCATGTAATGACTGCATCGGAATAAGAGTAAAAACATGGAGTACAAACAATGAAATGAAAAACTGAATAGAGAAAAAATATCCAGACTGAATTCAAAGGCCAGAACAATAGAGGGAAAGAGAAAAGAAAAACAATAAGAATAAAAGTTAAAAAAGAAAACAGAGAAGAGAGTAGAGAGAATGACAAAGAAAAATTGAAGACTAAACAAAGAGAGATGGAATGTAAGAACATAAACAGAAAGCAGAAGATATAAAGATGAAGGAAGGAAAGACAGAGCATAGGTAGACAAAATCTGTCTACAAAAAAAGTGTGAAACAGAAGAAGAGGGGAAAGACAGCAAGCAAGAAATAAGCAAGTGACACCTAATTTTTTTAAAATGGGGGGGTTAAAAAAAAAAAGGAAAAAAAGGACAGAAAACAAACATTCAATCAAGCACTCAAACAAAAGCTTAGGAGAACCAGTCTTCCCTCTTAGCACCTGAGGAGTTTCTCAGGCTGCTGATGTTCAATCAATTACCCTGTAGTCTGCCCTCTGCAGGTTTTGAATCAGGGTTTAGCAAGTAAACTAAGATAAATTTTTAAAAAGGAACCTTTTTTAAGAAAAATGAAAGACCCTAGAGAAGCTAATCTAAAAATAGTATCTATATGTTCCCGTTCTAAAGTATCAGCTGTGTGTTTGATAACCCAGTGGATCATTACTCTAAGGAGGTCTGGGAATTGAACCAGGGAACTCATATACTTAAAGCGGATACTCCTCTACTGAGTTAACTTTCTCGTTGGGTCTTTGCTAGAGAGCTAGACAGTTACTTTCACTAGGGCAGCTTTGGCATTTTCCAACTGGGTAGATTCCTGGTGATTACTAGCCTATCTGTCTCTGCCCTTTTGTATTCTTTTTGACTTCTCTCCCAGGGCAGCAGGACACGACAGCCTGTGTGAACAGATACCCCCACCTCCCCAACCTGGTCAGCCTGAGTTCCCTTCTGAAATTCAAATGGACCCTTGTATCTGAACTCACTGCAGAGATATAATTCTCAACCCTCTTCAAAGACCTCCCCCTCCTTCCAGGGGACACTAGATAGGCCTTTGGAAGGTTATAAAGTGCTTCCTACTGCCTGCCTCCCTTAGAGAAGTTGGATTTTTGTAGTTTTCAGCACCACACCTGACTCTGCCCTCTTCCAGCCCAAGCTCCCCTCTCCCAGGTTGGCTAGGTAAATCAGGCTGCCTAAGCAGATTCACCTTAGCCCTCTTCCTGGGGCCACCTCTTGCCAGCTGGTATTCTCCCCAGAGTAAAAAGGGAGTCCAGGTAAGCAAACCCACAGAAAGTAAACCCCTCCCCACACTTTGCCAGAACCCTATTACTCCCAATGAACACTCCCTTCTGTTCAGTGGCTTGTAGGGGTCAAGAGGTTTGCAACAGCTTTTTGCCTTGACGGTGGGACCTAGCCACCCACAGTTTCCAGTTAAGGGGTTGAGAAACTCATGGTTTCCCTTGGGCTTTTTGTTTCTTTGTCCATTTTCCTCCTGGTTAATGCCCTGAAGCCTCCAGCTCTGTGGTTTCCACCAAACAGCTCACTCAGACAGGATCTTGTCCCTTCTCAGACATTTTTTGCAAGAGAGCTGATGACTGCCCCCTTAAATAATGCCATTACTGGGACTTCATCGTATTTTTCAAGATCAGGAAATGGGTGTCCTCCTACTTCATTCTTTTCCAATATGGCTCTAGCTATTTAGCACCTTATCCCATTTCATTTAAATTTGGGGATTGGTGTTTTATTTATTGCAAAATTATTGGAATTTTGGTTGGAATTGCATTAAATCTATAGATTCCTTTTGGTGTGATTGACCTCTTAACAGTATTTTATCTTCCAATCCATGAACACTGAATATCCCTCCATTTTTTGGTCTTCTTTGGTATCACTTAGCAATATTTTGTGGCTTTCTGAACACTTTACAATCTTGGTGAAACTTTTTCCCAAGATATTATAGTCGCTATTGTAAATGCCCCAATTTCACACCACTTTTTCCCTTTCCCTGCCTTCAGCAGCAGCTGTGACCACAAACTCCACATCAATGATATAATTTCTTCCATTGCTAGAGTTACAATAATTCAATAGTTGAATACCAGTAAGTCCACTTTAATCCTTAATTTTATTCCATTATCCTGAGGACCCTGGGATGGCAATGTCCACTCCACCTCTAAATCAAGAAGGAGCTTCCATCCCACGTAGATGATGAATGAAATTTTCTGGATTACAGCTGTTGACTGTCTTGGTTCCCTGGGGTGGTGGTTGACCACACTCACCTCCTTGTTAACTGACCTGTGTAAGTCCAATGAACCAGGGAGTAGGTGTTACAATTTTGCTGAGGTTCAGGGCCCAGATGGCACCTGGACAACCCAGGAACTGTGGCAGTCAATGGGCGAGTAACCTTGTTTAGTCCCTAATAGTCTTCTGTCATCCACCAGTTGCCATCAGACTTCTTTACCGGCCCGATTGGTCTATTCCATTCAGAAGTGGTTAGCATTAATACTCCTGCAGTCACATAATCCTGAATGGTAGTAGAAATTTCCTCATGCCCTCCTAGAATTCTGTATTGTTTCTATCTAACAACCTTAGTTGCCACGGGCTTGATTACTGGAGGTATATGTAGTTTTCCAACTATGTTAGGGTTAACTACCTTTAGCATTCTTACTCCAAACTGATATCTTCCATCTTCCAAATTTAGGGTCATTCCTTTTAATAAATCAATACCAAGTATATATTCAGGAATTGGGACTATCGATACTCTATACATTGGTATTGGTAATTGGCCAGTTTTCATTTCCAACTGGACCTGAGACAATTTAACCTCTTTTCCACCCAGTCCAGTAATAGAAACTAACTGCCCTCTAAAGACCTTAGGATTTCCATAAATTAAATTGTCCTCTGTCCCTGTACTGATTAAAGCTCTATCAATTAAAGCTTCATCCAAAGTTTGGGACCCATTTTTCCAAAAAGATATATATGAGACCATATATCTTGATGACTTATTGCCTTTAGTTTTGGGCCTTTGTCTTCTTCTCAGAATTTAGAAAAATCTTGTAACAAGTCAGTATAAGTAGGAGCGCTAGGATCAGGAGTTGATAAAGAAAACATTTTTCTTTTGTGTTCATCATTGCTAGCTTTACTTGCTCCTGTTTTACCTGTAACACCTTTTCCCAATACATTTTCTGGAGTTCACTAGTATCAATCGCATCAATAATATCCCTATTTATTCCTGCCCTTATTAAAGCAGTAGACATATCTTTATGGTTTATACTGGCTGAGGTATTCCTGTCTTTTTGTTCAGTGGTTTTACATAAAGTCCAATCACCCAGATTTCCTAACTGAAGAATCCGCTCTAACACACTTATCCATAGAATGAGCTGCTTCATTATTAACAAAATCATAATGATATGTTTATATGCAGGTGAAGCTGCTTTGACAATTTTATTTCTGATTGTCACTTCCAGAGAGATACTCATTAATTCATCTGCTGCCCCCAGCACTACAGCAAATTTCATTGCCTCTGTTTCTGTACACAATCTTTTAATGAATACCAGGGACTGTCTGAATTGGGCCAAGACTCCTCAGATGGGTACTGCTGCTGAGCTCCATGCCAAGCAATGTGGGACCATTTGTAGGTTGTCCTTGAGCATCCGGGGGTTGTGCATTAGTGATCCATTCCTGAAAAGCTTGTTGAACAGCAGATTCAAAAGATATAGTTATAAATTTAAAAACATCCGTGCATCAGGATGTATCCCCTCCAGTTCCCAACTCATATAAACAGACTAACCATGAAATTAAGGCTTCTCCAGATTTTTGAGTAGTATGGGAAATAATGTCATTTATTTCTTGTTGGGTAAAATCCACTATAACATCCCTTTGAACAGCTTGCCCCGCCCTGTTGTTCCATTCATTGCCTCTGTAGAGGATGTATAGTCTTTATTCTTTCCTTATCCTGGGGACAATCTGAAGGGACTTCAGAATCATTTTGAGAATCAGAATCCTCATCCCAGATATCCCCATCCCATTCACTGAGATCCCATTTGGGCCCTGCACTAGCCAGTGCTAAATTCACCTTTCCTTTTCATTTCTTATATTTGTACTTAGCTAGGTGTATAGCCGCCTTTTCTGACACAGTTTGGTTAAGTTTGTGCTTGATCACCAAGTACATATGTTTGACATTGCAACATAGCCATTCAACTCTGCAAATCAGCTATTTCCTACTGTAATGCCAAATTCTCCGGGACAGCCTTATCCCTCAATGACACCATATTTTTGTAAGCATTTTATAGACACCATCCTCTTCTTGCCAGAAATCTTTGTTCTTTCCTTTTAACATCCTGTACTGTCTGTAAAGCCAGAGTAACATGTGCAGTCTCAGAAAACTGAAGCTGGGAATCCCAATTATCACAAAGTCTGGAAATCCATGCTCATTCTATTACCAGACCAGTGAAAGGAGGAATTTGCCAATCCAGAATAAATTCAATAGGTTTTACTGCTCCTTCCATTGTCTGAGAGCACAAAAAGCAGGGCATTTTAATAACATAAGTTTCCTCAAATCCCTGCAACTATGCCAAAATGTTCTGCTAGATAGAACCCTCTCCAATGTTTTGCTATAAATTTATATATAGAAAGAGATACTTGATATCAAAACTCAATTAACTCAAGCAAAAGAAAACAATACACAGACATATTTATTTATATTATTAAATTTTTGTTAATAATTGGGAGGCTTTAAAATAGGCAAAGGATTGTCCACAAACAGGGATTCAA
The DNA here is from genome assembly GCF_030445035.2 of Dasypus novemcinctus. Classification (NCBI taxonomy): domain Eukaryota; kingdom Metazoa; phylum Chordata; class Mammalia; order Cingulata; family Dasypodidae; genus Dasypus; species Dasypus novemcinctus. Next base: position 15,631,779 of record NC_092216.1, read on the forward strand.
GTGCTGCATCATAATCCTTTACGATATGTATGTATACATACTATAGATATAAGCTCACAAAACTGGGGACACATTGACATATCTAGCCCACATCTGGCCAGAATTTCAATTGGATGCAAAATAAATATATATATATGCTTATCTAGTTTAATAAGTCTATCCTGACAATTAAACTGAGAGACAAAAATATCATAATCAGTGAAAAGATTAAATCATCATTGAACAGACTCTCAAAATAACAGAGAAATAGAACAATCTTAATAAAAACTCCCCAACATCTATCTCAGTCTAGGAAGCCCCAAGTCAGCAGCCAAAACCAGAGTCTTAAGTGAAAGCAACACCTGTGCAGATCACTCTCTGCCAGGTAGACTTCACTGGCCTGACTGGGGAATATCCCTTTTATTGGGCTCATAATCAATGAAATTGATACAATAGGTGCTAATTTGAGAGGACTGCATCAGTTCCTGAGGAAGTGGCCAGCTTTCCCAGGAAAGAACACAACATTCCCTGGGCAGTACTTCCCAAGGCTTATGTGTTAATTCCTTGGGAAAATGGCCTTCCCAGGAAGAACCACAATACTCCCTGGGCACTACTTTGCAAGGTCTATGTGCCAGTCCCCGAGAAAGTGCCCAGCCTTCCCAGGAGGACCACAGTACTCCCTGGACACTACTTTGCAAGGTCTATGTGCCAGTCCTCAAGAAAGTGCCCAGCTTTCCCAGGAAGGACTACAACACTACCTGGGCACTACTTTGCAAGGTCTACATGCCAGTCCCTGAGAAAGTGTCCAGCCTTCCCAAGGAGAACCACAATACTCCCTGGGTACTACTTTGCAAGGTCTATGTGCCAGTCCCCAAGAAAGAGTCCAGCCTTCCCAGGAAGGACCACAATATTCCCTGGAATGCACCCTATCTGTTCTTATTTGTCACGAAACACATTGGCCAATGTGCCCACTGCTCTAGTTCTCACCAATCCTTCTGAAATATGAAAAGTGCTGACCAGGAAGGCATTAGTGTGCTGATTAGCAAAGCTTCCCACACGATTTTTCACTTTTCAGTTTGAAAAATACGATTTTTTCCCCAATACAGGGAATGAAAGCTTGTCATGAAGGCAAGAGACAACCTGGCTAAAAATGCCCAAGTCATAAAGGCCAACTTCTAAGAAAAAAGTCACCCTTACACACATCTCAGCAGAGTCCCAGAGTCAGCTAAAGTAGATACAACCCCAGGTATTGATTCTTCTGAGGGCTACGGAGACCCACATGTTCTATGATCATGGCAGATGAAGTTCAGTGCCATGTCAGTTGGCCCTACTTTGGAGTTTGTGTTCCTGAGTGTGATGGAATTGGACTCAGATGTGCTCTTTGTTCACAAGTCTCTCCTGTTACTTTTACTGGACCTATGGTTGACGCTGGGGTTTAGTGTATACTCAGGGGACCTGAATCTCTGGACTGTCCATGTGACAGCCAGGCCCTAAGCCTCAACAGACTTGCAACTCCTGCCCTCAGGTTTATTGGACTTACCCAGCCAGCTAACAGGAAGGTGAAGAAGGTCAACCACCACACCAGGGATCGGAGAGTGCCTACAACTGCAAACAGGAGAACTGCATCCATCATCTATGTGGAATCTAAGCCCCCTGTTGATATAGAGGTGGGGTAGACATAACCATCCCAGGGTCCACAGGATGGAGGAATAGAGTATGAATTAGAGTGGAACTATTGTGATTAGTAATGGAAGAAATTGTAGTTTTGATGTGGAGAAAGTGACCATGGTAGCTGCTGAGGGTAAGGAGAGGGAAGAAGAAATATGATGTGGGGGCATTTTCAGGACTTGGAGTTGTCCTGGGTGGTGCTGCGGGGACAGTTACTGGATATTGTATGTCCTCCCATGGCCCACTGGGTGGCCTGGGGGAGAGTGTAAACTGTAATGTGGACCACTGACCATGTGGTGCAGCAGTGCGCATAGATTTATTCACCAAGTACAATCAATGCCCCATGATGGTGAAGGAGATTGTTGCTATGGGAGGAGTGGGGTAAGGGGGGTGGGGATGTACGGGGACTTCATATTTTTTGAATGTAACATTAAAAAAAAATAATAAATAAATAAATAAATAAATAAATAAATAAATAAATAAAGGTCAATGAAGTTATAAAACGCCAACGATGGGAAACCCATCCTTAAAACAAATGAAAGAAAATAAAACTCTATAGTTTTGATGTGACCTAAAGAATTCCTTGCATCTTTCCACAAGTCCCTACAGTGATCCATCAAACACAGCCCTCTCCATACGAACTCTCAACAGTACCTTTCCCTTTGAAAAGACCCCATGTGCCCAGACAACGTGCTCTTTAATGCTTGCCATTTTTAGCTCACTTCACATATCAAAGTGAGCAATGTACTTGTCTGCTCCCTGACTTTAGCAGCCCAGTGAATTTTTATAAATTAGCCTGATCCAGGTCTTGATTATTACCAGAGGAGATAATCGCAAGTCTAATATTTTACCTTTTCCATGGAGTGAGGAAGGGAACCATTAGTTGGAAGTTGGGCCATGTGAGAACTCCAGAGTGGTACAGAAGTCATTTCTATTTGCCTTCATTTATCAACCTCCTGAAACTTCCATTTTTATATTCTGCCATGTCCTTGCACTACCTCTCACTCACCTTCTAGTTCTTTCTTCAGCTGCTGTTAACGTTTACAGAACAACCGGGAACTTACAGAGTCTTTGTAATTGGAAGGAGAAAGATGTCTGTGTTGACTACAAATAAGGAAACAAAAACCTCAGAAAGTCCTTAATTATCATTATATATAATATAACATATTTTATACTAAAACACATGTTCTATATAATATATAACGTACTATCATAACTCAAGAAATCCCTCTTGAGCCTTTGTTTTCCACCCCAAACTTTTTTGTTCCCCTTTACCCTCAAAACTATCTTTCATTTTATCACAGTTGACTATAGTTCTTTTGTTTTGTCTTCAGAAAGTCAAGACAGGGAAAGCACAGGTAGAAGTAGAAAAAAAAAGTGTGTTAATTATCTGATTCTTGTAAAAGGACATTTTATTTCCTCTAACACATATAGCTGGCTTGGCGTTTAGCTTAACATTCCAGGGCTTCTAATATGCTGCTTTAAATTTCCATGTTAAGACCCACTAATTGAATTCAAAGACCCTTCTAATTCTATTCATGTCTGTTAGAAACAAGAGAACCAGAGAAAATGACAGCAAGATTTAGAGAAACATGGCAGGCAGAGGAGAGAAAAGAAACACAGAAAAACTCACAGAATTGCATCTTCCATCCTTCCTTCAGCCAGGTTAAATCCTTCAGCCAGGTTAAACAGGTCCATACTATTGTCAACTTGTCAACTATTGCGAGTCCATCTGGATTTTCCATCACTTGGAGCTTAAGGCTATCAGCTGAGAACTGACACCCTCTGCTACTTGCTAGCAGTGCTTCACCTGCAAGCCAGGGCAAGTGTTGCAGGCTTCTACTGACTTCTGGGCAGGGCCCCATTAGCTCAGTCTGAGCAGGGTCTTTGGTTTCTACTCCTGGTTGCATTGGCATCTAATTAAACTCTGTCAGGGCAAAGTGCACTAAATATTTGAAGGTTGAGAGGAAGGTAGGAGGAAAAGGCAGTCACTGCATAGGAAGAGAAAGTGAATCTTCAGAGAGAGAGGGAGGGATTCCTCTGCTTATACCCTCAGTAGCCTCCGATGCACATTTACACTTGTGCTGAAATCAAGGAGAACTGGAAATTGGGGGAAATCCATAGCCATGTAGGTCTGCCATGTTTCCAGACATTGCTATGTCCAGAAAAATGACTCAAATGCCCTTGGGGCATTGGAATTTTTGCCTATGTCACACCATCCTGATAGATGTGGGAGCAGCAACTGTATATTAGACAGAGTCAGAAGGAACACACCGGTCAGGACCCAAGTGAGGCAGGCTAGGACAGAGACCAGAGGGAAAAGGTGCCATTTGTTGGCACTAGGGCCATGGGGATTTCTGTGTGGAACTCCTGCTTCTGATTGCCCATTTTTTACTGCATCTGACAGCAGAAAGTCCAGTCAACAGAGGAGTCAACTGCTCAAGGCTGAGTCCCTGAAGAAATAGATAATGAGAAGCCAATTTGTGCCCATTCCCCAGAGCCCACCTCAGGCCGGCAGACACTCAGAACCAATGAAAATGTTGTGCCTCCAATCCTTCTTCTGTGTACTCAGAACCAATGAGAAGGTCATAACTCACAGGTCTTCATTTACATGGAGGAAGGATGAAGGGGGGGGGGGGGGTTGGGCAGGCCAGCCTTCAACTTGGCCGCAGCCCCAGCCCCAGGCTCCACACACGTGTGTACCCTTGCTTTCTTTCATTTCTCATTAAACCACTGACTTGCTTGCATAACCTGTGGAGCATCTTCGAATTTATCCTTGCAACCTAGCCAAAATCCCACACTGATATCATCGGCAAGCCACCTAGGAGTGAAGAAGTCAAGTAACCCTATTTACCACCTGACAAAGAATGGTGAGTCTAGGCTTTAACTCAGACATTGCCCATGCCCTCTTTTTTGCATCACCCTTTCATCCTACCATTTATTCAAACCCATTTTAAACCATGTTTCTGGATCTGCTGCCACAGGACATAATTATTCTATCGAGAGCTTTCCAGTTCCCTCTTCAGAGATGGCAGGGGTTAGTTCCTGCACAACATAGATTTAAGGAGGCTCTGGGCAGTGTGTGAAACTATCCTTGAGGCTTGAGTGGGATATTCCCTGAGTTGTTTATGAGACTGCCTGGAGTCTCTCAGGACCTCACATTTCCTCACCTGCTCAGGATCATTTTCTAACACAGCTTCTGGTGGATTCTCCTCTAAGCCTGTTGGTTCCACCACTTGCATCTTTGGACTGATCTCCATAGGGCAACATCTCAGCCTGACCAGGTTTTTCCTGTTCCCTCTTTAGAGGTAGCAGGGGCTTGCCCCATACAATGCAGATTCAAGGAGAACTTGGGTGACACATAAAACTGCCCCTGCTCACTAGCCATGTGGCCTGAGTTGCAAAGAAGTCCAAAGAAAGGTCCCATAACTACCTCCATCATCTCATACATCCTCTTCCTGCCCTTCTCTCACCCCTACCCCACCTTCTCTGTGATTTCCCTATCCTTTTCCTATGCTTTTATGACTATCATGTGTTGTGGCATCTCCTCAGGCCAATATTTGACTGCTTTCACTTCGGGCACCTTCAGTCTTCCAATTACTGCTGCCCTTCTCATTGTGTCTGTGAATGCTTCAGAAAAGGAAAATGTATTTCTTAGCAAGATGCCCACACTTAACCATGCTCACTGGATTGTCCCTCCCTAGTCCCTTGAAGACTTTGAGATCCCTGTTAATCTGCTACTTCTGGTTCCCCCAAGGCTGTTACCCTGAAAGTTGCAGAACAATCAGTTAACTGCAAACCTTGATACCTGGAAGCAACTATTACATGAGTTACTGGCCTCCAGTCCCTAGTCTTACGGTTGATCTCAAAGTCTCTTTCACAGTCACTTCCTAAGGTCTCTGCAAAAGTGGGCTGAAAGAAGAGTACCTGGGTAGCCCCTTTCCTAGGGAGGAGGTTCTGTCTTGTAGTTTCATACTAGGAACCAGACCCAGCCATCTCCCAACACCTCAAGGGCCCTGGGTATTTCCAGCTGCAAGGGATCCTGTTCCCCATTGTGCAGTCCATTAGGTCAGGTTAAGTGTAGGATGCCAGTGCCACTAAAATTGATGAATGTTTCATCTGCTGGGATAATGCGTGGCTCCTCTAGCATTCCCAGACTCCCACTAGGTTCTCTCCTCAGGACTGGGACAACCTGCCTACTGGTCCTCTAAAAAAGAAGGTAAACTTTGTTTGCAATACCTGTGACTGCTATGCAAATTAGAGGACAGCCAAGAGTGGCCTCTGAATGGACCCTGAATTAAAACCTTATACTCCAGTTAGATCTCCTGTGTAAGAGCGCTATTAGATCCTGACCTTAAGGAAGGACAGAACCTCCTAGGAACTCACTGCATTAGCCAATCTCCCCAGATATCCATAGGAAGCTGCAAAAGATTTCCATAGGTCCCCATACTTTCATGAACTTCCTTTTAGAATCAGCCTTCACAGTTTTCAACAACCAAGACTGTGCCACTGAGGAAGAAAAGGTAAGAAGGGGCAGGCAATGGTCTGCAAACAGGCTTACCTTTCTGCTTCTCTTAAAGTAACCCTGTCATGTTGGGGCAACCTGAACCCAGGCTCCAGGTCAGCATGAAGCTACTTCAAGCATGGAGAGGTGTGGGAAATGAGACATGGGAAACAAGGCTTATCCAGGCTGCCTCCCCACTGGGACCTGACAGAGCCTGACCCCAAGTATGTAATGGAGGGGCACTAGGATGGGGAATGCACCACTCCCCAGGACGGAGCTGGGCTCTCCTACAAGCCCCTTTCTCTATAATTGAGGAGGAATCTAGGGGCTTGAGGCCAGATGTTGCTTCTTGGAGCACAACCCTCCCTCCCACCATGACCCATCAACCAGCAGGAGCCTTGGGTGACCTTGACATGGCAGGTAAGATTAAATTCTTGATTGACATGCAAGCCAATTCCTTGGTCCTGAACTGCCACGCCAGACCTCTCTTGTCTTGGTCATGCCTAATAAGGGGAGTGGATGGGGAATAATCAAGATCTAGGCCGTTCCTAAACTTTTCCCCTGCAGAACAGGAAACCTCACAAGCCATCAATTCCTAGTTATTCCAGAATGCATGGTTCCATTACTGGGAACAAACCTTCATTCCTTGGGAGCCACCATCTGATTAACAGACCCAGCCTGTCCCCAGGTGTCTGGTGTCTCAGCAATGAGAGCTTGTGAACCTGGATTGAAACAATTTGTCTTACTCTAGTGCTAGCATCAGAACTGGGACCCACCCAAGTGTAATCCCAAGAATTGGCCAATCAATTAAATTCCTCAGGATGGGACCCAGGAATTGCAGGTCAAGCATTCCAGGCTCCCCCAGTTTCCATTGCTCATAATACCCTATGCACATCAACCTTATGCACAAAGGAAGCAGTATCCCTTCAAGGAGGAAGCGTTAATGGCCTCTGGCCCACGACTAAAAATTCCTGGAGAATGACCTTCTGGTTCCCTGCCAGTCCCCTTGCAACACTCCGATTCTTCCAGCAAAAAAGCCCACAGGAGTTTACCCCTCATGAGAAGTAACTATTGGAGATGCTGCTCCCAGAGTAGCTCCAATTTGTGTCTCAGCAGCCAAAAATCTTTCCTGGATCCCTCAGCACTACACTGGGCAACTGGCCAGGGACTTCCCTGGAAGCACAAACCTGGAGGATCCAGGTGAGGTTTCTGCTAAAGGTGGACATGGCCACCTTCTGTAAAGATAATTCATTGTATCTATATCCCTAACTAGCTAACAACAAAAACTAATAAAAAGTAGTTTTAGTTCCTTAGTTAATAAACAAAAGTGCCCAGTTTGCTTTTAAAATTTACTAGAAACTGTAACAGAGTTAAGACAAAAATCATTACATAGATGCCTTTATATTATAAAACAACAAAAAAGAATAATACTTGAAACTGCTAAAATGCGCTGGATTTGGTCTAAACTTATTATTGTGATGGTAGCTCTAAATTGAACTTACCTTTGCTTATGGTTATTTCAAGAGTAGTTTCACCCTCTTCTATGCCAACCATTGTGATGGTAATCCTAGACCAAACTTAACAATTTTTAATGGTTATTTGGAGACTAGCCTCACCCTTGTGTATTCTTCCTATTGTATGAAAACTTACCTTTGCTTATGGTTATTTCAAGACAAGTCTCACCTTTTGTGTGTATTTACCATTCCAAGCATCAAAAACAGCTGGTCATTTGAGTAACTAGTTTTCACTGAGAGTTCAATGACCTCAGTGAGTATATACCAGATTTGGTATTGCTTATCCAAGGTCTCTCAAAGTCAAAATGGGAAATAAGCAGACCTGAAGTAAAGGAAAATATTGTAGATTGTATTTTAAAGCATTGAGAACAATTTCGTTATAAGCCAATGACAGCAAAGAAAGTTTTTGGGCAAATCTGTATGGTCATAGTGCAGATTAAAATAATAAATAATAGTCTTCAAAGTGATCTTTTGAATATAATGTTATTTTACAAGTAAACAGTATGTAAAAGGATGAAAGTTATAAGTAAAATTAGTGAGTTGTGTGTTTTGTTTGTGCATATAACTCTTTATTTATTCAGTGCATATGTATAGTTAAACCACCAAATGGCAATATCAAATTAACAAAGTCAAAATACTTCGAAGAGCTCTATTCAAATAGTTAACAATTAAATAAGAATTTACATATGTAAATGAATATTCCTGGAGCCAAACCAGAGAAGCCAGGCAGGATGAAAGGTCACATAAAAATCTAAATAGAGAAACTATTGATTGAGAGAAAAAAGTTTTTCCTAAATTCCTTGATTTACCTTGCCTTCTCTCCCAATCCCCTCCATCCACCCAAATGACTCCATCATCTGTTCGGTCAATGCTTTTGCTAATTGTTTCCTCCTTGTTGAATTTTTTTCTTTTTGCTCATTGTAGCTCATTGTTTTTGGTTCATTGTTTGCTCACTGTCTGTTTTTTCTTTAGGAGACACTGGGAATCAAACCCAGGACCTCCCTTATGGGAGGCAGGCACTAAGCAGCTTGAATCACATCTATTCCCTGCTTGTTCATTTTTGCTGATTTCTCTGCTCATTGTTTTGCTCACTGCTTGCTCATTGTTTCTGCCCAATGTCTGCTTGTTGTCTCCTTGTTGCTTTTCTTCTTTAGGAGGCACTGGGAACTGAAACCAGGATCTTCCATGTGGGAGGTGGGCACTCAGCTGCATGACCCCCATCTGCTTCCCCTGCCTTCTCTTTGAGAGCTATGGGGACAGGGGTAGGTGTGATAGCATTGGGAAATACAAGTTTAGCTTAAAACTCTATCTAGCAGATTGGGAAATTAAGATGTCAAGGACAGAAGAAGTCCTACACAATAAACCTTGGTTTGCATAGTTTATCCTGTAATTCCCCACTTTAAAACTTTTGACAGCCTAGGAATGAAAATAATTATTAATCCCATTGCCAGATTTCAGTAAATAAAGATAAAGTCCCTGAAAGCTTTGGGAGGGTTTCTCTATATTATGATAAAAACAATTTAAACAAGTATAACATATTCTGGATCAGGAATCAGTATGCTTTCAAGGTTATTTGTTTTTAAAATATTATATTTAAGAAAGAGGTTTCAGCCTACTGTGAAAAAAGGAGATTTCTTGCATAAACTATAATTGTTTCCCTTTTATTTGGCTTGGGTATAATCTCCTATGAAAATAAATTAGCATTATAGTTATTAGAGCTTTTCAATGATGAAAATTGTAAATTTGTGTTTAATGAAATTAAATTAAAGAAGAAAATGTAGATCTGTCCTAAAGTGAAATGTGCACTCTTCACAGAACAGCATGAGGAATGTAAGACAAAATAATTTCATTGGTTGCTAAGTATAATTTAATAAACTTACTTAAAAGTGAAGTAACTATTCTATGTGTTTACAGGTGGTTCTTGGATGTTTGGAAAAACATTTTCTAAAATGAAGTATTTAAATGGCTAATTCCAGGAAACCATTACTAAATAGAAACCTGAATTGGTATTGATAACAAAAAGCAAATTCATAAAAGGGAAAACCTGTCAGAGGCCAGCTCAATCTGCATATTAAGGTGGTGTGTGTGTGTGGGGTAAAAATCTTAATTTTATTGGTAATCGTAAATTTTCATAAAATGAGAAACGTTTTCCCCCATACTGCTAAAGTAAAATGCCTGTTAATTAACATAATCATGGTAAAATAGTAAAAGTAAAAAGAGAAGTAATAAAAATAGTTTTAAATTGATGTATTATAAATTGCATTAGAAATATTTGGAAAGTGTGAAAATTAGAAGGGATAGACTTGAATATTGTTAAACTATTGTGCAGTCAAACCAGGAATCCAGTTCCCTGCCTGGTGGCTGTCCATTTGAGTTATTGGCTAGATTGGTAGCTACAACCCTTAATAAAAAAGGATCTAACACATCTCCTTAAATAGATGGAAATACTGCTATAGACTTCTGGAACTCTGCCTGCTGGTGATGGCTAGATAGTGCTAGATCTATGACAGACATTGCCTGCAAAATGGCTCTGTTTCACAGTGCCCAAAGGTGCTAAGCATCAGGCTGGTGACACACTAGTGCCTCTGTCTAGGACCAATGATGCAGCAGCACACTGACTTTGTGAAGTACATACCAAGTGGAGCAATAATTACCAGAGTAATGTGAGTAGAATCTAAGCAAACACAACTGGCATTATGGCCAGCTACCATGCAGAGACAACAAGTATGGTTTTGCAAACCTGGAGCTTTCATCTCTTAACTGCAACTAAAAGAGGAACTTGCACATTGATTAGTGCACTGGTAATATTAAGTGCTGTACCTATATACCTGATGAATATGTTAGTACCTCTCCTATTCTAGGTCATATGCAGAGGGATATCAACCCCTTAAAAATCTTAGTAAACTTGATTCATTTTCTGAGTAATTAATGAATGTGCCTACAAGATCAAAGAATGATTCTCTTAAATACTGTAATTTGCTTGCCATATGCTTGTCTTGTTGTTGTCTGTATAGTCTTTGTTAGTGTACATCTAGAGCATACTACAAAATGATATAAAGTTTTTCCTCACCCCTGATCAGCAGGCAGTAACTTCAAAGGGTGAAACCCTCACCCATTCTCACATTTGCTGCTACTTAAACTACCAGGATGGAATTTTCTTTCTTAGCAGAAGCAAGGCTCACCTCTTCTTATCTCCATTATGGGCAGGCTTATGCTCACTAGAGTATATTGCCCTCCCCATATCTTATAGACTCACCAATCAATGCAGCACACCCATTCCCTGTGTTCCTAACCTTTTCTTGCTGTTTAGTCAACCAAAGGGGTACTGATGCAAAATATCAGAAATTGGTTGGTTTTTATAAGGGGTGTTTATTTTGGGTAGAAGGCTACAGGTTACCAGGCCAATAAGCTTATGTTACTTCCCTCCCCAAAGTCTTTCACCATGTGTTGGAACAAGACGGCTGCTGACATCTGCCAGGGTTCAGGATTCCTCTTCCTATGGCTCATGTCTCTCTGGAATCAGCTCCTCTGTTTTTTCTGCAAGATCAGCTGTAGACTATGAGGCTGTCTAGACTTTGTCCCTCTCCACAAATTTAGCTGTAGACTATCAGGTGAACAACTCTGTTTTTCTCCTGGGGCTTTGCTGTGTTTAAGGAGCCATCCCTATTAATCTGTGCTCTTCTCCTGTGTGTTCACTTCCCAGGCTCTAACTCAAAACTGCAGCATCAAAATTCCAACATCAAAATTCTAATTAACTCCTCTACTCCATGGAGTAGTTTTATCATATGAGTCCTGGCCCCTTGGTCCTACTGATGTAGCCCAGTCAAAGCCTTAATCATAATTTAACCATGCCCAAGCACAGACAGCTTACAAACATAATCCAATATCTATATTTGGAATTCATAAACCATATCAAACTGCTACACTGACTCATACCACTTTTAGGTCCACTCTCAATCTCTGTTAGCCTTTCAGCCACTTGTATTTCTAAAGCCCTAGCCATGTTTATTTCTTCCAGGTTAGATGCTCTACAAAGCAAATTAATGATCATGTGAAGATTCTAGCTAGTCCCAGTCACCATCCCAGCAATATCTCCTCTCAGCCTCAATAGAATAGCCAGGGAGAGTTTAACACTCTGTGAGTCAGGGGCAATAATAGCAGAAAGTAGTTACAGAGAAATGACCACGACCCTTTAGGTCTCTCTTAAGTGTTCAGGCAGCCTACACCTGGAACCTGAGGGAACAAGGTGCCACAGGAAGAAAGGGATGGGGATAAAACAGTTGTGTGTGGAACTCCTGCTTACAGTTGCCCTTTTTTTCCTGTGCCTAACAACAGAAAATCCAGATAAAAAGGGAGCAGTCAGTCGCCCAAGCCTGAGTACCTGAAGGAATAGATAATGAGAAGCCATTAGTACCCCTCTCCTGACCCCAACTCAGCCCGGCAGACACTCAGAACCAATGAAAATGTTGCGCCTCTAATCCTGCTTCTGTGTACTTAGAACCAATGAGAAGGTCATAACTCATGGATATGAGATTTTTGTGACCCCCAAAGAGAAAGCCTGTGTTTGTAACCTATTCTTCTGGGTTTGATCCCCTTTGATTATATTGGATTCACTTGTGGGGCTCTTGATTAAATTAAGGGTGTGTTAAGATTAGTGCTTTGCTTTGACCATGTCATTCTGTAAGGTGTGACTGAGGTTGAGTCCCTGCCCCCTTCCTGAGCTGATACAAATGGACACACAGGAAGAGAGAGGCTCTCTCCTTTCATCCTGGAGCCCTGGGAAGAGAGATCAGCTATTCACCAAAAGAACTGGAAAAATATCAAAGATCTGGAAATAAATGAGCCCTATGCCAGGAGAGAGAGGATGCCCTGAGAGATAAGCCCTATGCCAGCCAGCAGCTGAGAGAGAGGAAGCCCAGAGGGGAAAGTGGAACATTTGCAGGGATCAACGAACATCTTGATTCAAAGCATGGCAGCTGACATTGGGGAGAAATCAGTCCTGAGTTGGACTCTTTAGGTCCTTGTAACTGTAAGCTTTTACCCAAATACATGCCTTTTTTAAAAGCCAACAGGGGCTGGTACTTTTGCATCTGCACCCCTTCGGTGGACTACCACAACACATAAACCCTCATTTACATGGAGGAATACGGTGGACAGGAAGGCCAGCCTTATATAAGACTGAAGCCCCTGTCCCAGCATACATCTCACCCTTGTTCATGCCCACACTCAAGCTTCAAGTGTGCACTGTTGCCTTCCTTCATTTCTCATTAAACCCTGTACATGCTTAACCTATCAATGCACATCTTTCTTGCAATGTAGCCCAGATCCTGGAAACCCACCACTGGAAACACAAGGACCAGGTGTGTATCATGAAGCCAAACAGGGTAGGGGCACAGAGGAGAATGAACAGATACAGACCAGGTACCGCACCTAGATGGAAATGGCCCCAGGGAAAGGTAACTGCAACAAACTGGTGTGTGTACAAGTCTCTTGGAATGCCAGCCAGGGTTTTAATGGACTCCTTTTCTCTCCCATTCCTCCCTTCCTTTTTCACCTAGGTCAGGAAACTAATTCAGAGAGAGTGAAAACACTGACTCTAGTCACTTTATACTTTGTTGACGGCAGTGAGACTGCAACCCTGAGATGCCCTCAGGAACTGTGTAGAGGAGGAATGTGACTTCTAGCTAGAGAAAGATCCAGGGTAAATGCTTTCATTTACTGAACTTTTACTAAGACTGTTGGGTACAAAGCACTGCAAATATGGGGTCACAGTGGCATGAGCCCTTAAGGAACCAAGCAAGGGAGACTGTTACGTGCCCAGTAACAGAGGTCATGAAGGGCAGTCATGAAGGGGAAAAGGATGTCAACCATTCCTGGAGTTCCACTTTTAAATTCAGCTCCCAGTGGGGCTTATGGGAGCCTAGTAAGTCAGAGGGCATCCTGTACAAAAGGACCCCTCTACAATCCCACTCTAGTTGATTGTATGTGAAATTGTTCTCCCAGGTGTGGAGTGGAAGAGGAGTTACTTGGGCCAGCGCCCTTCACTTGACCTTCCCTGCAAAGGAAACCCCACAGGGGTTCCTCTGGGCTCTGGCCTGGAGCAAGCAAATTGGAGTCCACACCACAATGATCATGAGATAAAGCAGGTTTATTAACACGTGCTGAAGGACAGGAGACAGGGATATCCAAATCTGCCTTTTCTGAATTAGGAGAGCAGGAATATTTATGGATTCAAACAGGAAGTTAGAGCGATTACTACCACAATGGCAAGTATACAGAAGGGTGAGCCTAGCCCTGAAAAATAATCATAAATAAAGTGAGTCCAGTCTAGAATTACCATCACAACAGTATGCATACATATGATGAGGGTAAGTCTACAGCAACCACAAACAGGGGTGAGCCCTGTTTAGAATGACCATCACAATAATCAGGTCCAAGCTAAATCCACTCAGTTTCAGCAGTTTCAGATTTTACATTTGCTATTTTATAATATAAAGGCATGCATGTAATGATTCTGTAATCAGAATTATTTGTTAATTCTTAACAGGCATACCTGGAGGGTCTGAATTTGCTTCCCTAGGACTGTGGAGAAATTATTCTAAAGCAAATTGAGGAGAAAACATTTTTAGCTCCAGTACTCACTGCAGTTCTCTTCCTTGAACTGGACAAATAGGAGAGTAGTTTATCCCCAAAATCTCCTGGAGGAGCTGGTAAGGGAATATGTCTTTCTTAACAAAACAAACCTAGACTCTCCAAGGTTTAGCAGCAGAAGAGCCTCTCACCCAGAGAAGAAGCTGGCTTAGTACTCAATCCTCCAACCCCCCCAAGTCCACCTGCCCTTTAGGGGTGCTCGGTGTGCTCACAGTGGTCCTCCCTTCAGCCATCTGGGCAAAGCCTCTGCCCTTGGGTTCCCTAGGCAGAGGTGGAAAACACTAGAACTTTGAAAGCACATTCCTGACTGGTAAGAGGGAATTGTTGGAAATGAATGAAAGGCACCAAGGAACACTGGAGCAGTTCGGCTTGGACCAACATGGTGGGTCCAAGTTTAATCAGAATCCCTAGCTCTGGAGCATAGCAATTCCTACTATGCCAGCACACTACTCAAGTCTCTGTAATTCCCCATACCTGGGAACACCCTTTGACTAACCACAACCTCCAGGAAGCCGAGCTGTCCCTAAGTAACTCTGCCAGAACTTCCCCTCCCCATTTAGGTTACTAGTTCCAGGATCCTTGAAGGGCCTCTAAAATCCTTTAACCCAGAGCTTCCCAAGCATAAGTGGGTGGCTAATGAGCCTAGATGAGGACCGTGTCACCTCTTCAAGGCCTGGAGAGCCTGAGGGTAGCACATGTCCTCGTTTGCTTACCTTTGAGGGCTATACAAATAATATCGTGTTATATGTGTATCAAGGTTGGGAAACACTGCTAACTTGTAGTAAGTGTGACATTCATGCCACAAAGTGTTATCCACACACATAAATCAGGAGGACCACATGGTCTTCCACAGAATATGAGTATGCTTAGGTATTCACTCAGGAAGCTTTTGATGGAGACACTCTTTGTCTGTTCAACAATGTGCTTGGGGGGATTGTGGGATGGCCGAAGGATACCCTGATTGCCAGGAACCAGCCCCTTCCTAAGGAAACCTACTGTGTCAAGAGACATAAGCCCCACAGGGCTGAAAAACCCATAGTGTTACCTCTAAAGCCAGGAGAAAGAACAGGTCTTAATTTTACTACTCATGGCATATATATTTTTTAATCTATACATATGCTACCATGCAGATAGCATATTTTTGTCCACATTCTAGATTTGGCTAAGGAAAGTTTCCTCCAAATTCTGAGTAGCCAAATTTGCCAAACAGGGACTTGGGTGATGGATTTCTGTTATTTCTCAACGTTATACCAGCTGACATCAAAGTAATGGCAGGTATTAAAAGCAATCCTGGTGCTTAGTGGCAAGCCCTCAGTGCCAGGAATGCTCATCCCTGGGAGTCTGAATATGGCATAAAATTGTAAGGATATAATAGGGTCCACCAGCAGCACTGCTCCTGTAGTGCAGGAAGGGTATGGCTGTCATGGCCCTGGGGTTGAGTCTTCTTAGAGAAGCTCAACCAATAGGGCTCCCAGTCCATGGTGATGGAGCCTACCAAGAAGTGGGTGAAAACCAGTTACTGCATTGCCAGGGAAAGTTAACCCCCACAGTCAGTATTTCAATAAACTTTAGGTCTTGCCTCCTTGCAAATCATCTATAGATCTCAGATTGAAACCTAACAAGGTTTATATAGAAGCAGCCACTCCCAGGAGTCTTTGTGACTGTGTTTCCTCCAAAAACTGACTCTTGGTTTTATTTTAATAAAGAGTACATTGGAAACCTTTTAAAAAATAAAAAGGGTGTGATGGGGAAATGTAAGTCTCCCCCACTCAGTTTGCCTCTTTACAGCCATAGCCCTAAATTTTTTGCTTACCATTTGCAGGTAATCTATTTTAAGTCTAAGTTTCAAACCCACAGAAAAAATAACAGAATAATGAAAAGTCAAATAGAAAGGTAATTTTCAAAAGTGCTGTATTTATTCCATATACAAAGATTTAGAAATAATTAAATACCCTCTCAAAGATTCGAATTAATTTAACTGTATCTTTAAGCATCTCCAGGAGTACTCTGCCTTTATAAGGTTGTTTGCTTGTTCATCATGCTCCCCCAGCCTTATCAACATGCCTTGTGCATAGCAGGCATTTAATAAAGCTTGTGCAATTAAATAGTACAGTCTATCCATGAGTTAGTATGGTGGGACCAGCATGCTTAGATTTGTAACTTGGCCCAGTCTCTTACCAGCTGTGTGACCTTAGGCGGCTCTTAGACTCTGTCTCACTTTTCCCACCCCAAAATGGCAGAGGAGGTAATAATACAACTTAATTCAGAATGTTGTGTCAATTAAATTACTTGCTGGACAGAGCCTGGTACACAGAAAATGCCACTGGGAAGACTTGAGACTTATGCACATTTGTGGTTTCATCAGTACTTTGTTAATTCAAGTAAGTCCTTTGACCCAGAGTTAAGTACCTGAGTTTTTACTGGGAACTTGTGACACAAGGAAACCAGAAATGTGGCTTCATAATTGCTCCTTGCCTGATTAACAGAATTTGCCCTTTCTCAGCTCTGCCTCCAAATGTTGAGCCAGAGTGAGTAGCATGTAAGTGGCAAGGGCGGTTTCCAGGCTCATAAAAAAGTTTCCAGCTGTGCTCATTAAAAAACGAATTTGGAAAGAAAGCCATTTTTCTTTCTCTTCCTTTCCTAACTAGATAGCAGCTTTCCTACAATAGAATCATCTTAGAAGAAAGAACCAGCATTTGCTTTGGAGACAGACCCAGGAAGATCATGCTATTGTCTCTCAATGTGCTTCATGCTGCTATTGTCTCTCAGTGTGCTCCATGCTCCCAAAGGCTTGTTTCAGTTTCTAGCTGAGGGTCAGGCAGAGCAAGAGGGTCAATCCCAGGTCTGGTCTGTGTACCACCAAATTTTCTCAAACTCTGTTCTCAAATTAAGTGTATAATGGTGGGTGTCACAGAAACAGAGGCAAGAGAGGACTGGGAAATGATAAAGGATTTTGTTTAAAAGTGTAGTTTACTCTGTGACATAAAATACTGCACCTACTGTTAGGATTCGGTGGCTATGATTATCGAGATTTGACATTGTGCTGCTTCCACCATATCATTGGTTAATGTATGATAGTGGCACAATGCAAGAGAGTAAATGTTTTGGGAGCTTTTGGAAGCCATATGGGTCCCTTGAAGTTCTCTCAAGTTAACACACACAGAGTAACCTCCTAAGAATGAGAGCAACCACTATAAGGCATTCAGAAATCGACCAGTTGTGCACCAACATTGGATGACATTGGCCAAGCCACGTGCTGACTTTGCAGCTGTGAAGGCCTCCTGGGTCAGCAAGAGTGGGTCCTTCCAGAGGAATGAAACATATTTCTCAACAATATGTTTTCTTCTTCCTCAGCTTTGTGAATCACCAAGCGGTGGAGCTACACAGAGAAATATAAATTAGATAGGAGGCATATTGAACTAAAGAGAAAAAAGAATTTCAAAGCATTCATTTTGGCATATGACTAAATAATACCCACCCTGAATCTACTGAGGGCATGGTATTTTTAACTGGGGAAAAATCATTATTTCAGTCATCATAAACTATATTCTCCTAGGGAGTGATAAAAAATAAACATGAGAATAAAAATAGATACATTTCAGGATAAGATAAATGTTCATTTAGATGGCAGACTGTACATTACAAATCTCGGGGTTGACAGAATGATGTGCTCAAATGATGTATCAGACAACTACTGCCACAATAATGCTGATTAACAAACCACTCCAAAATTTAGTATACCCCCTGTGCCCATGATTCATTGTGGTTAGCTATTCTAGGCAGGGGATCCCTGGGCTTGCCTCCTGCAAGTGTAGATATGATCTGATCTTCAATGCAATTCTCATCCTCTGAGAATGAGTGGGAAAACCAGGGGAAAGATTTGAACAATACACTAAAATCAGCTACACAATAACAGACATATATAAATGCATCAACCAAAGAACAGAATGCACATTCTTCTTGAGTGCACATGGCTCATTCTTTTGTTTTTCATATAAAAAACTTTATTTTCAAAGAAGTTTTAGATTACTGAAAAGTTACATTAAAAGTATAGAAGATTCCATATATCCCACCCCACCCCTTCTCATATTCTCCTGTATTAATAACACCTTACATTAATGTGACACATTTTTTTACTTTCATCTTTTTTTTAAATAATTGCTGAACCATATTGAAGCATTGTTATGAACTATGGTCTATATAGTTTACATTATGCTTTAGACTTTGCACCATACAATTTTATAGGTTTCAGCAAAATGTTTAATGGTCTGTATCCATCATTGCAATTCATGCAGATCAATTCCAATGCCCTAAACTCCAATTCCAGCTATTCTTCCCTCTCCTTCCCTCAGAATATCTGGGAACCATTACCTTTATACCAATGTTACAAGGTCTTCCATTATTTTACAATAATAATAAGACTACTTCAGTCATAGTTGCATTCTCCCTTATGTGTTTTTTCATTCTTCAGTCTTGAGGATTTGGGGATGGTAATGAGTGCTCTGCCTCACATTGAGAAGAGGCTTTGACAGCATGGGGCATGTGCAAGGAACTATCCTGTTGGCAGTTGGCACTTTTTGTCTTTTGATACAGGGGTTTTCCAACATCAAAATTTTGTTAGTTGTCCTGGGTTAGTCTCTAGTTAGAGAGTGGTGTTGGTCATACCTCTGTTGAGATTCAGAGATGAACAGACAGAAGATTTAAGTCTCTTGGACACATGTGTAACAGGTACACTACTAATCAGAGGTTCAAATAAAAGAAAGAAGAAACAAATGTAGGGTAATTATCAATGAATCGAACTCTGTTACACAGGTAAGACCCACCAATGGGGTGCTGATTTCTTGGGATTTGGGCCTTACTATAGTGTCTGGATGTCTCTACAGCCTTCAGAATCCCTCTTATCTAGACTCTTGTTTACTGTGGCAGTTAGTGAGATCTTCCTGAGATGAGCATAAGTGTGACCTTTGGAATGACCCTCCAACTCACTTTGAAACCACTTAACTGTAAAAACTCTTTTGCATTTAAGTTTCTCCAGATTAGTCAATGGCTTTTTCCAAACGTATCAGTTGGTGTCAAGGTGGCTCATTTCCGGGAGTCAGGTCCAATGCCAGCGGGAAGGTATTCAGTTTATTTGCTGAATTTGTGAAAGAGAGAGGCCACATTTGAGTAACAAGGAGGCTTTCAGGATGCAACTGTTAGGCAATAGATATTATTAGACTAAGTTTTAATGTTTTTAAAGCAGTTTTACTGAGATATATTCAGATACCATACTTTCCATCAAAGTGTACCACATCAATGGCTTTTAGTAAAATCACAATGTTGTGCATTCATCACCTTAGCAAAATTTTTAGAACAATTTCATTATTCCATAAAGAAAAACTCCATACCCCTTAACACTCGCCTCTCTATCCTTCCTTATATAAATCCATCTTTATACACTGATTTATATTTACTTTTTATATAAAGGGAAATATACCCTATGTAGTGCTTTGTGTCTTGTTTCTTTCAGTTGGAATAATTTCCCTTTATCTCATATTAGCAAATTGTAACATTAGCACATATTTGTTCATTTTAAAAGAGATAAAGTCATATATATGCACTATCACATGAGGTTTCACTATGTTATACAGTACCATGTTACAGTTTTTAGGATTCCTTCTAGTAATATACTTACTTTACACTTCCCCTTTCAAATACTGTCATACCCACATAATAATACTGCTCTTGTGTACTTTCACCTTTTCTATTCATTTCTGAAGACTAATGAGCAATGTATTTTTTTTTTACCAATTCTGTTCAAATTAACCGTAAGCTTTCCATTCTCTAACCTCATTCTATTTTCTGGTGATCTATATTCCAGTAATTCACTTGTTGCAATCACACAACATATAGGCAAACATGTAAGACTGGTCCTTGGATTTTTTGGCTTCCTTAACACAATATCATGTCTTTAGGAAAAATTTACGTTGTCATATGCTTCACTACTTCCTTTCTTCTTACATCTGCATAATATTCCTTCCTGTGCATACTACCATTTTTTTTATCCATTTATTGGTTGGTGGACACTTGGGTTGTTGCCATCTTTTGGCAATTGTGAATAATGTCACTATGAAAGTATATGTGCAGGTGTCTGTTTGTGTCACTATTCTTAGTTATTCTGGGCATATACCTAGCAATGGTATTGTTGGTTAATGTGGCAAATCTATATTCATCTTCCTTAAGAACTTGAGAAGAGTCCTCCATAGTGGCCGTTCCATTCTATACTCTCTCCAACAGCAAATTAACATTCCTACCTCTCCACATCCTCTCAAACTTGTAGTTTTCTGTCTTTTTAATCATTACCATTCTAATAAGTGTGAAATTATATCTCACTGTAGCTCTCACTTGCATTTCTTTAAGCACCAATGACGACAAGTATTTCCTAATATGGTTTTTTGCCATTTTTTATTTTTTCTTTGTTCAATATCTGTTCAGTTCTTTTCCCATTTTGTAATTGTGCTGTTTTCTTTTCATTGTTGAGTTGTAACATCTCTTTAAATATCATGGATATTAAACCCTTACTGGATATGTGATTTCCAAATTTTTTCTCCATTTGACTCAGTGGACCTTTCAGCCTTTTGACAAAGACCTTTGAGGTGCAAAAGTGTTTAATTTTGAGAAGGTCCTATTTTCTAATTTTCTCTTCTGTTGCTCATGCTTTGAATGTAAGGTCCAAGAAACCACCACCTATCACGAGGACTTGAAAATGTTTGCCTACTCCTTCTTCTAGGAGTTTCATTGTCCTGACTTTTATATTTACGTCTTTTTTTAAAACTTTTAATTTAATTTTTAATTATCTTTTTAAAAAGGTAATAGATCACATAAAACATTATATTAAAAAACATAAGAGGTTCCCATATATACTCCATTCCCCACCTCCCCAATCCCATCATTTTTTAAAATGTATTTGTTGATGATATATAGAATCACAAAAATGTTACATTAAAAAATAGAGGAGGTTCCCATATATTCCCCACCCGCCACCTTACTCCTCTCACATCAATAACCTCTGTCATCATTGTGGCACATTCATTGCTTTTGGTGAATACATTTTGGAGCCTTGCTGCACTACATTTCCATTGTAGTTTACACTCTCCCCCAGTCCATTCAGTGGGTTTGTCCAGCATCTGTGCCTGTAATATGATTTAGGACAAATCCAAGTCCCGAAAATGCCCCCACATCACATCGCTTCTTCCTTCTCCCTGCCCTCAGCAACTATCATGGCCACTTTCTCCACCTCAATGCTATAATTCCTTTCATTACTAGTCACAACAGTTTTATAGTAGAATATCAGTAAGTCCACTCTAATCCATATTTTATTCTTCCATCCTGTGGACCATGGGATGGTGATGTCCACTCTACCTCTATATCGAGAGGGGGCTAAGATCCCTCATGGATGATGGATACAATTCTCCTGTTTACATTTGTAATTGACTCATGTACAGGGAGTGAAATAGGGTTACTCTTTCCTTTTTATGGTTATGGATAACCAGTTCTCCAAGCACCATTTGTTGAACTGACTATTTTGCCTTGGTAACATGGACTTGGTAGTTGTGTAAAAAAAAAAAAAAGTTAGCTGTAGAGGTGAGGGTTTATTTCTAGACTCTCAGTTCTATTCCACTGATCAGTTTGACTTTCTTGATGCCCATACCTTGCTGTTTTGACCACTGAAGTTTTGTAAAATGTTTTAGGTCAAGCACTGAAAGATCTCCCACATTGCTACTATTTTTAAGATGCTTTTGGCTCTTCAGGGCCTCTTTCCCTTCCAAATAATTTTGATAATTGCCTTTATATTACAGAGAAGTTGGTTGTTTGAATTTTTATTGTGTTTTGTCAGATACCTTTTCTGCATAATAGGGATGATCATATGAGTTTTCCCCCCTTTGATCTGTGAATGGGGTATATTATGTAGATTGATTTTCTTATGTGAATTACCTTGCCCACCTGGGATAAAACCCACTTGATAATGGTGTCTATTTCTATGGTTGTGTTGTTGGGTTTGATTAGCAAGTGTTTTGTTCTGGAGTATTGCATCCAAGCTCATTAGAGAGACTGGTCTGAGTTTTCTTATCTAGTAACGTCTTTTTTGGCTTTGGTATTATGCTCATCGTCATCATGGAATGGCATCAAAGAATAAGTTAGGTAATGTTCCCTATTCTTCAGGTGTTTGGAAGAGTTTGAGAAGGAGTGGTATTAGTTCTTTCCAGAATGACTGGTAGAATTCACCTGTGACGTCATCTGTTCTTGGGCTTCTCTTGGTTGGGAGGTTTTGGATACCTAATTCAGTCTCACTACTTGTGATTGGTCTGTTGGGTTCTCCCACCTAGAGACAGGTGGGCTGTGCATGCATCAATTTGCTCAACAGGGAACCTGATAGGAGTAATCTAGCCAGTCTTGGTGGTGTGAAGGGGAAGCCAAGATTTTGCTTTAGTTTGTCTGGGTTTCTTTTATTTTTGCTTCTGTTCTTTCCTTTTACTTCTGTTTTTCTTCTTTTCCTCCCTCCCTCCCCCCATTTCTCTTATCTTTTTCTTTTCCTTTTTCTATTTCTATTTTCTCCTTCCTTTTAACCTTTTTATTATTCCTACTCTTCTTTTCCTTTCCCCCCCACATTTTTGCTCTTTCATTTGTCCCTCTTCTCCCTTCCTTTCTGTATTTTATTTTGTCTTTATTTTCATCTTACCGTATCTGATCTTCTGTTTTATTTTGCCTGCTTACTTTCACATTTAAAAATTTTTACTCATCTTACTGTTTTCCCTCTTATTTCTGTCTCGCTTTGTGCTTTTTCCTTCTTCTTTTCCTCTTCTTCTTTCTGTTCTCTTTTGTGGACCTAATATATTTTCCATTCAACACAGCAACTACAAAAGTGTATAGACATAGTGGAAACAAGTGATAATCAGGACTCTCTAATACAAGAACAAATAAAAGTAAAAATATATAGAAAAAGGGAAATTAACCATCTGAGTAAGTGCATGAAGATAAACAGGTTTCTGGACATCAGCAAACATTTACAAGCCACAATAAGAAAGAGGAAGTCAAGGCACAGTGTAATGAATAGACTGCAGGAGGAGACTAATATAGGAACAACTAATGAAGGATGTGCTAACAAATATCCTTAATCAACTCAACAAAATAAAGGAAGAGATAAAGTATATCAAGAAGACAGTGCAGGAACATTCAGAATAAATTGCAAACATACATAAAAAGATAACAGATTTCATAGTGATGAAAGGCAAATGTAAGAAATTTAAAATATACTACTAAAAGCACTTAAGAGCAGATTTGAACAGAGGAAAGAATTGTTGATGTCAAAAACAGGACACCCAAAATTGCACAGATAGTAAAGCAGATAGACCAAAACATGGAAATAAATTCAATAGACACTGAGATAATTGAGTGACAACTCAAAATGAACAAACAGATATATTATGGGCATCCCAGAGGGAGAAGAGAAGGGGGTAGCAGTAGTGTCTGAGGAAGTTATGGCTCCAAATTTTGGAATTCTCATGGGGTACATGGATGTACGTTTCCAGAAAGCACAGAGCACAGCGTATTCCAAGCACAACAAATCCTAGCCAACCTGCCCTGAGAGAGGTACCTATCAGATTGTAAAAGTTCAAGACAAAGACAGAATCCTGAAAGCAAGAGATAAGTGATCCATCACATACAAGGGAAGATCAATAAAATTAAGCGTTGATTTCTCTTCTGCAATCACAGAGGCGAGAAGGCAGTGATATGACATAGTTACAGTGCTGAAAGAACGAAACTGCCAGTCAAGAATTCTGTCCAGGAATTCTATCCAGGAAAATTGTATTTCAGAATATAGGGAGAGTTCAAAATATTCACAGATAAACAGAAATTGAGAGAATTTGGCAATAAAAGTCATGCCCTTCAAGAAATACTAAAAGAAATTCTGCAAGTTTAAAGGAAAACAAAAACAAAAACAAGCATAGCGGGTTGGGGTGATTGTAGAAAGGAAGATTATTGTTAAGAAAAACAAAAGGATAAAAAGAGAAATAAAAATAAAAATATATGAGGAAAAGAAAAGAACGGTTAAGTACCATCCTTACAGTAACAACAATGACTGTTAATATTTATAGTTTAAGCTCTATATGCAAAAGACACAGATTGGCAGAATGGAAAAGGAAATATGACACAATGATATGCTGTCTACAGGTAAATGTCGTTTAAACCCAGGGACACAATCGGGTTGCAAGTGAAAAGTTGGAAATGATTTTACATATCAACAGTAACCACAAAAGAGTAGGGTGTACTAAAACTTATATCAGACAGAATAGACTAAATTCAAAACTCTTGTGACAAAGGAAAACAGTATATATTAATAAAAGGGTAATCTAACGAGAAGAAGGGACAATCATTTATTTGTGTGAATTCGTAAAGGCAAATACCGACAAACCTGAAGAGAAATAGATGCCTCTAGCGGGGTATTTCAATACACCCTCATCAACATTAGTGAGAACAGCAACAGAGGAGTTCAAGAAAGATAATATACTAGGTCACAAAGCAAACTTCCAAAAACTCAAAAATACTGAAAATGTGCAATGTGTATTTGCTGCACAAACAGAAAAGAATTCAGTGACAGAGAGAAATTGAAAATTCACAAATACATTGAAATTCAACAGCATATTTGTAAACAACCAGCAGGACAAAGAGGACAACATACGTGAAATTAGGAAAAACCCTGAAGCAAATGAAAATGAAAATGAAAGGTAAAAAAAACTTACGGGATGCAGAGAGAGGGTGCTGAGAGGGAAGATTTACAGATCTAAAAGCTTACCATTAAGAGGAAGGCTTAAAAGCAGAGAGGGAAACTCAAAACTGGAAGAACTAGAAAAAGAGCAAACACAAACATAATAGAGCGGAAGGAAGGAAATAAAAAATTAGAGTAGATACAAGTTAACAGAAAAAAAATACAGAGAAAACCAATAAAAACAAAAGCTGTATCTTTGAAAAGGCCAGTAAGAGCAGCAAACCTTTAGCTGGACTGGAAAAGGAAAAAAGAAAGAGGATAAAATATAATGAATATGGTAAAAGGAAAGAGTTACCTTAATACTGAAGACGCTAAAATAAAAAAGACTATAAGAGTATACTCTGAAGAATTATATGCCAATAAATGAGAAACCTACTCCAAATGGATAGATTCATAGAAACAGATGAACTACCTACATTGATTCAAGAAGAAATAGAAGCTGTTAAACCAATTCCTAGTAAAGATACTGAATGTGTAATCAAAAATCTCCCCCAAAAGAGAAGCCCAGGAAAGAAAAGGATGGCTACACAAAGGAACTTTATCAAGCAGTCCAAGAAGATGACTCCAATTCAGCTCAAACTCTTGCAAAAAATTGAATTAAGGGAAAACTACCTAATTCAATCCGTAAGGAAAGCATCACCTTCATAATGAAGCCAGATCAAGATACCAAAAGAAAATTACAGACCAGTATCTCTTATAATTATAGTCGCAAAATATCCTCAGAAATACTAGCAAACTGAATTTAAAAATACATTAAAAGTATGTACCATGATCAACGTGACTTTATTCCAGGTACACAAGATGCGTTTGACATAAGAAAATCAATTAATGTAAAAACCATATTAACAGTACGAATGAAAAAAAAAAGTCACAATTTCCATGAATACAGAAAGGCATTTGACAAAATCCAGCACCACTTCTTGAGAAAAACACTTAGAGCACTAGGAATAAAAGGAAACTTCCTCAATATGATAAAGAGCAAGCATGAAAATTACACAGCTAACATTTTACTGACTGGTGAAAGAATGAAAGATTTCCCTCTAAGATCAGGAACAAGATAATGATGTCCACTGCCAATGCTATTATTCCTTAGTGTAGTGGAAGCCTTGTCAGAGCAATTAGGCAAAGAAAAAAAACAAAAGGCATCCAAACTGGAAAGTCAGAAGTAATATAGTCTCTATTTGCAGATGACATGATCCTACATACAGAACATCCTGTAAAATTCGTAACAAAATTCCCAGAGCTAATAAACACATTCGGGAAAGTGCAGGAGTACAGAATCAACAAGCACTGTTGGTTTCTATGAATAACAAAAGAAGAAATTATGAAAAAAAGATTGCATTCACAATAGCGACTATTACAATTAAATATCTTGGAAAAAAGTCTCACCAAGATTCTAAAGTGCTCTGACTGAGGAAAGCAAAAAATACTGCTAAATATTTCAAGTAAGTGGAAGGATATTCAGTGTTTCATGGATTGGAAGATAAAATATTGCTAAGATGTCAATCATATCAAAACAAATCTATGGATTCAATCCAATTCCAATTAAAATACCAATAATTTTTGGAGTAACCTTTGCAACAAATAAAACACCAATCCCCAAAGTTCGATGGAATGGTAAAGGGTGCTGAATAGCTAAAGTCTTCGTGAAAAAGATGACTGAAGTAGGAGGACCGATACTTCCTGAACTTAAAACATATGATGAAGCCACATTAATCAAAACGGAATGGTATGGGCGAAAGAACAGACATAGAACAAAAGACTCAAACTGAAGTTCAGAAATCAACCTTTGCATTTATGGCCGACTGATTTTCAACAAAGTGGCAAAGACAATTAAATTGGAAAAAAATTGTCTCTTCAAAAACTGGTACGGAGGAAACTGAATCTACTTTTGCAAAAGAAATAAAAGAAAAAGAATGACTTCATACCATATAAAAGTGGAAATCAAATGGATAAAAGACCTAAATACCTAAATTATCAAATGCTTAGAACAAAGGTAAGCCCTTTCAATATCTTGTGTTAGGCAATGGTTTCTTAGTGTGTACACCCAAAGCACAAACAGGAGCAACAAAGCTAGGCAAAGCGGACTTCATCAAAATGGGAAATTTTTAGCCTCAAATCATTTTACCATGAAAGTACAACAACCACCTACCCAAAGGAAGATAATATTGTACAAGCAAATATCCATAAAGGGTTTTTCTCTACAATATTTTAAGAAATCCTTCCAATTAACAACAAAGTAAACTAGCCCAATTTAAAAATGGACAATACACTTTAACAGAACTATCTCCAAGGAAGATATGCAAATGGTCGGAAAGCACAAACAAACATAATCAACATCACTTACCATCATGTAAATGCAAATCAAAACTACAATGAAGGACTTTGGTAAAAATTGTGGATTAGGAAGACACAAGACTGTCTCTTCACCCAGGAAAATAGCTAGAGGCCTGGTAGAAGGGCCTGGAATAAAAAGAGTCCTAGGTTGTAGGACAATGCAGAAGCCTGGACACCTCCCAGAATAGAGAGCCGCACAAGAAAACAACTTTGACATTAAGAGGATGAGCAGAAACTTCCATGAGCCCTTCCAGGCAGGGTGGGGATGCATTTTTTTTTTTGCCCTGGATGCAGACACAGGACTAAGAGATCCAACTCCCACAAATACCATTTCGAACAACTGGACTCCTTGGGTGCAGAGGGGAGTGGAATTATTTCCTACCCAGGGAAAAAGAGGAGGCTTCCAGGGAAGATGGTGGATTTGAGAGGCTCATACCCTCCAGACAAGTTGCTACATCACACTGATCTATTCCCTCATGCAGTGAATACACTCCCACCAGGCTTTGAACTGACACTGCTATCCAAAAAGCATCATGTGCTGGCAGACTGAGGAAGAAGACGCAAAGGAATTAAAGTAAACAAGGTAGAGAGTCTCTTTCCAGCCTTTCCAGCCCCTTTATCCAAAGTCCTAGGAAGGAGATCGGACCCGGGGCCCAAATTTGAGCCATTGATAATAACAATCCTTTAGATCTAGAACAGGTTGAACCAAGAATCAAAGAACGACTATAACACAGTCTTCCACGAAGAACTGCCTTAAAAAGAGAAACTGAGCATCAGAAAAACTCACCATCATTATCAGTAGCCTAGAAGTGAATGAAGAAGTACATGCCATATTAGGAAAAGGGGAGAAATGGCCCGAATAAAGGAATATTATCAAAGGCCCAGATGAAAGACAGGATTTCGCACAACTAATTGAAGAGATATACACAAATTTCCAAAATGAAATTAATGAGTTGACAGATATTATAGTTAAGAGATAAAGGATATCAAGAACACAATGAATGATCATGAAGAAGAACTTGAAAACCTGAATAGAAAACCAACAATTCACATAAAATGAAAAACGCAGGTGAGATAAAAAAACACATTATAGACATACAGCAGCAGACAGAAAATGACAGATGAAAGAATAAGAGATATAGAAACAAAATAACTGGAACTACAGAGAGAAAAGAACACAAAAAGAAAAGAATGGAAAAGTTGTGCAGGCATCTAAGCAGTTGAATGATAACTTGCTGTGCAATAATGTGTCATGGGAGTTCCAGAAGGAACAGGGAAAAGAAGTACAGAGGGAGAGTGTAAACTACAATCTAAACTATAATCCATGCGGTACAGCAGTGGTCTAAAATGTATTCACCAAATGCAATGAATGTGCCAGGATGATGGAAGAGGTTGTTGATGTGGGAGGAGTGGGGTGGGGTGGGGAGTTGGGTATGTGGGAACCTCTTATCTGTTTTAGTGTAACATATTTTGTGGTCTATGTATCTTTAAAATGAAAAAAGACAAGTTAATTTGAAAAAGGAGAACTTGAAGAAATAATGGCCCCAAATTTCTCAATTCTCATCAAAGAAATGAACTTAATGTCCAAGTACCGCAGCGTGAACACAATCAGAATAAATCTGAATAGACTGACTTTAAGACACATACTATTCAAAATGTCAACTGTCAAATATAAACAGAAAATTCTAAGAGCAGCAAGGGAGGAACAAAGCATCACATACAAGGGATGCCCAGTAAGACTTACTGTAAGATTTCTCATCAGAAATGATGAAGGCCAAAAGACAGTGGTATTATGTAATTAGGATACTTAAAGAGAGAAAGAGGCATTGAGAAGAGTGTAGGAGTCAAGAGTTGTAAAAAGATAACAAAAGAAGTAAAAAGACAGACAAAAATACATGATTAAATACATGAATAAAATGGTGGAAGTCAAATATTGCAATTTCAGTAATATCACTGAATAGGATTGAATTAAACTCCACAATCAAAAGATATACGCTCATGGAATGGATAAAAAAATATAATCCATATAAATGCTGTCTCCTAGAGACCCAGTTAGACCCAGAAATACAAACTGGTTGGAAATGAAAGGCTGGAAAAAGTGAAAAAGATACACCAGGCAAACAGTAACTCCCCCCAAAAAACAAAAAAACAAAAAACAAAAAGCAAATCAGTGATAGCTGTACTATTATCAGACAAAACAGACTTTAAATACAAAAAAGTCATAAGAGATACAGAAGGCCATTATATATTAATAAGAGAGACAATCCACCAGGAAGATATAACAATCATAAATATCTATGCAACTAAGGAGTGTGCCCCAAAGTATATGAGATAAACTCTGGCAAATTTGAAGGGAAACATTCCTACACACCACTTCAACTTCAACACACCACTCACATCATTGGATAAAACAACCCGACAGAAGATCAACAAGGAAACAAAGAACTTGAGCAATATGATAAACGAGCTAGACCCAACAGACATACACAGAACATTGCATCCAAACTCAGTGGATTGTACATTTTGTCAAGTGCTCATGGATCTTTTTCCCAGGTAATCATAACTTAGGTCACAATATAGTGCTCCATAAACATAAAAAGTGTTAAATCATACAAAATACCTACCTTCTCAGGTCATAATGGAATGAAAACTGGAAATCAATAATTGACAGGACAGTGGAAAATTTGCAAACGTGTGGAGGCTAAAAAAACACAATCCTAAATAACCAGGGGGCCAAAGAAAAAATTGTAATTGAAATTCAAAGCTCTAACTGAACTGGAAAAACTAGAAAAGAAAAACAAACCAATCCCAAAGCAAGCTAAAGTAAAGAAATAATAAAGATTAGAGAATAGATGAAATTCAGCGGGAAAAAAACAATACAGAAAATCAACAAAACCAAAAGCTGGTTCTCTGAGCCGATCAATAAAATCGACAAATACTTAACTAGACTACCGAAGGAAAAAAGAGAGAAGATGCAAATAAATACAATTAGAAATGAAAAGGGGGAAGTTATGACCGACCCCCCAGAAATAAAAAGGATCACAAGAGGCTATTATGAGAAACTGTACGCCAACAAACCAGACAACCTTCATGAAATGAACAAATTCCTAGAAATGCACAAAAACACCTACACTGACTCTATATAGAAATACAAACTGATCACATTTAAAGAGATTGAATCCATCACAATCTCCTAATTAAAAAAAAAAAAAATTCAGGACCAGATGACTTCATAGGTGAACTCTACCAAGCATTTCAAAAAGAATTAACACCTATCCTGTTTAGACTCTTCCAAAAAACTGAAGAGGATGGAAAATTACCAACACATTTTATGAAGACAACATCATCCTAATATCAACGCCAGATAAAGACACCACAAGATAAGAAAATTACAAAACAATCTCTCCAATGAACACAGATGCAAAAGTTCTCAACAAATTTGCAAATTGAAGTCAATAGGATATTAAAATATGTATACATCACGAACTAGTGGGATTTATTCCTGCTATGCAAGGCTGGTTCAACATAAGAAAATCAATCAGCATAATTAACAAATTGAAGGGAAAAAAACAACATGATAATCTCAGTTGATGCAGATTAGGCATTTGCAAAAACCCCCAACATCCTTTCTTTATAAAACACTTAGAATGATAGGAATAGAAGGACAATACCTCAATATGAAAAACCCACAGCCAATGCTGGTCTCAATGGGGAAAGGTCGAAAACTTTTCCTCTAAGACCGGAAAGAATATGAGGATGCCCACTGTCACCAATATCATTCAATATTCTACACTGTACTAGAAGTTCTAGGTAGAGCATTTAGACAAGAAAAAAAAAAATGACACTGAATATGAAAAGAAGTAAAACTCTAATTATTATATATTTTGATAATCCCCAAATGTCTACAACAAAGCTACCTGAGCTAATAAATGAGTTCAGCAAAGTGGCAAGGTCCAAGATGAACATGCAAAAATCACTGATGTTTTTGTTCACTAATATTGAGCAATCTGATGATGAAAGCAGGGGGGAAATTCCACTTAGCAACGAAAGGACTCAAACACCTACGAATCAATTTAACCAAAGATACACAGGATTCATATGCAGAAAACTACAAAACAATGCTAAAAGTACCATAGAAGCCCTATGAGAATGAATATTAAACCCAGGTAAAGCAGTCCCTGAGTCACAATCAAACACAAGCAGGTGATGCAACTAGAAAAAGATTTTGAATGAAAGGGGGAAATGGTAAAGACAAATGAGTTTATATGGCTAAAAGACTTGAAAATGAGTTAGGAGGTCATCAGAGGGATTGTGCTTAAGCATGTTTCAGTAGGAACTTAGAGACAGCTGAACTAGAAACAACCCCAGGTACTGGTGCTCCTGAGAGCTACGGAGACACAGGTTCTGTGGTCATGGCTGACGGCTCTGGAGTTCAGTGCCCTGTCAGTGGGCCCTACTTTGGATTTTGCATTGCTGAGTGAGATGGAGTAGGACTCAGGTATGACCTTTCTACACATGCCTCTTCTGTCACTTTAACTGAACCTGTGGTTGGCACTAGAGTTGGTGTATACTCAGGAGACTTGACTCTCTGGACTTGCCATGTGCCAGTTGGGCCCTGAGCCTCAGCAGACTTGCAACTCCCATTCTCTGGTTCGTTGGACTTACCCAGGTCAGCTAACAGGGAGGTGAAGATGGTCATTCACCACACTAGGGAACCGAGAGTGCTAACAACAACTCCAAGCAGGAGAATCACATCCATCAACCATGTGGGATCTAAGCACCCTCTTGATATAGAAGTGACGTGGACATCAACATCCCATGGTCCAGAGGATGGAGGAATAAAATATGGATTAGAGTGGACTTACTGGTATTCTCCTATAGAACCATTGTGACTAGCAATGGAAGAAATTGTAGCATTGATGTGGAGAAAGTGGCCAGGGTAGTTGCCGAGGGCAGGGAGAGGGAAGAAGAGATGCAATGTAGGGGAGTTTTTGGGGCTTGGAGTTGTCCCGAATGATATTGCAGGGACAGATGCTTTATTTTATATACCCTGCCATAACCCACTGAACGTACTGGGGGAGAATGTCAACTACAACGTAAATTATAATTCATGTGGCGCAGCAATGCTCCAAAATGTATTTACCAAATGTAATGACTTGCCGCAACGATGAAAGAGGTTGTTGAGGTGGGAGGAGTGCGGCGGGGTGTGAGGTGTGTGGGGACATCTTATATTTTTTTAATTTAACATTTTTTTGTGATCTCCGTGTCTTTTTTTAAAAAGGCAACTAAATAAAGAAGTATGGAATATCTCCACACACAAAAACAAAAACAAAAAATCAGTGGTGTATTCACATGGCAGTATAATGTAGCTAAGAAGAAATGAAGTTGTGAAAATCTATGACAACATGAATGAACCTGGAGGACATTATGTTGAGTGAAGCAAGCCAGACACAAAAGGACCAATATTGTATGATTGCGCTACTATGCCCTATATATGGTGTGTAACATATTGTATGATTCCATTTATGTAAAATGTAAATATAAGTCAATATATAAAGATGAAATTAGAGTAATGGTTATGGAGGCTGGGGAAGGCATTTCTAAAGCGTGTGGAGTTTTCCTTTTTGGAGTAATGAAATGATTCTGAAATGTTTTGAGGTGATAAATGCACAACATTGTGATTATTCTAAAAGCCATCAATTACACACTTTGGACATTTTGGTATATGAATACACCTAAATAAATCTGCTTAAAAAATAAATAATTACATGAGACTAGCCAGAAATAGCAGCTATGTACAGCAGGAGATTAAGAAGAGAAAAGTCTACCTGGGTTTTTTTTTTGGTCTGTTCATTCTTACAGAAATAATGAAAATCCTGTAATAATGATTGAAATGATGAATGCACAATTTTGTGATTATAACAAATAGCAGTGACTGTACATTTTGGAGGAATTGTATTCTTTAGTAATATGCATCAATAAAATTGATTTGTTAAAAATTTAAAAAATGGTAAACCAGATATCAGCAAAAAATTACACACCATACTATTAATAAGAAACAGGAGGACAAAGGAACAAGTTGAAATTTTGGAGAAAACAGAGAAGTTGGAAAAACTAATCAGAGATGTTCAAAGAAATCTCCTAAGTGAATTTATGGAGATGAATGAAAATATGATGGAAGAGTTAAAGGATGTTAAGAAGGTACCCCTGGGTGAGCAAAAAGAATTTGAAACTATAAAAAGAAACAACAAAAATGATCAGTATGAAAAGCACAACAGAAAAGATTAAAATTGCACAAAGGCATAAAACAGTAGATTTGAACAGACAGAGGAAGAATAATCAAATCAGGAACACCTAAATATCAAATTCATAGAGTTAGAATCTAAAATACAGGTTACCCGGGCATAGAATGGGGAAATGATTAATTTTTGCAGAATTTCTATGTAGGTTGATTGTAAATATTGGAAATGGATAATGATGATGGTAGCATATCACTGTATGTATGATTAATAGTGCTTAATTATGTTTGCGAATGTGGTTATAAGGGGAAGTATTGGTTCACGAATGCTACTAGAAGGAAACTTAGAAGACAGAACATGGGACTATATAACATTGTGAACCCAGCTGTGGATGATGGACTGGGGTTAACTGTATAAACATATGAGTGTTCTTTCATGAACTATAAACAAATTTATGACGGTAATAATTTGAGGGTGGATGGGGAAATTGCACCATATGTAAATTAGTGAACAGCAATTTACTATTTTAATGTTCTTTTCTCAATGGTAACAAAGGTATCGCAATAATGCAACGTGTCAGCAATAGGGAGGCATACGGGAATGCTATATTTTTTACATGACTTTTCTCTAAACCTACATCTCTAATTTTTAAAAAATTACCATAAATTTAATAAAACATTATATTAAGTAAAAGAAACCAGAAACAAAATACTACAAATTGATTCCACTTATAAAAAATATAAATATAAATAAATTTACTGAGACAGAATTAGATAAGAATTTTGGAATAATGAAAATGTTCTAAAATTGGCTGTAGTGATGAAGGCACAACTCTGTGATTATACTAAGAGCCAGTGACTGCTCACTTTGGAAGAATTGTATGGTATATGAGTATATCTCAATAAAACCAAAGAGAAGATAGACAATTACAAATGTTGCCGAGGATGTGGAGAAACTGGATCCCTCATATGCTGCTGAAGGAATATTAAGTGGCATAGCGGCTCTGGTAAACAGTCTGGCAATTCCTCAAAAGAGGAATATACATAGAGTTACCACATGGCGCAACAAGTCCATTTCTAGAAATACACCTAAAAGAAATGAAAATATATCCATGCAAAAACTTCCATACAAAATATTCATAGCATTATTATTTGTATGGGCTAAAATTTAAAAACTGATGTGTGGACACGCAGAAGGTGAGGTAAGGTATAAAACCGAATATTATGCAATCATGGAAAAGAATGTTACATGCCCAAAGAGTGAAAACCTTAAGTGAAAGAAGCCAGACACCAAAAGCCATAAATTTTTAAATTCTATCTAAATGAGATGTCCAGAATAGGCAAAGCCGAAGAGACAGAAAATAGATTAGTGGTTTTCAGGGACTGGGGAGAGGACAGAATGGAGAAAGTCTGCTAATGGGTACAAGGCTTTTTGGGTGAATGATTAAAATATTCTTGAACTAATCAGTGATAAGAGATGCACAACCCTGTAAATATACTAAAAGCCACTGAATTATGTACTTTAAAATGGTGAATGACAAAAAGTGTAAATCACATTTTTAAAGTAATAGTATGTACACATGCAGAAGAACAGATTTTTACAACAGGACTCTAAATAATATTCTAAATAAACATCCTCTGAAATCTCTTTTGCTTTAATTTTAGATCAAATAAATTGCTATAAAATTACCTATAGGAATTTGATGACCAACATTTTAAAAAAATCAGTGTTTTAGAAACAAATATAACACAACATATGTTAATTTTATCATTTACTCAGCAGTTTTATTGTCTTTTCCAAAAAATTTGTCAAATATAAAACACAGGTAAAGAATTTACTAACAAAGTTAAAACAAATTTCAAATATCAAAACAATTCAGAAAAATTAAGTTTTATGTAAATGATCAAAAATCCTCAACTGTTAGTTTTTCATACTTTGAAAATAGTTCAAAAGGAACTTTAACTAAGGCCATAATCCAGTTAATGGATGAAAACTAATTTCACATCCTTTAAATTAGGATGTAAAATTTCACAGTTGTGTGGATTTATTAATTTACCTGGCATGCGCATACTCTCTGTAAACCAAAACATAATATTACATCAATTTGTTCTCCTAAACAAGTTTCTTAATTTGATACTATCACCTAAACAAGTTACACAGTCACAAACGCCTTGAACAAAACAAAACTCATGTACAGGAGTGTTTTACCTCATCTCTCTTAAAAGGAAAAAAAAAAAAATGTTCTCAGTAAAAAACAACCAGAAGCAGGTAGTACATATTTCAAAGTAAAGAAACACCATAACAATTTCCTTAAAACTAATTGAAATTTTAAAACTATATATTGTTTAAGACTTTCAGTGGGAGTTAATCTTATATACAGAGAAATTTTCATATGTGATATTCTTTCCTCTCCAGAAATAGTATTACAACACATAAACAAGGATGAACATCATAACACACTACAAGCATAGACTGGTACACTCACCAGCTGTCTTCCAAGGCCACGTCACTAGGATGAAGACACTCTACAGAGGAGCCGAGTCGAGTTTGAAGCTCATTTGTGAATTCAACCAAATCTAATAGTTGCTTGCTATCGGGATTAAAGTGTTCCAAGTCTTTGGAGGAAGAGAACAAAAGGCTTGCTGAAACCTGCCTGTAAAACTCTGACTCTACAATTGTAACAATTTCCACATTTGGGAAATTGCAGCGGAATACACAGGATGGCATTTTCAGTTTCTTAAGCACATCTGAAAGCAATAACCAGTTTCGCAGCCTGGGAAACAGAAAAGAAAGTGGTTCAAGTTTCCGTGAAAATTAAGCGCTCCCAAATATTAACTATCACTCTGACTAAACCAGTTAAGGGCCATAAAAAGGGCCAGTTATTTCCAAATCAATCTCCCCTGTATTTTCTTACCACGTCCACTGATTGCCCAATAGGTTCATTTCAAGGTGAGGGAAAGTATCTGCTTCTAGTGGGACGAACTCTGGACGCATCTACTTTTATTCAGACAACATCTAGAAAGAATCAACTGATTCAGATGGAAGTAAGAGAAGGGTCTTTCAACGAGATTCTTCACAAGGTCCAGCGCTCTGCTCTCATTGCTGATGTAAAGTGGTCAGTTTCCACTCAGCTGAAGCCACAACTCTCCAAGTATTCCACTAAGACCACTGGGAGAACTGAGCACACCAGAAGTACGTTCACAATCCTCTTCTCTCTCTTGTCGCCTGCTCTCTCACTAATAAAGCACTAAAACACAGAAGGCTATCTGTCCTTTTATTTCACACAAATCGGCCTTCATTCCTATGTCTCTGGGATTGACATTCGAGAAGGAAGGTGTGACATTCTTTACATACACCATGCTCTGGAGCTTCAGATCCCAAGGACAGTAGGAGTAATCATCTTTGTAATACACTGCAGAGCACTGGTCTCTTGACATTTATATCCAAGGGATTAGTTACTAGAGTGAGGGACAAGACTGATTTAACCAAATCTGATAACACACAAAAGATCACAGGTACCCATTCCTACATGAGAAGAGAGTAAATAAACTTAGCCCAGTTCTTCCTCAGTATATAGGGGAAGGGCCCTACGATAGAAGTTGGGTGGATTATAGAACCCTTCTCAAAAAGAGTAAGAATTTAAGTGTCAACTCCTCTGTGAAATTCTACGGACTCATTTCAATACCTCTTGGACACTGAAATGTGACTTGCCCAGGTGGTGTCCTGACAAAAACAGCTTATACCATTCTACAACCTCCCATTCTCCTTGGGTATAATTAAGTCTACAGACACATTTTCTAAATATATATATATATATATATATATATATATATATATATATATATATGTATATATATACACACACATATATATATACACACACATATACTTCATTGATTGATTTTCATCAGGGATTTTTTAAAACTTTATTTCTAAACAAGGGTTAGATAATGGAAAAGTTATTAATACATATTTTCCCATATAGAGTCCCATGGCAGGGATTTTTAACTCCTGCTACCACAAGGTATCAGCTATTTTTCAAACTCATGTTATCCATGCTCACCCCTGAAAGACAGAAACTTGAATGTTATAACATGGTAGGAGAGGGCTATCTGAAAATTCAAATTCAAACACATCGCTGAACGCTTCATCTTTGTCTTCATTCTCTGGTCCTGGGGGATTTGCCAAAATATTATATCCACTTTTATTATCTGGTTCTAAGGGACATGAAAAAAAGAAAAGAAAGAGATCAGTAAGCTGGTGTCAAGATTTCAGCTATTAGCAAAAAATGGGCTCTAAGAAAAAGAGATCATCTCCCAACCAAGCTATGCTTATAGCTCCCACAATCTGCTTTTCTTCCCCTATATCAGAAAGAAGTCCTCTATAACTCATTCACT
Source organism: Dasypus novemcinctus (assembly GCF_030445035.2). Lineage (NCBI taxonomy): Eukaryota > Metazoa > Chordata > Mammalia > Cingulata > Dasypodidae > Dasypus > Dasypus novemcinctus. Next base: position 15,669,875 of record NC_092216.1, read on the forward strand.
TCCCATTTAACTGATAAGAACATTGCTCACCACAGACAGAGCTGCCATAGAACTCCCAAGAACTACTTGAGACATCATCACAGGGACCCTGTAGGTCATTTAAATAATCTGGAGAGGGGGAAAAAAAAACATTCTGAGAACAAAATGCTAGCAGAATATTCATAACTTTGTATTTTGTAGTCATAACTTAGACACTAAATACGAACATTTCTCCAAAGAAGATAAACAAATGGCTCAACATCACTGGTTATCAGGGAAATGCAAGTCAATTCACAGTGAGGTACAACACACAGGCATTAGGACAGCTACTATCAAAACATACATAAAATAACAACTGTTGGTAGGGATGGGGAGAAATTGGAACTTTGTACATTGTTGTTGGGATTAGGTTAATACTTGTGCAGCCACTATGAAAATCAGTTTGGCAGTTTCTTAGAGCTGAACATAAAATTACTACATGGCCTGGAAGTACAACACCTAGATCTAAAACAAAACAAAATGAAACCAAAAATAAAGGAGGGACCCAGATGGAGTAGTATTATGCCCAACAGTTAAAAAGGTGGAAGCAACTGACGTGTCCAATCACAGATGAATGGTTAAACAAAATGCAGTGTATACACATAATGTAATGTTCTTCAGGCATAAAAAGGAAAGGAGGTTTGGTATGCCTACAACATTGAAATAAACTCAGCACATACAGAAAAAGAGTCTTTGACATGATATGAAAGGCCTAGAAGAAGCAAATTTCACAGAGATAGTAGTTACAGGTTACCCCTGGGAGAGGCGTTCAGGGAGCGTTATTGCTTATTGGTTGCATAGTTGCTGTTTGAAGCAACAAAAAATTGAGGTACTGAATGTTAGTGATGGTAGAAGAATCCAGTGAATGTGATTAATACTACTGAAGTGCATACTTGACAGTAGATGAAATAGAATTTTTGAGTTGTAGATAAGCTATTATAGTAAAAAGCTGTAACCAAAAATGTGAAAAGCCAAAAAAATTCTGGCAGACGTACTGGGCAGTTTTTCAATAAATTCAGAACGGATTGGCAAGTCACTTCTTATAGAGCCAACCTTAATGGTTTTCTACACACTGGTTAGATTTCTCACAGAACCTTCATATGCATTCCCTTTCTTTCCCTAGGGACAGGCATCCTAATGCCCTAAAGTCCATCAAAACAAAAACTAGATTGGCAAGATGAAAATTCTTTTGGCCTTGATATCCACGAATAAAGCAGTCTTAAATTTGTGTCCTTTCTTTGATAGACTAAGGTGTTTTTTTCCAGGAAATGTAACAAACAATATGGGCCGAATTTGTTTGTGAAATTCTTAAGCAGTGAGTATATGACCATACATTTAACTGCAGGTGCCCCATACTCGTGAAAACTTTGTGCTTCTGCTTTAAGAATTCTTTGAATGGCTTGGGCTGTAATGGATGGGTGATTCACGGAATGAACACCACAAACTTAACCAAATTACTTCATGTGTGGAGGTCTTGCATTTCATCCAGACTCAAAAATGTAAAACGATGAACCAAAATGCGAATTTACAGAAACACCAGAAACCATTTTGCACTTACTAGGATATTTATTAATAAAGTAATAGATAATGAAGATTACAAGCATGTGGAGTGATTGGAATTCTTGTGCATCAATGGTAGAAAAGTAAGCTACTACCGTTTTTGCGGAAGACAGTTTTGTAGTCCCTCAAAAGTGTAAACATAGCATTATCGATGTATTATACTATCGATACAAAGTACCTGAAATCTGCTGGTTTTTATAAAAGGCATTTATTTGGGGGTAAAAGTGAACAGGTACCAGACCATAAAGAGTCCAACTCAAAGTTGCTTTCTCACCAAAGTCAGTTGCCATGTGTTCAGGCAAGATGGCGGGCACCCTCTGTGCCTGGACTCTCCTGAGCTGCCTCTTTCTCTTGAAGCTCGGTAGGTCCAGCTTCTTCCTGGTTTCAGCTGCAAGTGGGCATAGGGCTTCCTATAGAATTTTGGCTCTTCTTCCCAATCTCAACAGTAAGCTATCCGGCAAAAATGTCTTATCTTTCCCTGAGACTTCAGCTCTTTGAGAATTCTTCTTTGTCACATGGCTGGATCACAAATGACTGAGTTCTTGCTTCCCATGTGTCTTCATGAGTGATTTCCATACATTAATCCAAGCAAGGGGGTGGATACGCAACCTGAGTCATGCACTGTGATGTAATCAAATCAAAGTCCTAATCTTAACAGGTAACCTAATCAAAGACTCATCAGCTGAATTTAATGAAATAAAAGGCTATCACACTCAGAGGAATAGACTAGTTTACAAACATAATCTTTCTCTTTTGGGGACTCGTGAATAATCTCAAACTGTCACATCATATAATGCAGAAATTTCACTCTTCAATAGATACTCAAAAGCATTTAAAGTAGACCCAAACGAGGAGTTCTACGCCCATGTTCATGGCAGCATACATATTCATAAGAGCCCAAAGACAGAAACAATCTACGTTCTCATTAACAGTTTAACAGATAAACAAAATGTGCCATATATATATATACACACACACACACACACACATTTTGCCATGAAAATAATAAAGATGAGAGCTCTGTTACGTTGTAGAACAGGGATGTTCTTTAAAAACATGCAGACACAAAAGGACAAACATTGTTATGACCCCTAATACATGAAAAATTTAAAATACATAATTTTACAGAGACAGAAAATTAATTAGAGTTTAGAGCTGGGGAAATGAAGTTATTGCTTAATGACTACAGAGTTTCTGTTGGGGTAATGAAAAGTTATGGTAAAGGACCATGGCATTGGTAGGCATCATTTTAAGTGTGATAAGAGTAAAAAGTGGGAAAAACAGAAAAGTTTCTGTTATAGATTAAAAAAATTTTTTAAATCAATGTTCAATAATGAAACTTAAAATAGAATATAAATATTTTAATAACAGATACAAATCACAGCTAAGTTTAAAATATATAATTTTAGGAAAGATAATAATTTTAGAAAACTTTTTACAGCCTTAGTACAAAGATGTCATAACAAATGTGCAATGAGTAGCAAAGTAACTAGCTTCTCTAAACTTTATCTTAAACCAAAGAAAAGGCCAAATATTTTGCTGATTTTCTCAAAACTCAAAGTGTTTTTAATTTCTGCCCAGTAAAACCCAAATAGAAATGACCAAGGTTCCAACTAATACATATTTTTTTAAAGATTTATTTTTTATTTATTTCTCTTCCCTTCCACCCCACCCCGAGTTGTCTGCTCTCTGTGTCCATTTGTCCATTTGCTGTGTGTTCTTCTGTGTCCACTTGTATTGTCAGAGGCACCGGGAATCTGTGTCTCTTTTTTTGCGTCATCTTGCTGTGTCAGCTCTCCGTGTGTGAGGTGCCACTCCTGGGCAGGCTGCATTTTCTTCCACCTGGAGCGGCTCTCTGAGAGAGGCGCACTCCTTGTGTGTGGGGCTCCCCTAGGCGGGGGACACCCAGGCGTGGCACGGCCCTTCTTGCACATGGCAGCACTGCACACGGGTCAGCACATCACATGGGTCAGGAGGCCCTGGGTTTGAACCTTGGACCTCCTATGTGGTAGGTGGATGCTCTATCAGTTGAGCCAAATCCAATTCCCTTAGGTACCAACTAATACTTAAATAAAGAATATTTCTTGAATGTTTTTGTTTCTGTCTCTTGAAATGACCTACCTTTCAGAAACATTTCCATAAGTTCACTGTGGGTCATTTTCATGATAGTTCTACCTGAGTATGTAGCCAGAGTAGGATCGGCACCATAGGAGAGGAGCAGACGGACAATTCCCAAGTGATCACTCTCAACTGCATCATGGAGAGGCCTAGGAAGACACATGCAATAGGAAATGAACATGTGTACCCAATGTTTGTTCCAAAGTTGTTTCCATTAAAAACAGTCAAAATTGGAGGCATGTGTATCATGTCTTCTAAGTGTTCTAGGCACACTATTTCAATAAGGGGTTGCCTAGTGACACCACTCTCACATAAATAGGGAAACCGAGGCACTTGGCTAGTAGCCCATGGTCAATTTATCAATTACTCTATTATTTCTAGGCCTAACTCGACACATCAGAGAAATGACTATTTCAGGCCAAATTCTAAAATGAAAATCTACCTTAACCCACAGCCAAATTCAAGACAAAACTGGAAATAATTTCAAAAAATTTAAGGACTAAAGGACTGTAGAAAGGGAAAAGAAATGGCAGAAAAAAATTCCATAGTTATAGAAGCCAAACAAAATCATTAACAATTTTTAGAAATGCCTACTCCATTTTCAAAAGAAACTTGGTGCAAAGATAAATAGTTAGTGACGATATTCCTGAAAGTCTAACTGCTGACTCTTCTACAGATCAATGATCAAGCCTTTGACCCAGAATCAGCAAGCCACTGCAGTATGTTCTTAGGAGGGTACAAAACCCCCTCACCCATGTCCCCTACAGGATGCACTGCTGTCTGCAATTTCACCCAGAGGAAATGCTCTTTGGAAACAGAAAAAACAAGTAAATAACAGGTTTGCGATATTTATGATGTCAGAACTGTCCTAGTGACCACCATTCAACTCACACAAGCATGAAGACACTCTGGCTAATTCAGACCTGGGTCTCTGCCCAAGAAATTGAGGCCAAGGGCAAGGTGAGAGTCAAGGCCAGGGATAGGCCTGATTATGGCACTAGCTCTCAGTATTCCTGGGACTAGCAGTTAAGCTGTATTTAAATATAGTAAATTAAAGAATGATGTAAAGACCTTTGTCCCAAAGCAATGACACCTCAACACAATCCCAGCAACCTATGTTCACCAAAACAGAAAAGTCAATCCTCAAATTCATATGGAATTGCAAGATGCCCTTAAAAGCCAAATTAGCTAAAAAATGTACAGAATTCTACGTTTAACAATTTCAAAACATACTTTGAAATCACAGATACCAAACCATTAGAGGAATCGATTTAAGGACTGTGGGAAGATGGAAGAGTAGGAAGTTAAAGGAATCTATGGATCTACCAAAATAACTACTAAACTTGAAGAAACTGCCTGAAACAACCAATTTAAACTCCGAGGCCAGGCAAACAAGGTATAGGATCAAGGAACAGGAGGAACAGGCTGGTAAACTGAAATAAAGACTGGAGAACTTCACCCTCCATGCAGTAGCTATTCTGTTCCCCCTGACTACTGGATGGAAGGAGTGGGAACTGGAGCTCATAAAAATAGACCTGCATACTCAGGGTTTGTGTGGTCTGATTCTATATCTCTATCTTTCATTAGCTATTTCATATCACTGGGGACTTAGTTCTGAGGGTGGATATTGTTACAATGCCTCTGAAGAGAAGAGGAATCTTAAAGAATTTCTTTCTTAAAGACTAATCTTTCTAAAAGTATGGAAACCAGTTAAAGCCCTGTATTAACTGGACAAGTGCTAAATTAAGAAAACACAGCTTCAAAAGTCATTGAAGAATCTCCTTGTGCCTGGTCGGAACCTCCTTACACCCTCCACAACACCAAGTGGGGCAAATTGTATTTCCATTGTGGGACCTTGGCTCTAGATCCTAAGGGAGAAGAGTGGCTCCTGCACATACTGGGGATTATGTATGTCACTGTCAAGAAATCAGATGTAAGTTTGAGAGTCTTGGGTTTCCCCCCCTTCTCCGCCCCCCCCAAATTTGTCCTAAGATCAGAGAAGTCACTTGCAGATAGCTGGAAAAGTGTGAGGAACCATTAAGTTCTTTCTGTGGCCTGGGACAAAGGACCACCTACATTAAGACACTCAAAAGAACACCTAAGGCAATTCTCTAGCAAGCAAAAGCCAAGAAGAAGCAAACTCCCAAGCTTGGGCTCCACATACAACTGAAAGAGAAAGAGGACAGGTACTTCTCTCATTTGCCTTGGACTTACATGCTTGATAGGAATGCTAAACTCTGAAGAAAGCATTCAAATCAACTAGTCAAGTACAGTACAGTACAGTCACGTACAGTTTCTCATCTGAAAGCATGAAGGATGAGGGCAAAAATGCCGTGGTATGAAATTCTTAAATCACTGCAAGAAAACAGGCGTCAACCAAGAATTTCATGTCCATCAAGCCTTTCTTTCAAAAATGAAGGCGAAATTGAGACGTTACCAGATAAACGATAAGAGAATATGTCACCACTAGAAATGCCCTACAATAAGGCTAAAGGAAGTTCTTCAAAAAGAGGAAAAGGATGTTAGATAGTGCAGCAAAGCAGTATAAAGAAATAAAGACCTCCAGTAAAGGTAAAAGCTGAGCGGTGTCAAATTACCGCTCTTACCTGAAAACTATAGGGTCTAGAAAAAAGAAGAGCAAACTAAATGCAAAGCAAGAGAAAGGAAAGAAATAAAATAACACCAGGAATAAAAGACGTAGAATAAAAACTAGAGATGACTGTCACAAACAAGAGTTAGTTCTTGGAAATATCAATGAAATCGACAAAGTTTCAGCTAGACAGTTTAAGAAAAGAAACAGGACGGAAATCAGAAATGGAAATGGGGACATGACTAACAAACTCACAGAAACAAAAGGACTAAAAGAGGATAATATGGACAACTGTATGCCAACAAATTGGACAACCTAGATAAGACGGAAAAGTTACCAGAATCATACAAAGTTCAAAGACTTAAGAAAAACAGCATATCTCAACAAAACAATAACTAGTAAAGAGGTTATATTACTAAGCAAAAACTTCCTAACAACAAACACAACAAAAACCCAGAGCCAGAAGACATCGCAGGTGATTTTTACCCAACATTCCGAGAAGAATTAAAACTTAACCTTTTTCAAAGTTTTTGTTAAAAAAATCAGAGAGAAAATCGTCCCTTAAAAGCCAGATAAAGATACCCCATGAAAAAGACAAATACCCCTTAATATATAGATGCAAAGATGCTAAAAAAAAATGTTAGCAAACAAATCCAACAGCACAGCAAATGAATTTTACATCGAGATGAACAAGGATTTATCTCAGGTATGCCCGGATATATCGACATAAAATAAGAAAATCAACAAATGTAATATATCACTTTAACAGAACAAAACGTTACGTTAAATAAAATGAGGTTCCCAAATACCCCCTCCCCACCCCATCCCTCTCCTCCCACATCAACAACGTCTTTCATCATTGTGGCACTTTCACTGCATTTGGTGAATACATTTTGGAGCACTGCTACACTGCATGGATTATAGTTTACATTGTAGTTTACACTCTCCCTCAGTCCATTCAGTGGGTTATGGCAGGATATATAATGTCCTGCATCTGTCCCTGCAATATCATTCAGGACAACTCCAAGCCCCCCAAATGTCCCCATATCACACTCTTATTCCCTTATGCCCAGTAGTAATGAGCATTTAATGAAGCCAGGAAAAACAATTCTAACTGCAATAGCAATTAAAAGAATGAAATGTGTAGGAATAAATCTAATCAAGGATGTGTAGAGTCATAGAGAAAACTACAAGATATGCTAAGAGAAAGCAAAGATGATTAAATAAAAGACATTCCATGTTCGTGGCCTGGAAGAACAAATATTAACATGTCGATCTCATCAAAAGAAATTTACAGATTCAATGCAATCCCCAATCAAAATTGCAAAAACAGGAAACCCAATCATTAAATTTCTATGGTCGGACAGGATTTGTAATTAGTACTGCTAACGCATGGGTATGCTAGTGGTTTGCTTTTTCTTGTGTTTTCTTTTTTGGAGTAATGAAAATATTCTAATATTGATTGAAGTAATGAATGAACAATTGTGTGATTAAACCAAATGCCACAGATTGTACACTTTAGGTAAACTGGATGATTTTATATATACGGCAGGATAATGGGCTCCAAACAGCAAAAGTTATCTGGGAAAACAAGAATGAAGTTGCAGTACTCAGACTTCCCAAACCTACAATTTATTACAAACCTATGATGATCAAATCAGCGAGGTACTGGCACAAAGACATATCGACCAATGGAATTGAACAGAAAGATCTTAAAGTGAGACAATAACTCAGATTTATGGTCAATCGCTTTTAGACAAGTGTACTATTCCACTTAATTCAGAAAGCATAGTCTCTTCTACAGATGGTACTGGGAAAAACTCGATGTACATGTTCAAAGAATGAAAGTGGATCCCCACCACACGGTATATACAAAAACAAGTAAAAATGGACAACAGACCTAAATCTAAAAGCAGAACTATAAAATTACTACAAGAAAGGTGGGAAAGCATCTTTAGGATACTGTGGTAGGCATGGTTTCTGAGATTTTACACACAAAGCACAAGCAATTCAAGAAAAAATAGATAAGTGGGACCTAATCAAAACTGTAAATTTTTGTTCCTCAAATGTCTTTATCATGAAAGGAAAAAGATAACTTCCTTTAAAATGAGAAAATGATTCTTGAGGAATTAGTATATTCACAACATGCAAAAACCCTACAACACAACAATAAACAATAACCCAACTTAAAAATGGGAAAAATATTCGGAAAAAACATTTTTCTGAAGAACACATACCGAGACCAAAAACACATGAAAAAATGCTCAACCTCACCAGTTATGAGGTAAATGGAAATCCATACTACAATGCAATACTATTTCATCCTCACAACAGTATTGGCTATTAAATCCAACATGGCCAACTGATTCTGTATCTTTTTTGTTTTGTTTTCTTTTTTTTTTTTACTTTATTAGAGAATTTGTGGGTTTACAGAACAGTCATGCATAAAATACAGGATTCAAACATATTATCACCCCTTGCGTTGGTATGGAACACTTATTTCAATTGATGGTGACATTATTTATATAATTGTATTATTAACTCTCTAGCTGAAAGTGTAAAAAGGTTCACTGGTTATGTAATATGGTACTATCAGTTTTTAAAATTTTTAAATATTAATACCATGTGTACAATCTAACATTTCCTCTTTTAATGACATGCAAATATATAATCCAGTACTATTAATCCCATTTAAAATATGAGACTGTCAGGTTATAAGATAGGTCTACACTTAGCTCTGAGGAAATCCCAAACAGAGGTCGACAGTGGTTACAGCATTTCACATTTCCACTAAGCAGTAACTGGGTGTTTCTATTTTTCTAAATCATCTTCAACTGTTGGAAAATTTCCTTTTTTAAACAGCAGCAATTCTAATGGGTGCTATTGTAGTTTGGATTTGCATTTCTCTGATGGCTGGATGTTGAGAATGCTTATTTGTACCTTCTGGCCTTCGTATATCTTTTTTGGGAAAATGTCTATACAAGTCATTTGCCCATTTTAAATTGGGTTGTTTGTCCTTTGGTTGCTAAATTGAAGGTTATCTTCATATAATCTGAATATAAAACTTTTACTGCATATGCAGTTTCCAAATACTTTCTTCCATTCTGTAGGTTTTTGTTTTACTTTACTTTCATGATAAAGTCTGTGAGGCACAAAAGTTTTAAATTCTGACGAGGTCCCATTTACTTATTATCTCTCTAGTTACTTGTACTTTGGAGGTAAGGTCTAAGAAACTATTGCCTAACACAAGGTACTGAAAATGCTTCCTTCTTTTCTTCTATGAGTGTAATAGGTTTGGATCTTGAATTTAGGTTATTGATTCTTTTCTTTGAGAGGGAAGGGAGCAGTTTAATACTTTACTGTGTGGAGCTCTACTATGACAAAGTGAACACTTACACATTCCATAGTGATCCACTTTAGAGTGATTTTTGCATAAGTTGTGAGATAGTGGTCCTCCATCTTTTTGCAACTGCAGATCTAATATTCAGAGCACACAGGGATTACTACTTCCCAGTGGAGTGGTCTTTGCCTTCTTTTCCAAAATCAATCGGCCATAAACGTGAGAGTTGATTTCTGAGTTCTAAATTCAATTCCATTGATCTCTATGCCTGTCCTGTCCTTGTCTCTGTACTATGTCGTTTTGATAACGGTGGCTTTCAAGTAAGTTTTAGTATTGGAAGTGTGAGTCTTTCAACATAATGCCTCTTTTTCTTTGTGGCTTAGTTATTCAGGGACCCTTATCCAGATAGATATAGATAGATATAGATATAGATATAGATGATATAGATACAGATATGTGTGTGTGTATATAAATTTTTTAGGAGGTACCTGGGATTGAACCCAGAACCTCATTCATGAACAGCAGGTGCTTAACCAGTGAGATAATTGCTTTCCAATGAGAGGTTTTTTTTTTCTTCGTGTTTGTCTCTTTTGTGTTTAGTAGGTACAAGGATTGAACCTGGGACCTTCATAATGAGAAACAGGCATTCAACCACTTGAGCTATATCTACTCCCCAATTCCATATAAATTTGATGATTGGCTTTTCAATTTCTGCAAAGGCTGCTGCAATTTTGGTTAGACTGTGTTGTGCTGAAATATGTAAATCACTTCAGGCAGCACTGACATCATAATGATATTTAGTCTCCCAATCCATGAACATGGAATATATTTCTCTTTATTTAGATAGTCTTTGTTTTCCTTTAGGAATGTTTGGTAGTTTTGGTGTATAGGTCCTATACATCCTAGGTGAGATTTATTTCTAGATATCTGGTTCTTTTATTTCCTATTGTGAATGGAATTTTCTTTAAATTTCTCATTCTGACTGCTCATTGCTTTTTTATATAAACACTTCTAATTTTGGGTGTTGATCTTATTCCCTGTTACTTGCTAGTTACTTATCAGCTCTAGGAGATTTCTTGTAAATTTCTCAGAATTTTCTGAATGTGGGACCATGCTGTCTGTAAACAGAGAAACTTTTACATCTTTTCCAATTTGGATGTCTTTTGATTTTTTTCTTACATAACTTCTCTGGCATGAACTTCCAGCACAACATTGAACTGTAACAGTTATAGTGTGAATCCTTGACTTGTTTCTGATATTAAAGGGAAAGCTTTCAGTCTCTCCACCAGTAGGAAGGATGCTAAGCGTGGGCTTTTTTTGCTCTAGCTATGAATTCTGGCACAGTGTGAAATAACAGTGGTGACAGTGGGATGCTTGTCTTGTTTCCAATCTTTGACAAAAAGCTTTCACCAGTCCCTCAGATGTTGGCTGTGGGTTTTTCATATATGCCATTTAGCATGCTGGGTAAGTTTCCTTCTATTCCTGTCTTTCAAAGTATTTTTATCAGGAGAGGATGCTGGATTTTGTCCATTCCCTTTTCTGTATGAATTGAGATGATCACATTATTTTTTCCCACTGATTTGTTAATGGGTGTGTTACGTTAATTGTTTTCCTTGAGTTCAACCGCCCTTCTACAACAGGAGTAAAATCCACTTGAATGAGGGCTGCTGCCACTGCTGAGCCACCACCCCTGACAGAACATGGATGTGCCTCCTATATATTTTGATCTTTGGAAATCCACCAGGGATGTCTTTACCAAGGGCTTAATAAAACTGGACTTGAAAACGAAATCTGAGAATGGACTGGAATTCATAAGGTCAGGCTCAGCCAACACGGAGACTACCAAAGTTACAGGCAATCTGTAAACCCAGATAGAGATGGGCTGAATATGGTCTGACATTTACAGAGAAACGGAATACTGACAATACACTGGGCACCAAGTTTACTGTGGAAGATCAGCTCACACATGGACTGAAGTAGACCTCTAATTCACCCTTTTCATTATTTAACACTGAGGGGTGGCGAGCTAAAATCAAAACAGGGCATAAGCAGAAGCACATCAACCCAGGCAGTGACATGGATTTTGACATTCCCAGGCCTCTATTTTAGGGTGTTCTGATTCTGGATTATCAGGCCTGGCTAGCCAGTTATCAGATGAATTGAGACCACTAAGTCCCAAGTGAAACACAGCAATTTTGCTGTTGGTCACAAGACTGATAAAAAATTCCAGCTTCACACTAATGTGAGTGAGGGGACAGAGTTTGGCAACTCCAATTACCTGCAGATAAACAGGAAGCTGGAGACATCAATCTCACCCAGACAGCAGGAAACAGACATATTCATTTTGGGATAGCAGCCGCATATTGGACTGACCCTGATGCATGCTTCCTGGCCAAAGGGAACAAGGCCAGCGTGATAGGTTTAGGATTCACTCAGACCTATGGTTAGGTATCAAACGGACACTGTCAGCTCTGCCAGATGGCAAGAATGTCAATGCTGGTGGTCACAAGTTTGATCTAGGACTGTAATTTAAAGCACAGATTAGTACTGTGCAATCATTTAGCTTTAAACCATTTTTTAGCATAGCTACCTTCAAAATTTACTGTACCTTTGATGTTGTATATCTGGGATCCAAGAACTGCTAAATATCATGTTAGAACTCCAGGTTAAAGATGATTCAGCTTTAAAACTATAACCTTTCAGAGGTACAGAGGAAATCCAATTCCAAAAAAGAAAAAAAAAATAGCTCCTTTAGGGGAAGTTTGGGAGGAACTTGGTGTCCCTCCAAAGATTTAGGTTTAATTTTTATCTAGAAATGGGTGCAAGTGGAGGCCGATAATATGTAAGCATTTAGGAAATTCCTTTTGAGTAAATAAATGAAATTGTGATTTCTTGAGAATTGAAACTAGGTTTCCTAATCCCAGGTGTGCCAAGGTTCAATGCTTGATAGCATATAAAAATTTATCTCAAAGGGGCACTTTTAGATAGATCTTCATGACCTGTTTCCACCCTAGTCACCTCTTTTACAGTAAAAGTAGTCTGTAGGGCTTAGTAGGCGTTTTGTGCCATTTTGGGGTGGAATGGATGGATGTGACAAAGCCAATAATTCAGCTATTAATTCCCTCTTGGTGTGTGGTTTTGTGCACCAGAGTAGGAAATAGATTCCAGGAGCTCCTGCTGCAAGAATCTCTGTAACCATAACATGGTGACACACCCTGAAACTAAACTGGACTTTTGTTATATTTGCATGACTCAATTTAATTTCAGCAGCTTAATGGGTGCGTTTTAGAGTCTTCCATTTATGTGGAATTAGATCACTCCTTTCAAATTCTGTAATCAATATCACAAAATAAAACGAATAAAATATTGAAAACTCAAAAAAGCCCACTTTATTATGGTGTGCAATTCTTGTATTATGCTGTTAGAGTTGCTATACAAATATTTTGTTGTGATTTTTTGTATCTATATTCATTCAATTCTTTGGGAGAGTTTGAGCAGGATTGGTATTATTTTTTCTCAAAATGATTGGTAGAGACGAAGCAAGATTATGAAGTAGGGAAAAGCTGGCTGCATTGTTCCTCCAAAAACTATGGCAAATTAGTCCGGTTTGCTGGGCATAAAGGAAACGGGGATGTCGTGGGTGCAACAGGAGAGAAAAATGGAGTGGGGGGTACCCAGCCAGGCACCGGCAGAAAGGAAAGCTGCACAGGATCCAGCAGGAAGATCAACAGACAACTGGCTCTGGGGAAAATGGGAGCCACTGTAGGGTCATCAGGCAGGTAGACTGATGTGCAGCCGGCTATGTGGCAGGGGACAGTCTACTCAGTCAGCTAAGATTCTGGAGGAGAGGTGAGCTGCTGTAGGGCTGTCTGAAGGCAAGCTGGCACAGAAGCTGTGGAAGGCACAGAATAAGCAGAGGAATCTAGTTGGAGGGAATCTAGTTGGAGGGGTGCCTTCTACCTGTACCTGCACAGAGGCAGTCTCTGCGGTGACTGATTGATGGGTGTAAGCAGGTAGAGAGGAGAAGCCTTGTGGGCACTAGAGGGCTGAGAGAGAGAGGTCTGTTTGTTTGGTCCCTTCAGACCTCATCTGGATATCTGCGTAACACGATAACCAAAAACGAACAGGGGTAGCAATACTGAAATTCAACAAAATATACTTTAAATGTAAACCTGTTGTAAGGGACAAAGAAAGACACTATAAATAAAAGAAGTAATCTACCAAGAAAAAAGAACAATCATAAATTTTTATGCACCTAGTCAGACCGCTCCCACCGGAGGCAAATACTGGTAAAACTAAACAGAGAAATTGATGCCTCTACAATCATCATGGGGAATGACAACACACCAGTATCACTAATAGAACATTTCAGCAGAGGGTCAACAAGGAAAGAGAGATTTTGAATAAAAATTTGAAGGAACTAGTTCTCAGGAATGTACACAGTACATTGCATCCAAGAAAGGGGAGGGTAAATATTCTTTTCTAGTATTAATTACTCATTCTCCAAGACAGATCAGAAATCTGAACAGACTTAGAAAAACTGAAATTACACAAAAAAATGTTTCCCTGACCATAATAGAATGAAGCTGGAAATCACTATGGGGAAGAGGTCCAGAATAGGAACAAATACATGGAAGTTGAAACAGAATACTCTTGAACAATCAGTGGGTCAAAGGGGTAAATTCCAAGAAAAATTAGTACCTACCTTGAACCGAATGAAACTGAGAACAGAACATAGCAAAACTACTGGAATGTAACAAAGGCCATTCTGAGAGGGAAATTCATTACCCTTCAATGCCTATATTTTATAAAAAGGGAGGAGCTAAATTCAAAGACCTAACTGTAAACCTGGTAGAATCAGAAAAAGAACAACAATCTAATCCCAAGGCAAAGAGAAGGAAATAAATAACAAAGAATAGAGCAGAAATAAAAGAAATAGAGGAGAAAAAGAAAAAAATTAACAAAGAATTAATAAAACAAAAATTGACTTTTTAGGATTTTTAAAACTGATACACCCTTAGATAGACTAACAGAAAAAAGAGCGATGTAAATGAATAATAACATAAGAAATCAAAGAGGACTTCACAACTGACCATACAGAAATAAAGAGTATTGTGAAAAATACTTTGATAAATTGTATGCCAACAAATTGAATGATTTTAATGAAATGGAAGAATTTCTGGAAACATGCAAGCAACATATATTGACGAAAGAAGAAACAGAACTCAACAGACCCATCACACATAGTGAGATATAATTGGTAATCAAAAACCTCCAAAGTACTCTTGTTATATAGACATATTTACTTGATAGAGAGAAGCCCACACAGTAACTAAGAAATTATTAAACTTCCCTCCTGGGGAATGGCTGCTACATTCTCAAATAAAAAGAACAAAACACCTGGAATATATGAGCCATAGTTAATGAAACAGACTAATACAGCAATCCTTGATCTTCTTCTAAATATACTTTATTTTAAAGAGGTTTTAAGTTACAAAAAATGTTACAATGAAAGTATAATTTATACCCATATATACCCAAACTCCTATCCTCCTCATCTTTTCCTATTAATGACATCTTACAATATGTGGTATTGTTACAATTGGAGAATAAATACTGAAACAATGCTACTAAGGTCTATAGTTCACACAGTGGTTTACATTTAATTCCAGTCCTCTGAAAATGCCCTATATTCCATCTACTCTTCCCTTCCTTTCCTCTCAGAACCTTTGGTAACCACTATGTTGAAGGCATTTTGTAAGTTCTTCCATTATTCCAGTACTAATAAGTTTACTTTGCCCATGATTGCATTGCCCCTTAGGTTTGCTCGTTCTTCAACCTTGAGGATTTTGGAGCCATTGGTCTTAATGTTTGTACTTCAACCCTTACTCCTGCATAATTAAAACTTAGCCTAATTATAATTAAGACCAAAGACTTGCCTCTTGAAAATCTCCTTGTTACTCAAACATGGCCTAAATAAACTCACTACATTTCCCCCTGGCATAGGATCTGAACCCAGAGTATAAGCCTCACTGGCATTGAGGGATTATTATCAAACACCGACAACTGAGGCATCTGAAAAAGACCTAGACCAAAGAGGAAACAAGAAATACAAAAGAGTTACTATGGCTGCAAGATTTCAAGCTGAGTTGAGAAGGTATTTCAGAGATGATGTCTATGCACATCTCAGACAGCTCTCGCTAAGTGTCACAGCACACAAAACCAAACAAGAGGTGCTCCTGAGGTCTCTAGGGTCACTGGACACTATAGACAAGGTACACAGCACCATGAAATCAGAACTCCTGGCAATGGGTTGGGCCGTACCTTGGAATATATACTAATGTCTATTCCCAATTTAGTAGATTTAGCCTTATTTATAATTTCCCTGCACATGATTTTGTACCCTTTTATTTTAAGCTCTAATCAGCACTGTAGCAGTATGATATGGATATGAATTCCAAAAATAGATATCGGATTATGTTTGCAATCTGCCCTGTACCTGGGATGATTGAGTTATGATTAGGGCTTTGATTGGGTCACATGATTAGGGCACCAAGGGGTGAGGATTCACAGATAAAAGGCATGGCAGAGGACAGAGCAGAGTGTTTCTGAGGTTGGAGTTTTGATGTTACAGTTTGATACTGAATACTTAAGCTGGAGCTCCAGCAAGTTAGCACGCAGAGGAAAGAGAAGTCAACCCCAGGACGGAAGGAATCTTGAACCCAGAGAAATGCAAGCCCCAAGAACACAGGAACCTAGCAAGCCTGAGCCCTCGCAGACATCGGAAGGCAACTTGCTCCAAAAAGACTCTGGCGAGGGAAGTAACTTATGCTTTATGGCAAGGTATCTGTAAGCTCCTACCCCAAATAAATACCCTTTACAAAAACCAACCCATTTCTGGTATTTTGCATCAGCATGCCTTTGGCCATCTAATACAAGCACTATACCCTTTAAAATTACGTCCCGAGGACTTTAATCTTCAGTAGAGTTCATATGCCTGAATCTCATCATAGTTTTGGCCAATACCTACCCTCCAATTCATTGGACTCAACCAGGACATCTAACGAAATGTTGAAAACGGACAAACACCATTTGAAAAAAAAACCAGACAAAAGGAATCTACAACTCTAAGCAAAACAGCTCCTTCCATCTTCCCCGTAAGCTCTAAGCTCCCTCTCAATGTGAAACAACGGCAACACCCTCCCCAAATCCTAAATATAGAAGAAAGAACAAACATAAAGTGGGAATGCAAACATGGAGCAAAGCAGAGCTATTGTTGTTGTTGTAAGTGAAGAATTTGTTACATTGACATGAGAATGCT